>NC_064621.1:378637855-378950477 GCF_023898315.1 Schistocerca nitens | reverse complement strand
TTCTTTCACTGTGTGTTGATATCAACACGCTTACTACGCGTTCACACTCTTCGTTTGCTCTATTGTCTGCCCACTCACAGCCCTCTGTCATATCTACCTTTAGCTGGAGCACTACTATCCAAACAGCGTAGCAGAAATATTCGTTCTCAACAAAGTAAAATCCTCTCTGTATTACTACACAATATATCAATTTCTTCAATATCATTTTCTACATCAGGAATCCGTATTTGGAACGATCTTCCTCAATAAAATCAGCGAAACTAAATTTCTTTCCAAATCGAAAAGGTAGCTGATGGTCCACCTTGCACGATATATTGAAGGTCTTAACTTTATTGTGTTACCGAGAGCTTGCACGCATTTAAATCTGCAGTTAAGAATTATTAAACTTATCTGAAATAATAACTCACTCCCCGTCGTAGGCGGCTGCTGGCACTTCTAAGACCTTTAGTGCAACGTGCTGTGACGCACACCGCGGAGCCTGTACAACTCGATGCCCCTAGCGAGCGCCGGTGACGTCACTGAAGGCAGCGCCAAGGCCCATGAGGAAGAGAGGCCGTGGCTCGTACGTGGCACGTACGTCACAGCACGTGACACTGCAGGTCTTACGAGTGCCAGCAGCCGTCGCCGGCTGGGAGCGAGTAATTACACTCCTGGAAATGGAAAAAAGAACACATTGACACCGGTGTGTCAGACCCACCATACTTGCTCCGGACACTGCGAGAGGGCTGTACAAGCAATGATCACACGCACGGCACAGCGGACACACCAGGAACCGCGGTGTTGGCCGTCGAATGGCGCTAGCTGCGCAGCATTTGTGCACCGCCGCCGTCAGTGTCAGCCAGTTTGCCGTGGCATACGGAGCTCCATCGCAGTCTTTTAACACTGGTAGCATGCCGCGACAGCGTGGACGTGAACCGTATGTGCAGTTGACGGACTTTGAGCGAGGGCGTATAGTGGGCATGCGGGAGGCCGGGTGGACGTACCGCCGAATTGCTCAACACGTGGGGCGTGAGGTCTCCACAGTACATCGATGTTGTCGCCAGTGGTCGGCGGAAGGTGCACGTGCCCGTCGACCTGGGACCGGACCGCAGCGACGCACGGATGCACGCCAAGACCGTAGGATCCTACGCAGTGCCGTAGGGGACCGCACCGCCCCCTCCCAGCAAATTAGGGACACTGTTGCTCCTGGGGTATCGGCGAGGACCATTCGCTACCGTCTCCATGAAGCTGGGCTACAGTCCCGCACACCGTTAGGCCGTCTTCCGCTCACGCCCCAACATCGTGCAGCCCGCCTCCAGTGGTGTCGCGACAGGCGTGAATGGAGGGACGAATGGAGACGTGTCGTCTTCAGCGATGAGAGTCGCTTCTGCCTTGGTGCCAATGATGGTCGTATGCGTGTTTGGCGCCGTGCAGGTGAGCGCCACAATCAGGACTGCATACGACCGAGGCACACAGGGCCAACACCCGGCATCATGGTGTGGGGAGCGATCTCCTACACTGGCCGTACACCACTGGTGATCGTCGAGGGGACACTGAATAGTGCACGGTACATCCAAACCGTCATCGAACCCATCGTTCTACCATTCCTAGACCGGCAAGGGAACTTGCTGTTCCAAAAGGACAATGCACGTCCGCATGTATCCCGTGCTCTAGAAGGTGTAAGTCAACTACCCTGGCCAGCAAGATCTCCGGATCTGTCCCCCATTGAGCATGTTTGGGACTGGATGAAGCGTCGTCTCACGCGGTCTGCACGTGCAGCACGAACACTGGTCCAACTGAGGCGCCAGGTGGAAATGGCATGGCAAGCCGTTCCACAGGACTACATCCAGCATCTCTACGATCGTCTCCATGGGAGAATAGCAGCCTGCATTGCTGCGAAAGGTGGATATACACTGTACTAGTGCCGACATTGTGCATGCTCTGTTGCCTGTGTCTATGTGCCTGTGGTTCTGTCAGTGTGATCATGTGATGTATCTGACCCCAGGAATGTGTCAATAAAGTTTCCCCTTCCTGGGACAATGAATTCACGGTGTTCTTATTTCAATTTCCAGGAGTGTATTTTATACGAGTTTAATAATTCTGATGGGCGCGTTTAAATGCCTGCTAGTTCTCGATAGTGGACGACAAAATGTAAACCTTCTGAATTAAATACTTCTTAAATAAGTGTAGACAGATCGAGAGCTTTGTGTGGAGCCAAGCGTTCCCGAAGTGTGGCGGTCAACCCTACTAGTGTAACGTCACAAATTCGTTGGAGGCCCTGTATACCTCGTTGCCCCAAGATAGCTCGGCTATATAAGGACTGCAGCAGCAGTCTGACGACAGACACCACTTCACAATGTGAGACAGGTACTCCTCCGAAAGCTCGCCTATTTTAAATCTCTTAACGTGACTGGAAGACAGAGAGAACTTTATCAATTTATTATTTGTGTCTGTAACTATAACTGCCCTCACAAAAATATCTTAAATGTAAGCAAGTGAAACGCAACTATGCCTGGAAATAAAGAATGTTGTGTTATATTTTTTCGTAGTTCCAAGTGTGACATAAGAGGGATTCTCAAGACCATAATATGCTCAGACTAAATAAATGGACAAATAGTTAGTGAAAGAGCACGTTTGTCGTCGTCATAATCTATTGCAGTCCACAGTACGGGACTTCAGATGTTCATCGTTAACATATTTATTTAATCTTTCTCTGGCAAAACGAGCCACCCACGAAATGCAACTTGCTTAAAAATACATTCTCAATGGGAACTGTGTATCTGGAACTTCTTAAAGCATGAATCTCACCAAAAGACTCTCCAGCCAGGAACCTCTTCGATCCGTTTTTACATTCCGCGCACTAACTGGGACTCGAAGCTAAACACTTGTGCCACGCTAAAATTTCTTCTCCGGGTGCGACTGCTGCTCAGCGCTTCTACGCCGACTCATACTGCACTGTCGTTCTCCTTCCTTTCAAATCAGCCCTCCCCCCGCCCCGCCCCCTCACTTTCTCTCCTGCCCCCGACAAAGGTTGGAACTCTGGTAGTCCTTGAACAGCGGCCCTTACTGTCCACCATCACATGCTAATGCGATCAGGTTCTATATGTTAAACTGTTGTATCTAGTGATACAATGAATTGCAGGTTTTAATCACACTCAAATAAAAATAAATCAGTAATAACTGTAAGCTTACCTTCTCATTATCGGTCTTCTGAAAGTAGTAAGAAACCGACCTGTTTTAATTACTTCTCACTCGCGTATTCCAAGCATAAATGGCGCCTGTCTTCTTGTTCCTGTTTGTCGCTTAAAGGAATCAAAAGAGGGCAACAGTAATCGGAAGTCGTCATGTTTATCACGAACTTCAAATATTGAATGTGTACGATTACCCGTCTCGCACAGTTACCTAGCTGCCCCTTAAATCCTTAAAAAATCGGAGTTTCTGAGCGAATCAATTTCACATTCAATGAATACACAAATATAGTCGGGGGAGGGCACATGGTTGACTCGATTTACTGGAACAATCGTAATACGATGTAATGCAAAAAAAAAATGGTTCAAATGGCTCTGAGCACTATGGGACTTAACAGTTGAGGTCATCAGTCCCCTAGAACTCAGACCTACTGAAACCTACCTAGCCTAAGGAGGCAGGATTCGAACCTGCGACCGTAGAGGTCGCGCGGTTCCAGACTGAAGCACCGACAACCGCTCGGCCACACTGGCCAGCGATGTAATGCATAAATGAAAGAGATCGCTTACAAATTGCTCCTTCCAACAATTCTTGAAGTAGAAAAGATTCGAAGATGAGCTTCAGGATCGTCACGGTTTCGTTTATTTAGCGTGAAATTACTACTTTTTGCAACAAACGTCTCGCCTAACCACCGCTGTAAATTCAGGCACTTACTGAGTGATTTCGTCTTGGTCACCACAGCCTCGATAAATTTAAAGGACATCGTTTCTGTATGGCTATTACTTAAAGTTACTACTTAGTGCCAGTAGGTAATTTCGAATTGTGTGCTCCTTCTCAATTGCTCAGTAGGTACTGAGGCTGTCGTGTTTACAATAAGAGCCTTGAAGAATAAATATCAGTCTCACAGTCAGGATTACCTAGTTTTGCTTCAGGCGTACTTTTTCTAAATCGGATAGGAGGAAAGGAAATAATAGCTGTGTACGCAGTACTCTTTGCCACACGCACAGTGGCTTGCAGAGTACAGATGTTGTTGATGTTATATTAGTATTTATAAGTAATGTGGTCTACATCAGTACTCAGATTTCAAAATGAACACGAATTTCTTCTGTTTTGCAATGTCTGTTGTAGATTTACTCCCGTTCAGCTGGCTGATGATCGCATGACTTCATTCTTGTTCCAGGAGCAAAGCGGTTGCCGGCAATGGGGCCAGATGACTTGTGCGTCTGAAGTCAGCAGAAGAGCGTGCACAGGATCAGTGCATAGTCACCTCGTGATACTCATCCTCATCTAGTCACTGTTGTAAACCAGTAGTCCTAGCTTTTTACACTTACATACTCCTTTGTTACTTATAAATAAGGTGTTACTCTATCCCGTGAGCAACTAAAAGCGTATGGACTGCTGTGCTCATTGTCAGTAAGATAACTCTGGCGTTATGTATACATCCCTACGTATGTTGCATACGCTACGTGGTAGCACCGCGTCAGGGTGCAACTCAACTTGTGCAGCGGACACCTGCAGTAACATGCCCAAATTACTGAAGTGGTGACGTTGGCGAAAAACTGCATAAGATAAAACTAATTTTCGTTTTACTGCGAGTAACTGAATGAATTATGATGAGAAATTATATTTATCGACTGTAGTGTCATCTGAAAATGAAGCAACCACTTCTAGGGCTATTGAATTCACGATCAAATGGGCAAGTAGGTGGTAGTGAATTCCACTGTCACAATATGTTGACGATCGCCAGTGACGTAACTTGCTGCTTAATATGAAAGTCAGTGAACAGCACTTAAAATTTGTGTACTGTCCGAAACTAAAGAGATAATGTGTCTTGAGCAAGTGGGTTGAAACAGGAAAAGAGGCAGCCAAATGACAGGATTTGTTTTTAGCTGCTGGGCGTACGCAGTCAATCGGGACCTTGTTCGAGCATCAAAATCGTTCAGTGAATTGTTCAACTTATGATAGAAAGCAGTTGCACTAAAAAAAAAAAATATATGTGATGGAAATTATTCTCTAAAGTCCACACCTCACACGCTCTGTGGCTTTCTCACCAGAAATAAATTCCTTGTAAACTATGCCACAAAACGTTGCAATTAATACCGCGTCGAAAATACCTAAATTTGTCAGGATCGTTATATGAAAGTTCTGATTTCTAGAAAACAGTCACTACTTTAGAAGCTTCAGAGAAACTGCAGGCCTTTTCTTAATATTTTACAGTTGTTCCAGGGAAGCCTAGGCTGCTCAAGGGAGTAGGTGACGCTGTTTCAGTTTATAGATTTTTATGTGACTGTTTCCTCTTTTCGATGCGGTTCAATGGTATATTTGCTGTTTATGCGTAGTTGTTATTACCAAGCACTGCATTCTTCAGTCGTAAGAATTCAGTAAGCTACTGGCGTTGTGGAGTATTAAGTATAACGAGAGTATGCAGCTATCTACAGCTCGCTTTGAGACACCCTTTGAAACAAGTTCCCACGAGAACAAACTGTTGTATTTTACCGCCTGCGTTGGAGAGACAGTTACAAGTGAAATGAATGGCTTGTATATATAAGTCACAAAATAGTAAACAGAAACGAGAAACTATTTTTGGACAGGGAATATTTAAGGAGAGGTGGACCCTTTCTATTTACACTCTGAAGTATGAGCTGAAAGCAGCTTTTAAAGTGAAAATTGACAGTATTCATACTATCTGTAACATTTTTACTTAATCCCAAATTTAGAAAAATACGCTAAATGTTCAAGTACCAAGGAAATTTCCTATAAACTGAAGATCTTAAGACATTTTTTCACGGTGATTTTGGGTGTAACAAAACGTACTTTACAACTTCAATTTTCTTACAGCATCGGAACTAAGAAATGTGTACTCGTGTATAACTAGCTGAAATGCCAAACATACAAAAAGATTTTTGTTCGGCGATTGCAGTATGTGCTCCTTTGTGGTACGGGCAACTATACTGAATGTAACATGTTTGTACCTACAGTGACAGTGGTTTTGTCAAATCTTAGTTCGAATGCTGTGACATATTAAAGTAAACAATCTTTGACACATGTTGTAGTGAGAGAACTGAAAGGCAGCATTGTTGTACAGTACTTGAATTGCCCATGTCAACACATCCTGTTACATTATGGTATCCTTAGGAACCATTTATAAATTGACCTATTTGATAGTAATAAGACCAAAGTATTAAAATGTAAGCTCCTTCCCAAATTCTTATAATTAGGACAATCATAGGAATCCCATTTCATATCACTAATGATAGCTTTTTCTAAGATAGTCTTTGAAATATGTATGTTCAGCTGTCATAAACTACAAGTTATTCCTATTCTCACACAAAGTATGAAATTGGATTTCAGGATTGTGGTATGTTACATTAACAGTTAAGAGGCAAGGGCCAAGATATGGATTTCATGAAGAAAAGCACGGTAATAGAGATACTTTACAGTAACAAAACAGTTTAAGCTGATTGTGATGTCAACAGTTCCATGTTTCAGTGATTTGTATATTATTTTTGTATGAAATATTCCCTAACTAACCGCTTTACTTGTTTGAAGACTGTACGAAATAAATAATAAGATACCTTCAAATTTGTATGGCATTATTTATTATTCCATAATTCCTGGTCAAATAACAACGTTCCGTTGGAAGCTCCAAAGCCATTTCTGCTTTACTATAGACATAATACAAACATTATCAAATGTTTCTTCAATTATTGAGTCCTACTCCACCCATTACCAAATTTACTATTCAGAGTCGTCAGGAAAGTTATTAGAGAATTAAGCTTTCTTCTCTTACTCAGAAGCCATAAAATAGCCTGGTCACCTCTTTTTATATTTTAAAATAATGACAATAGATGGAATAAGTGCAGTCATTGGGCTAAGAGTAGCATTGGGAATGAAAATTTTGAATAATGAACTGAACGACATGAAGTACTACTCAATGGTTGATTTGGGGGGGAGCAGACCAAACTGCAAGACCATTGGTCTCATTGGATCAGGGAAGGATGGAGAACGAAGTTTGCCGTGCCCTCTCAAAGGAATCATCCCGACATTTGCCTGAAGCGATTTAGGGCAATCACGGAAAACCTAAATCAGGATGGCCGGACGCGGGACTGAACCGTTGTCCTCCAGAATGCGAGTCCAGAGTCCACTGCGCCACCTCACTCGGTCATGAATTTATGATATATCCTGGTATATATATTTACACGTAATAACTTTTGAACAAAATTAATAGTCCATTAAAATACTCGGTGTAAACTATATTTGGAGTAAGTATTTAGTCTTTGTGTACTTTTTGTTTTTCAGTTTCTTTAAGGGATACAAATTTGTTAGCTGTTTTAGGTATCGTTGAAAAGGTTACTTGCAACTGTCTGCGAGTGAAGACGGGATTTCGTAAATGCAATCCTGCTCTTTGAAATGTTTGTCACTGCGACTTGTTTATAGTGATCCAAATGTAATTTTAATAGTCAACTGCCTTTTTGTCAACTGAAAACGCATGATTTAATCGGATGATGAACATGGTCACAGTTATTATCTATGACATTACTATGTACAAATTATCCATTTAAAAAGTACTTTAAAACAAACAAAATGGTAAATGTAATAAGATAATGTGAAAAGGGAATCTGTTATTCGTGATTAATCAATTACCTGCGTAAAATATAGGTAAGTAGGTAGGTATCCATGATGGTGGTGGTGGTGGTGGTTAGTGTTTAACGTCCCGTCGACAACGAGGTCATTAGAGACGGAGCGCCAGCTCGGGTGAGGGAAGGACTGGGAAGGAAATCGGCCGTGCCCTTTCAAAGGAACCATCCCGGCATTTGCCTGAAACGATTTAGGGAAATCATGGAAAACCCAAATCAGGATGGTCGGAGACGGGACTGAACCGTCGTCCTCCCGAATGCGAGTCCAGTGTGCTAACCACTGCACCACCTCGCTCGGTTCCATGATGCTCTTTTGCCTATAACAGTAAAAGTCTCTCTTATGTTAACCTTTTCCATAAATGGTAAGTTTTAGCATATAATCGGTACACAATGTCAGAAACCAGTTAAAAACATTTCTAACGGAACCTCATCCAGAAACGCACCCTCTCGAAACCTGGACAGCAAGCTACACCACGATGCAGAGCGCCTCCCTTGCAGAGTCTGCCACTTGAGTTTGCTAAACATCTCCGTAACGCTATGACGGTTACCAAATAACCCTGTGACGAAACGCGCCGCTCTTCTTTGGATCTTCTCTATCTCCTCTGTCATCCCGACCTGGTACGGTTCTCACACTGATGAGCAATACTTAAGTATAGATCGAAAGAGTGTTTTGTAAGCCACCTCCTTTGTTGATGGACTACATTTTCTAAGGACTCTCCCAATGAATCTCAACCTGGCACCCGCCTTACCAACAATTAATTTTATATGATCATTCCACTTCAAATCGTTCCGTACGCATACTTCCAGATATTTTACAGAAGTAACTGCTACCAGTGTTTGTTCCGCTATCATATAATCATACAATAAGGATCCTTCTTTCTATGTATTCGCAATACATTACACTTGTCTATGTTAAGGGTTAGTTGCCACTCCCTGCACAAAGTGCCTATCCGCTGCAGATCTTCCTGCTAGCCGGACGGCCGTTGGCGCTCTCCTGCCTGACGCTAGAGGGTATTGCCCGCTTACTCTGTACTCAACAGTTTAAAGCAGCGGTCATTTAGATTAACATTGTGCCCCACTACGGTCGAAGGTTGAAGAAAACTCGCGGTAAGTCCAATACGACACACAAGAGTAGTAGTTTAGTCCAGTTTCTGGTTACTGTCGCTATTTCATACAGTGTATTATATTTATGAGTTTATGTAGAGGGATAAACTTCATTTCAGTCCGAATCTCGGATATAGCGATTCTGGATTGACAGCATATACAAAAAATTGCACAGCCGTTATCAGGAAAGCTCTGTATACACACATTTTCTGGAGTTTCCCTGACTGCGTTCGTTGAACCGCAGCCTCTCCTGAAAGAAGCAGATGAATGTTTCATGTACGCTATAGTAACATACACAAACTGGCCACATTACGCAAAGTGAAATAGATAAGACGGCCACACTAGATATGTCAAGAAAGACTAAATACACGTATAGAGGTTATAACGGACAATGTGGCGAGCAATTTCAAACGTTTATTTCTGCTTTAATTATGACGTCGGCTTTGGTTTTAGTTTAAATAGAATTATTTACAAGGATTGGACAAATATTTAGAAACGCGGAGAGAACTACACACTCGACATAAATGAAGATGTTAGCCAAGCCTGTTGGTTGCGCTTTTGTATTTAACCACGATCGGCACCTTATCAGTGTCCACAATACGTTTACAAGTGTCGTTCTGTGTAGCTGTGAGTGAATCGTGTTGGAGCAAAGTGAATTCGGACGTGGGCAAATTGTTGCTGGTGGTGTACTGGTGGTTTCGGTAACCAAGACAGCCGAATTGTTTGGTGTTTCAAGAGGCGCCGTATCAAAGATATAGCACCAAAGGTTTATAACGCCACCAAACGTGCTGGCAGCCCGACGACACTTCCGCGTTCTTGAGCACAGATCAAATTTAAGAAAGTGACATGAGTATCATGGCACGGCTCAAGACTCTACACGTATTGTCAAAGTCTTCTCCAACGCCTGCTTCCATTGCCATAGAAAAGTGGGTAATTTCCAAGAATGATTGCCTATCGAAGACGCGGGGTCCAAACGATACATATTGAACGTGATATCGTAAATCGATCATGCGACTCTGGTGGTGGGCGTTATGAGTATGTTTACGGTGGTCATTACAGCAACGACAAAAAAAGAGCGTTACAAAAATACTTGTAATTGCAAAGGAGACGACTTACCTTACTCGTCGTCAGTGTTGTCGTCATGTGAAAGTCCCTTACAGTGGTCTGGATGGATAATTTGGAAGAGTCGAACCATGTATTCTTCCTGATACTCGTTCGCCCGCAATGAAATTTTAAACGGTATTTCAACATCGAAACTGCTCTTACGAAGTTTTACACACTTCGCACCACCACAGTCTATACAGTCCCTTCTTTCCTCGTCCGCTAGCACTCCATATTTGTGACAAAATGTCAAACAATTTTCTACTCTGAATAAACACGGAATTAGAATTTTCCATGTTTGAGAATCAGCCGAAGAAACGTCAAGAACACCAGACATACCACTCACTAACGACATAAATCGTCTGGGTTTTCCTAGCAACTCACAAATAATTCACAGAAGTAAGTAATTAAGAGTAACTAATGGAACGACGGAAAACTGATAAAAATAACGATCACCAATAATTGATCACAACGCCCGCCACCGGAGTCGCATGATCGATTTACGATCACACGTTCGATATGTATCGTTTGGACCCCGCGGCTTCGATAGGCGATCATTCTTGGACATTACCGAAAAGAGTACAAGGGGAGGGTAAAAATATGGAAACACCACACCACAGCATATGAACAAGCTAAGTTGCAAGAAAACCGCTGCCGTGGAAAAGAGCCTCCGATGGATAAATATAAGACTTGTAAGATTTTCAAGGGAATCTCATACCATTCTTCCTGCAAAATAGCGGCAAGATCAAGTAACGATGATGAAGGTGGGTAGTGATCACGCAGCCTTCTCTCCAAAGGAGACCACAAAGACACCGTAATACTGAGATCTGATGACTAGCTTGGCCAGGAGAGATGCGACTGCACTGTGTGCGATCAGCGGGGCTTCGAGGCAATGGAGCCGGGGCAAGGTTTGCGGCGGTGAGACTTCTGGGTCGAGTTGTGAGGCGCCGGTAGCGACGTTGTACTGTGATGCGAGACGAGCAGCACACGTTCTTGCGGACGCGAGGAATCATTCCTCATCGGTGTCCGGGCTACTCGCGTCTTTCCAGTGGAGTTTCCAGCCGTCTTCTGCTGCGGTTCTCTTGCTGTCAACTGTGCCTCTTACTTGGATCGGCGAAAGCCACGGCAGCCGCTTGGGTGCCAGAAAATCTCTCCAGGACTCACGCGGTAAGTAGGTTCTTAAGTACTGCTTGGTGATTTGTAAGCCGCTTAAATTGCCAAATTGATGGAGAACAACTGATGTTGGTGTGTCGGCAAATCGTTAGCACTTGGGGAGAAATTGTTTCTTTCATCCCTCTTACTGGTCGTAATTTTGTTTTTTGTTTTTCTTAAGAAATTGACTGTTAAACATAGTGTTCTGCTTATCTTCTTGTTTAAGCTGCTGGACAGTTCAGTCTAATCAGTGTGTTTGCCTTGGCCGTTTAAGACCTCTTTGTGAAAATTAAAACGTGCTAGTGGTTATGTTTTGCACTGAAGTGAGTTTCTTCCCAAGTGCTATGTTTTACGAGAAGAGGTATTTTGTAAAACAGGGTTGTCTGTTACACGAGGAAAGCATATTGCAGTGTAATTTAACTTTGGTATCGTGGGGAAGCACGTTAGCTCTTGTGTGTTCACGCACGAGGAGCTTACGTTACTGTTCTAAGCGTATTGTTTACTCTCATTCGCTTGGGAGGTGCTTACTTAAGTTGGATTTCGTAGCCTCTCTACCGTCCGCCCATTATGCGTCTAAAATCTTACATAGTGTTTTAATACAGTATTGCCAGTGTTTAAAATTATTTACTGTGTCTTATAGAAGGAGGAGATTTCAGTTCTCCCAAGATTTCCTTCGTTGTAAGACATCCTGATATTTTTTGGAGGGTCAGGCAGGGGAGGATGACGTCAGGGTGACGCTGTTCCTCCTGTTCCTTTCACACTTGTAAAATTCAAGCCACACTTCACAATCTTGAGGCTGCGGGAAGTCAGTTTCTCTTATTTGGCATTATCTCCCACTTAAGAACTCAGGAATTTATTTTTAAATTTTGGCTGTAGTCATTAAAGTCTCTTTCCTGTTGATTAATTTTTTAAGGCTTGGTTGAATATTTAACCCGTCGAAGTTTTTTTCTGAGTTAACGCTCTGTATTTAAGTCCTGAATTATACAATTAGATTGTATATTATTTTGAAACTCTCGAAAATTCGACATTTGAACCGTGTCTTTTTTTAATTAACTTGATATGCTCTAATTGTAACACTTGTGAGTTTAACAACTATGTTGACATGTATGAACATTATGAATGATGTTCGATCCCTTATTTCGCAGCCCTTCCTTCTAGACTAACCAAACCACAAGAAGAGCGTACAAATCTCAGCAAATATTTTCAATTTAACAGCGCCACAAAGTACGGTCTATCATCAGAAGAAGAGGATCCAATAAACGTTTGTTCTGAAGCATCCAATTTGAGCAAATATGTAACTCATGCATGGTTTTTGCGTTTATTATTCTTATTGTCGTATGAACAGTCAAAAATGCTGACATTTTGGCCTGGTACATTTTAGAAAGCAGTTCTGAATGGAAGATGGCTGATAATTAGTAACGTAAACACATATAATTGAAAGTACACATAGAAGCAAAAAGACACAGTAACACAGGTTTGCAAACGATCCTTCTGGAATATAACTGTGACTTTATAATTACCAGTCACCACTGATATTGCTGTAAACGCCTCATGTCGGGCGATGGTGTGGTCTTCGTTTACATTTTCGAGATATGGAGCTGTGAATAGAATGGACGCCACACTACACTACTCAGAGCACCACTTAGCCTTTGTGAACTGCCTGCGGAGTGTGAGTTGTGTTGAACAAGTGTTGCTGGTAACATTAAACTTTGCAGTAACGAGGAGTATGCGGAAATGCATTTCATGTATGGTAGGGCTAAGGTAATGCAAGGGAGTCTGCGCACTTGTACTAAGATGCATACCCTATTTGTAGGCATCCCGAGAATCAAACTTTTATGAGGGTGGATCAATGCCTAAGAGAAACTGTGAGTTTTGCACATGCTGCTGGAGTTGGTAGGGCTGCACGAATTACATCTGTGCTAGCAGATGTGGTGGTGGAAACAGTCGAATACCCTCCAGGAATCTCGTCAAGGACTGAGGCACAGTAGTGTTTGGAGAATAGTGCAGTGCAATGCTATGTACCTATGTACCCGTATCATTTATGATTTCAGTATCTTAGTGAGGCTGACTTTGCTTGTAGAATAAAATTCGGTTAGCAGGTGAAACAATAAGCTGTAGGCAACCCTACTTTTGGCAAAAATATTTTATTTACAGATGAATCAGTTTTCACTCATGATGATGTGTTTAATTACCCCAGTTCTCATGTTTAGAGTCATTTAGACTCCACTCCATATACTGTGCATGAGTCCACACCAGGACATTTCTCACTGAATGTTTGGTTTAGTGGTATTTGGTGACAATATTACTGGTATGTACATGTAACCAAACGAACTCAATTGACAGAATTACCTACACTTTCTGGGGCATAATTTTGCAACATTGCTTGAAGATGTTCCCTTAGAGTAACGCCAGAATAAATGGTTCACGCACGCCGCAGAACCAGCACATTTTGTTGCTATGGCGAGACGACATCCAACGTGCCAATACAGTCAAAGATAGATAGGGAGAGGAGGACCTATACCGAGGCCTCCAACATCACAGCAACTGAACTCCATGTCTTTCTGTGTTTGGGCCATCTTAAAGGTGTAATGTACAACCACTTGATTAAAATAGTTGACGAACTGGAGCTGGGACTTGTCAATGCTTATCGAGAATTTCCAAATGATTCAGAAGTATTTGAAAGGATCGAAACTTACTGTGGCAACGAATACAAGACTGCTTCCGGGTACCTGGACAAAACGTCTCACACCACCTTTAAGCACGAGTACAGTTGTACAACTATTTTCAGGTTCATTCAAAATACCTTGTAAGGTGTCAGACAAATACCACACCTTCCATTGAATTCCTGAAACAATTCCAGTTAAATCGATAAGTCACACGACATAGTTATGTGAAAACGTTCGAATTTGTTTGATATGAAAATCGAATAAACAAGCTGACATCTCATGAATATAAACCACTCACACTATCATTAGGAATTGCACACAAGTAATTTCCCAAACCCAAGCTACGAGACACAGTTCTGAGGAAAGGAGAATTTTACGATGGCAACACCCGTCCCAAGTTTGGCTGAAACCATCAAAGCGGGAGTTGCAGCGGACGCAATGCGATAAATTAGCCACTGTGCAGGCCGCCAGCAGAAACCCAACTTGTTCCTGGAAGACACCTAATAAATCTAGCTTTTAACGACGACGACACTTCAGAAAGTCTTTCTACAGGAACACGGCTGGAGATGGCAGATAAACGTCCGAATAAACCCCACTCAAAACACTGTTGGCTCGCTGTGGCCACCTGCGTTAAAAAGCAACTCTGCCCTACGAAAGAAATGGCGCCTTTGATAGGCTACAGAATCTCAAGTGGGTGGATTTATAACAAGTATGAACACTCTGATTGGCCAGAAACAAAACACATGGCCACCAGCTTTGAAACAGGCAAAATGCAGACAGCAAAATTCGCTCTTCTCTTGCAGCAAATCGTCGAGTGTTTGAGCAAAGCAACTCGCGCCACTCTGAGATGAATGTGAGAGTAATTATATAAACACCTGTTCACATGCTTCTCTTAACTCTCAAGGAGTTTAAACTGCAAAGTCTCCTAGTATGGAGAATTGCACCGAGCACTGGCAGTTAACGCTTACGAGCGGTTTGAAGGCAACAATGTACGCCATATTCCAGACAAATAGCGTGCACCATGCCAATTAACTTAGCTAGGGAAGATTAATATTTAACGTTTAAGAAAGATTCAGGACACATTTTCAGGTCGACAGCACCACGATGGCAGCTACAGCAGTTGGCTACCAAAGGTAAATAAGCATTCCACGCCAGAAAGTAATACTCAATTTCTACTCAGAACTGCGTCGTCTTGTCTCTCCTATATTTTCCATACATTCAACTATGCCCTGTAGTTAAACACATTCAAGATTGTCAGGCTTAATTGAAGCAGAAACATGAGATATCCGACTTAACGAAAATAATTAATCAGCCACTGTAGAGTGCTTTATATTCTGAAGTTATTGAATTGTTTTAATTGTGTACCTTCTTTGATTGCTCTTTACTGACCCCCATCCATTACTTGGTTATTTTAATTCTGAACTTATTTCAATTGATGTTTCTGGTCCCAACTGTATTTAATTTTTTTGCATTCTATTGACCCCCAGCTATGGTTAACGACCAGCTTACTATTAAAGAATTCTCGAGATAGGAATTGATATTAACAGTTTGGGAATCCCCAGAATATAAATGTTTTACCATCCTGTATGTATTATAATTATGATGTTATGTCATGAAGTCATACTGAGAGTAAAAATAAACCCCTATAATAAAAAAAATTTAAATTACTATTTGAGAACAAGTAGTGGAGCCTTTAACCTGTACACTAAGTTCTGTAGGCGTTAATATCTCTTCTACAGGGAGTGTAGTGGAACTGACATTCAGATCATTGTCTGATTACAATATTTCCTGTACTGCTGCACTCACCTTGCAGACCATAGGTTCAACACTAATTCCCCAAACCACTCACAAAGCGTCCTAGCGCAACTGTGGTAGGATGGTAGATCAGAACCAGTCTCACACAGAATATACATTTCTAACATAGTGTTTTTAATAACTTCTCTTACATTGTAGAGTAGTACTACTTTTCCCTAACTGTGATGACGTTACACAGAAGCAAGTGAATGGGGTCTAGTAACTACAAAGACGCAATTATATCGCAAACGATTCGTTTGCGGACTTAAGATTACGAGAACTTTTCTGCTTCTGGTATCATGCACACTATATACCACCCAGAAAGCTGAATTTCACCTGGTCCTATCGCAGCACAGACCTGTGATATGTGGCATTTCACGTCTTCGAAAGTCATTGACGTCTCCTTATATACCTCTTGCTTTAATACTTTTTTTCTCACACTCTTGAGCTCGATGACTAACGCCCAGTGACCGTGCTTCTCATTTAATACCCTCAAACGTCAGACTCCATGACTTTAAAATGTTCTGTTATGAAAGGCATTATTTTTGCTGAATTTGCAGTACATTCGTCATGTTGGTACGATATGGATTATTTTATGTCCAGAGGGATTTCTCCCAGTAACTACGACAGCATACATGTTAGGATGTGGCCATTTAGAGCTAAATAAATAGCGCACACAGATGTTTGAAAGCCCACACCACATGTTGATAGACGAGTGTCGTTGCTGATTCTCATATCTCACTCACTGTGGATTTTTAACTCATCATTAGTGTGTACTGGCTGGCCGCTGTGGCCGAGCGGTTCTAGGCGCTTCAGTCCGGAACCGCGCGACTGCTACGGCGCAGGTTCGAATCCTGCCTCTGGTATGGACGGGTGTGATGTACTTAGTTAGATTTAAGTAGTTCTAAGTTATATGGGACTGATGACTTCAGTCCCATAGTCCCATTTGAGCCATTAATGAGTATTGTGAAGAGTGATCTGCTTCATCCTTAAAAACATGTTTGTATAGAAATGCTGCATCCCTTTGCAGTTTCCGTAGACACGACACGGAAAACAGTAACCGATTTTGAAACTCTTTTTCATGAAAAAATGTAGTGAAATGTGGAAAGGAAGGAATCCGATGGAACGTACGTATAGTATTCGCAACTGCTGCTCTGTCCTATCCCTGTCGCACAATCAAGCTGTCTCGTTGTGACATGCGTATTGTGTGTCAGCGCTTGCGCTTTTTGCTATTCTCGCATAAATTTTTGTTGTTTTTCGTTGGTCTCTCTCTTTCGGCACCCACTTTCATGAATTTATTTTTTTAATGTTTGTAAAGAAAATTCGCGAGGATTTCGCATGGTCAGGATGTCTTTCAGCTTTCAATCACTCCTCTTCTCTTATCCATAAACGAAAACCGTGTAAAGATTTTGATTGTCGTATACACTGTGAAATGTGAATAACATTTAGATAATGTTGCCTGGTCGCTGCAACAGCAGAGGACAGACTGGTGGCTGGTGGGCTTCAGGCGTACATGTAGAAACACAAACCGCACATTTCAAGCACAGAGAAGGGCACTCGTATGCGCAGGAGGGGAAATGCAAAGGACTGGAAGAGCGTTACAGTGCAGCGGATGAGCAAAAGGTTTAGAGGCGACACGAGGGTACGTAATGAAGTGTAAGCGGGTTTGTTTTACAAGCGCAGCCGTGTGAAACGAGCAAATTGGTCGCGAACAGTAGCTTCACTGTCAAGAAGACGTTCACAGATCTTTCTAGTAGCTACAATTACAAATTACAAATAATACAATTCATTGCTTGACATAATGCTACGGACAATTCACTGCCATTGTTTCCAGACCTAATAAAACTACTAGGATGTGCTCCGTCCTATGTTTCTCCATCTTCTGCAGCTGTGTCTGTTTCACTTCCACTTGCAGTATCAGTTGAATTATTTTCATCTTCACTGTCGGAATCAGTACTGCTTCCATCACTAGGACTACCATTATCCGAGTCCGCACCACTCTCTACATTTAAGATAATCTCCAGTACTTGTCTCAGTAAACCTTCACTTGAGATGTACTACTCTTCAATTTTCTTTACGTGCTCACAGCGTTTCTTCCAGTCATCCTCTGTTAAAAAAGCTATTTATCATTGGTAAGTTTTAGAAAAATATCTATCCTGAATATCACAATAAGTTCAAATGGTTCAAAAGGCTCTGAGCACTATGGGACTTAATATCTGAGGTCATCAGTCCCCTAGAACTTAGAACTACTTAAACCTAACTAACCTAAGGCCATCACACACATCTATGCCCGGACTGAAGCGCCTGGAACCGCTCGGCCACCACCGCCGGCACAATAAGTTCATAAACGCCGTTCTTGACGCTTGTCCGCATCAGCGTTATGGGGTTAGTTTCTGGGGGATTTTGAGGAAGATGCAATAGAGTACGAACATGTTCTACATCTACAACTATGTGATTACGCTGCTATTCACATTAAAGTGCCTGGCAGAGGGTTCAGTGAAAAACCTTCAAGCTGTCTCTCTACAGTTCCACTCTCGAACGGCGCGCGGAAAAACGAGCACATAAATTTTTCGGTGTGAACCCTGATTTGTCTTATTTTAGAGTGATAATCATCTCTCCCTCTGTAGGTGGGTGCCAACAGAATGTTTTCGCAATCGGAGGAGAAAACTGGTGATTGAAATTTCATGAGAAGTTGCCGTAGCAACGAAAAACGCATTTGTTTTAATGCTTGCTACTCCACGTATAATGTCTGTGGCACTATCTCCCCTATTTCACGATAATACAAAATGAGCAGCCCTTCTTTGTACTTTTTCGATGTCATCCGTCAGTCCCATCTGATGGGGATCCCACACCTCACAGCAATACTGCAGAATAGGGCAGACAAGCGTGGTGTAACCAGTCTCTTCAGTAGACCTGTTGCACCTTCTAAGTGTTCTGCCAATGAATCGCAGTGTTTGGTTGACTCTGTCCACAATATTAGTTATGTGACCGTTCCAACTTAGGGTATCTGTAATTATAATCCCTAAGCATTTAGTTGAATTTACAGCCTTCAGATTTGTGTGACTTTTCACGTAATCGAAATTTATCGGATTTCTTTTAGTACTCATGTGAATAACTTCACACTTTTCTTTATTCAGGGTCAATTGCCACTTATCGAACCATACAGATATCTTATCTAAATCATTTTACAATTCGTTTGGGTCATCTGATGTCTTTAAAAGACGGTAAATGACTGCATCATCTGCAAACCATCTGAAATTGTTTCCTATGTCGTTAATATAGATCAGGAACAATAGAGGGCCCATAACACTTTATTGGGTAACTCCATATATTATTTCTGTTTTACTCGATGACTTTCCGTCTATTACTGCGAACTGTGACCTTTTTGACAGGAAGTCACGAATCCAGTAGCACAACTGAGGCGATATTCCATAGGCACGTAGTTTGGTTAGAAGACGCTTGTGAGGAACGGTGTCGAAAGCCATCTGGAAATGTAAAAATATGGAACCAATTTGACATCCCCTGTCGGTAGCACTCACTACTTCATGAGTGTAAAGAGCTAGTTGTGTTTCGCAAGAACGATATTTTCTAAATCCGTGTTGACTACGTGTCAAGAAATACACTCCTGGAAATTGAAATAAGAACACCGTGAATTCATTGTCCCAGGAAGGGGAAACTTTATTGACACATTCCTGGGGTCAGATACATCACATGATCACACTGACAGAACCACAGGCACATACACACAGGCAACAGAGCATGCACAATGTCGGCACTAGTACAGTGTATATCCACCTTTCGCAGCAATGCAGGCTGCTATTCTCCCATGGAGACGATCGTAGAGATGCTGGATGTAGTCCTGTGGAACGGCTTGCCATGCCATTTCCACCTGGCGCCTCAGTTGGACCAGCGTTCGTGCTGGACGTGCAGACCGCGTGAGACGACGCTTCATCCAGTCCCAAACATGCTCAATGGGGGACAGATCCGGAGATCTTGCTGGCCAGGGTAGTTGACTTACACCTTCTAGAGCACGTTGGGTGGCACGGGATACATGCGGACGTGCATTGTCCTGTTGGAACAGCAAGTTCCCTTGCCGGTCTAGGAATGGTAGAACGATGGGTTCGATGACGGTTTGGATGTACCGTGCACTATTCAGTGTCCCCTCGACGATCACCAGTGGTGTACGGCCAGTGTAGGAGATCGCTCCCCACACCATGATGCCGGGTGTTGGCCCTGTGTGCCTCGGTCGTATGCAGTCCTGATTGTGGCGCTCACCTGCACGGCGCCAAACACGCATACGACCATCATTGGCACCAAGGCAGAAGCGACTCTCATCGCTGAAGACGACACGTCTCCATTCGTCCCTCCATTCACGCCTGTCGCGACACCACTGGAGGCGGGCTGCACGATGTTGGGGCGTGAGCGGAAGACGGCCTAACGGTGTGCGGGACCGTAGCCCAGCTTCATGGAGACGGTAGCGAATGGTCCTCGCCGATACCCCAGGAGCAACAGTGTCCCTAATTTGCTGGGAGGGGGCGGTGCGGTCCCCTACGGCACTGCGTAGGATCCTACGGTCTTGGCGTGCATCCGTGCATCGCTGCGGTCCGGTCCCAGGTCGACGGGCACGTGCACCTTCCGCCGACCACTGGCGACAACATCGATGTACTGTGGAGACCTCACGCCCCACGTGTTGAGCAATTCGGCGGTACGTCCACCCGGCCTCCCGCATGCCCACTATACGCCCTCTCTCAAAGTCCGTCAACTGCACATACGGTTCACGTCCACGCTGTCGCGGCATGCTACCGGTGTTAAAGACTGCGATGGAGCTCCGTATGCCACGGCAAACTGGCTGACACTGACGGCGGCGGTGCACAAATGCTGCGCAGCTAGCGCCATTCGACGGCCAACACCGCGGGTCCTGGTGTGTCCGCTGTGCCGTGCGTGTGATCATTGCTTGTACAGCCCTCTCGCAGTGTCCGGAGCAAGTATGGTGGGTCTGACACACCGGTGTCAATGTGTTCTTTTTTCCATTTCCAGGAGTGTAGTTTTCTTCGAGGTACTTCATAATGTTCCAATACAGTGTATGTTCCAAAACCCCTACTGCAAATCGACGTTAGTGATATGGGCCAGTAATTCAACTAATTACTCCTACTTCCCTTTTTGGCTATTGGTTTGACTTGAGCAATTTTCCAGTCCTTAGGTACGGATCTTTCTGTGAGCGAGCGGTTGTATATAATTGCTAAATATGGAGCTATTGTATACTCTTAGAGGAACGTGATTGGTATACACTATGGATCTGAAGGCTTGCTATTATTTAGTGATTTAAGCTGCTTTGCGACACCCAGGATATCTATTCCTATGTTTCTCATCTTGGCAGTTGTTCATGATAGGAATTCAAGAATATGTAATTCGTCTTCTTTGGTGAAGTAGTTTCGGAAAATCGTGGTTAATAACTCTGCTTTAGTGGCACTGCCATCAGTGATTTCACCGTTGTTATCGAGCAGTGAAGGTATTGATTGCGTCTTGCCACTGGTGTGCTTTATGTATGACCAGAATCTCTTTGGGTTTTCTGTCAGATTTCGAGACATAGTTTCGTTGTGGAAATTATTGAAATCATTTCGCATTGAAGTACGCACTATATTTCGGTTAAAATAATGTTATATAAGAGCCCTGGTCTCATTTGTTCATTTTCACAAATCAATAGAACTGGTCTCAGCATGTTTCAACGAAAAGGAACTTTTTTTTTAACAGGATATCATTTCTCTCCTCAAGGAACTTCCGCTTGGACCATGAGTCAGCAGCTTTTCATCAGTTGAGGAGATCATGTTGTTGTGATATTCCCCCTTTTCTAGCCATGTTTAAACTTTACGTGGTCATTAAGTACAAAACCGCCCTCCCTTCGAACATGTACGATGGTAATTCTGCTTCCTTTCGAAACTGGTTCCAACAGACCATGCACTGAAATGTGACTTCATTCGTACTATATTGTGTGACAAGTGTCAACAAATGTCTCATCGACACAGATTACTGGACGACACTCATGTCTGTACTTTCGGATACTTTTTTGAGCACGAATTCCTTTATGTGATACTGTTTTGTTGCTGGAGTACTTTTCAGTTATTCGCCTTCATCCACCTAAATTCTAGACTGCAAAAAATGTTGTTAAAAGGGTTTATACTCCCTTCAAAATCTGTTAAGCTCCAATTTTCTTTAAACTGGGTCTTCTTTTACCCGTCATGTAGAAATTATTCAGCACGTGGCCAACAGTTCGCTAGTTAAAATTGTATAAACTGGCCTTGCAGGACCTTCTGGGCCTTTCTCACTAGGCGTTGATAATGACAAGTATTCTGCTGCCTGGACTCTTTTCGGTTCTCTCTTGATTCGGTGGACAGAAGCAAACAATACCCCAGTTGCTCCACAGATGTGGATTTTAGTTTCAATGGAGCACTTAGAAGGCATGTTTCTTCATAAACTGGTGGATATTTGCAACAACTTTTCCCTTTAACTTTATTTGTACTTGTGGCATCCTCAACTTGAATGCTGTCTCCTGGGGTATTTTATTACTAACTGAGCGTCAGCTTGATACGATCGTAACATGTCCGACGCTGGTGATCGACTGACTGCTCATCTTGTTACTCTGTTCAGGTCAGAGTTAAGTGTTGTTTGGTCGTGTAGGACTGACCTTTGTCGGACCACTTCTCCTGACGACGAGACAATGGTTTGTGGTCTTTCCCAATGCACTGGGGACAAAAGAGATAAAGCCGTTGTCATAATTCGTCAGCTCGTAGCAGAATTAAACACTATTTGCTTACTTAGGAAAATTCGTCGGATACTCCGCTATAAGTGAGCTGAAACCGCGCTCCTCTATATTTACGTCTTCTGGATACATTTGGGGTTCTTGGTTAGCCGCAGCAGCCTGTATAAGTAAAAAAAAAAAAAAAAAGGATCAAATGGCTCTGAGCAGTATGGGACTTAACATCTGAGGTCATCAGTCCCATAGGACTTAGAACTACTGATACCTAACTAACCTAAGGACATCACACACATCCATGCCCGTGGCAGGACTTGAACCTGAGGCCGTAGCGGTCGTGCGGTTCCAGATTGAAGTGCCTAGAGCCGCTCGGCCACATCGGCCGGCTGTATAAGCTATGATCCTCGGCCTGGAATCTCATTGACTGTACTACGGTTACCTTCAGTGATGAGTCCCGCTTCGAACTGAGGCCGATGACCAGGGAAGACATATCTGGAGGCAAACCTAACAGCGTTGGGATACCAATCTCACTGCCGAGGAATGACGATCTGTGGTGCAATTTCATTTCATGGCAGGGCCAGTTTGGTTGCCATCCGCGGCACCCTTACAGAACAGTGGTACGTCGATGGTACCTCGATGGTACGTCGACGTTATTCTACGCCCCACTCTCTTGCCCTTCAAGGCAAGGCATCCTCGGCTTACGTTTCAGCAAGATAATGTCCCACCGCACATGCCGAGAATTTTTACTGCTTCTAAACATACGTAGATATGTGGTTAAGCTGGCTAGGTCGCTCTAAAAGTCATACAGCAGACGAAGAATAACTTTATTGATCACAAAGTACGCATGACGCATTTCGAAATTATTTCCATCTTCACGAACCCAAGTGAAAAACTTGCACAACGACAAGAGCATTATCAGTTGCGTACGTAACAGGAGATGATAGACTACTTTTATGTTGCGCACACAACGCTCTTGCATTTCTGCTACCTCTGTACTTGTGTTTCTGAATATGGAAATAATTTCGAAATGCGTCTGCACATTTTGTGATCTATAAAATCGTTCTGCACCTGCTGTACGACTTTTTATGCGACACAGCCAGCTTACCTACAGATCTACGCATATTTAGTGGAATGACCGATAGCGTTCTACGTGACTTCATGTCACACCGTGATTTATAATGCCTGTCTTCATGCCTGCCAGACCCTACCATGGTCAGCCTTGCCCAACCGTGCGTTGGCCGGCAAGGCTGCCGGATGTCTCACCATTTGAGAACGTCTTTAGCATTATGATGGATAGGTCTCTCCAACCAGCTCGGGATATGGACAACCTAACGCACCAATTGGGCATAATTTTGCCAGATATCTCTTAGGAGGACATCCAACAATCTCTCAATCAATGCCGACCCGAATAACTGCTTGGTTAAGGGGCAGAGGTGGACCAAAGCCACATTGTCTTGTTCAATTTGAATAATCATCCATTTTCTGAAATTTTAACCATTTGTTTGTCTGTAAATGTGCATCACATCTACCTATTTCCGTTCTATTCGGATTATTCCTTTCTTATTTTTAAGAGTGTATTCATGTTCAAGTGCCGATGCTCACAATCATGTTCCTACGAACTTGTGAAAAAATACAATCACAACCTCTTGAGATATTTCATTAAGATAAACTTTAAATTCAACGAAGTTCTACAGTGAAGTTGCGGTGAATCTGTGGTCAGACATAGGCCCTGTATAGTACGAGTGTTTGTAGGTTAACTCACGCAGTGCCGGAAGCTCCGTAGGCCGGAGTTGGCCCTTCACGAGTCGGCTTAGTGGAATACGTCGCAACAGGTGGAAGCAGAGGCGCACGCGGCCGGCGCACCGCTTTGTGGCAGAGAGATGGATCCAGCGCGGCCGAGTATTTCCGGAGTGGACCGCCGCCGACGCCGAC
Organism: Schistocerca nitens; assembly: GCF_023898315.1. Classification (NCBI taxonomy): domain Eukaryota; kingdom Metazoa; phylum Arthropoda; class Insecta; order Orthoptera; family Acrididae; genus Schistocerca; species Schistocerca nitens. Next base: position 378,926,175 of record NC_064621.1, on the reverse strand, counting down.
GTGTTTTTGGGCCGTCAGTCAGTCTGTGGGCTGAGAGCCACGGCGGGCGGGCGATGAGTGCAGCTTGTGTTGGCTTTGAACCAGCAACACCTGCCACACACGTCGACCAGACCACCCGCCTGGCAGCACGCGAGACGCAGAAACACATAGCTGGAGACATCCTCGTGACTGTGTAGCAACCTGCACAGCAATAGTAGGAGAAAGGAGGTCTCTCTCTTACCCTCTGAGATTACGATCAGCTGCGTTATTCACCCAATATGAACACGTTAAATTAAGATGGCAGTACCACACGGCTAGGTAATGTACCGATCGCTGAAATTTCCTGGCAGATTAAAAGTGTGTGCAGCACCGGGATCGAAATCTGGACCTTTGCTGTTCGTGGCCAACTGCTCTACCACCTAAGCTAACCAAACACGACTCACTACTTGTTCTCACAGATTTACGCCCACACGTACCTCGTCTCCTACCTTTCTAACTTCACAGTTTCAACCTACCATAAAGTTACCTATCTGCGCACTATCAGCTACAGAGTGAAAATTTTACTGTGGACCCACCGCTTGTTTTCTTGTACATAAATAATGTCAATAGTTTATTTTGCTAAGATTTTGTATTACAGCCAAATTTACCAGGAACTACCAACATATTTTATAGCCAGTTGTTATGCTTCGATTACCAGCGCAATCGTTATAAAAATGATGCCCCTCTGACAATTATTTAATACTGAGGTGACAAAATGCATGGATACCTCCTAATATTGAGTCGGACCTCATCTAGGCGGATGTAGTGTAACAACTCGAATTAACACGTACTTAGAAAACACGTTAGAAGTCCCCTGCAGAAATGTTGAACTATCCACAATTGCGAAAATGTTGCCGGTGCAGGATAATGTGTACGAACTGACGTCTCGACTATATCCCAAAACTTTTCGATGTTATTAATGACGGGCGAACTGGGTGGCCAAATCATTAGCTCGAACTGTATAGAATGGTCTTCAAACCAAACGTGAACTGTTGTGGCATATTTACATGACACTGCTGTTCGAGGGTATGTTGTCCATGGATGGCGCCGGCCAGGGTGGCCGAGCGGTTCTAGGCGCTACATTCTGGAACCGCGCGACTGCTACGGTCGCAGGTTCGAATCCTGCCTCGGGGATGGATGTGTGTGATGTCCTTAGGTTAGTTAGGTTTAAGTAGTTCTAAGTTCTAGGGGACTGATGACCTCAGAAGTTACGTCCCATAGTGCTCAGAGCCATTTGAACCATGAATGGCAGCAAATCGTCTCCAAGTTGTCGAACGTAAACGTTTCCAGTCAATGATCGTTTCAGTTCACCAGAGAAACTGGTCTAGTCCACGTGAAGATAGACCACCCTATTACGCAGCCACCACCAGCTTGGACAGTGCTTTGTTGAAAAGTTGGGTCCGTGGCTTCGTGGGGTCCGCGCCACACTAGAACCCTAGAATCAGCTTTTACCAACCGAAATCGGGACTCACCTGACGAAGTTTGCCAGTGATCTAGGGTCCAACCGATATGGTCATGGGCACAGGACGGATCGACGTGGCGCGTTGGCTAGCGCAATGGACTCGCATTTTGGAGGACGACGGTTCAAATCTGCTTCCGGCCATCCTGATTTAGGTGTTCCATGATTTCCATAAATCGCTCGAGGCAAATGCCGAGACGGTTCCTTTGAAAGGGCGAGGTCGATTTCCTTCCCTTATCTTCCCTTGTTCGAGCTTGTGCGCCGTCGCTAATGACCTCGCAGTCGACGGGACGTTAAATACTGATCTGCCCCTCCTCCGAGCCCAGGTCACGTGCTGCAGGCACTCACGTCGGTCGTCTGCTGTAACAGCGCGCTAGCCCTACATTTCGCTGCACTGTCGCAATTAATACGTTGATTTTTGCGGTTATTTCGCGTGGCTTTTCTTGTCTGTTTGCGCTGGAAACTCTACGGAAACGCCGCTGCTCTCGGTCGTTAAGTGAAGGCCGTCAGCCACTCCGTTGTCCGTGGTGAGAGGTAATGCTTGAAATCTGGCGAAATGAAATGAAATTATCGTATGGCATTTATTGGTCGGGATATCTCCTTTGAGGTGCGGCCGCCGTATTGCAAGTCTTTTTTAATTGACGCCACTTCGGCGACTTGGGTGTCAATGATGATGAAAATGATGATGGAGGACACACAACACCCAGCCCCTACCGGGAATCGAACCCGGGCCCTCTTCCGTGGCAGGCGGTAAAGCTACCGTTGCGCTACGGAGCCGGACTTGTAATCCGGTATTCACGGCATACGCTGACGCTGTGGTAACGATTCCCCAAATGGAATGTCTGATTCGTGTAACTTCAGCTGCCATTTCACGTTCAAAGTCAGTTAATGCCCTCATGCGGCCATAATCACGTCGGAGACCCATTCATATGAATCATCTGAACAGAAATGACAGATCCGTCAATGTACCGCGCTTTTACACCTGATATACGCGACACTACAGTCATCCGTACATGTGCTTATCGCTATACTGTGACTTCTGTCAACCGAGTTTAACTACAAATTGGGCAACGCCATCAACTGATACGTACGAAACACAGGTCGCAGTCCATACATTGAGTATTTGCACAATTTTTGATTAAACAGTGTGATCGAAACAAGAAACTAAATTCATGCATCCAGTTTCATTAGTTTCTGTTCTACCTGTGATTGCTATTTATGAAGGTACGTTAGTCTACACAAACTATATTCTTTGATGCCCGTTTATTACTATTGTAGAAAACTTTTACACTATGGGACAATATATTTGTGACATGGGAATGGGTAATGGAGAGAAAATACAGTTCATTGCCTTGAGACTCACGTAGTTATTGATAATTCTCGGATAGTTCAGCCGTACGAACGGCAGCTAAACAGCGCCTTCAGCCGAGATAACTCGTGCACTTAAATCATTTTAGATTTAGCACGAATGCATACTTCTTCACGCAATGAGAGAGAAAGATTTGTTTCGTTCAGTATGTACACAGCGCATAGCACGGTTACAACACGAGCTTTAACGGAATAGGAATTATTTTGTACCGTAGTCTTTTTGTCAAAATCAATTTATTTGCTAAGATCGCTATTTTAACAAAATTTCCGGATTACTAGTTTCGGCAATATGCATTGCCATTTTCAGATGAATATAATTGGAGAGTGGTAGTTACACTACACAATGCTTAAACCTCTTCATCACATTAGGACTACGTTACATGCATAGGGAAAACGAGACATTAACGTGACATGCCAGGTTTGCTATCATAATGTATGTACCGTGTGTATAATAGCACACGTGGCATGTCACTGAAATGTCTCGAATTTCTTACGCATATTAAATAGTCCTTATGTGATACAGTGGTTTAAGTACTGTGTGGTGTAACTACCACTGCCTGGTTTTATGGATCTGTATCTAAAGATGGCAGCACATATTGCCAAAATTAGTCACCCAGTAACTGTGTTAACATAGCAATCTTGGCAAATAAATTCTTTTTTCCATGAATACTACAGTACTAATTTATAGATCGCCTCCTGCTATGAATGATTATGTCAGGTAACCATAGTAAATTATGTCATTCATATACGGCTAACTTACAAAACTATGAAGACAATATGATGAGTCGGTGACAGCAGGAGCGTCCACCAACGGGAAAACCCGGCTGGTGATAACAGCAGACGTAGCTTACACCTTTACGCTTATGATAACAGAAAAGATTTACTTAGCGGAAGTTCCCGACATAAACTTACATTAAGACAAAAATGTTAGCGAAAATAGACAGAGATCAGTCCAAAAGGTACGACCACCTGGTTAACAGCAAGCTGGTCGATATTTGGAACGCAATATAGCTGCCTTTCGGCGTGGCATAAATTTGAAAAGTCCTTGGTAGATTTCAGAAAGTATTCGACACCAGGTGAACACACATAGGTTACGAAATTCCCGTAAATTACGGGTTGCTGATTTGTAAGCACGTAACTGGCGCCTGATAATGTCCTAGGTATTCTGTTGAGTTCAAATCAGGCGAATTTGGTGGAAAGACATCAAGACATCACGTCTACTACTAAGCGCTTCAAACCACTATAGCATGATTCTTTCATTATGACACGGACAGTTACTCTGTTGGTAAAGAAATCAAGCATGAATAATGGGATACAGATGACTCACAATAATGTTCACGCAGTCCGCAGTCATAACGGACTGCCTCAGATTACTACCAAAGTTCGCATGTAAGCCAACATGAATATCCGCCATAACCAGGGCGGTTTTGGAGGGGGAACGCGGGTGGACGGCGTTCCCTCACTTTTTTTCCGAGGGATACACTGTCCCCTTACTATTTTAGATGGAGAATATTTTCTTATTACAGTAAAACTCTCTCGATATCTCTTCAACATAAATTATCTTCGATTCTGAGTTACAGCTCATATAAAATATTAGCTGTAAAGTCAAATGAGCATTGATAAACGGCTCAGACAACAACGCAATAACAAAAGAAAAACATAAGGCGCGTGGGGTCGGGTATCCGCGCAAAGCAATGAAGGAGGTTCGGCGTATCGCGGATAGTGTGGACTTCAAACCTTGCTGCTCTAAACAACAATGGTAAGTTCCGGCAATTTCGGAACATCAAAGGAAATGATTGCTTTTGTTTAGACGTATTTCTTGTTCTTCATTATTATTGACATATCCGCGTGCACACACTGGAGCATTGTTGATTCTATAGGCCGATGTAACGACGTATGGGTATTCGGAAACGAAAACCAATTCGTGGCGATGTAAACGCAGCCGCGCGAGCTCTAACGTTGCTTCAAATTGCGCGGGCGCCTGAAGGTTTATAACACAACATAGATTATAGACATTAAAAATACATGTAACCTATGTCCGTCCAGATGAACAATACAGTTTCGTGTAAAAATATGAGGTAAATCGGTCAAGAACTTTTCCGATATTTTTGGTAACAACATTTTCTGTTTATATATATATAGAGTTGTTATGTGTATACATCGCAAGGAATTGTACCGTACGAGCAACAGGGTATTTCGTACCAAAACTATTGATTTTCATTCCTGCTCCGTTCACCTGTCGGCCATGGGAAAAATTCGTATACGCCTCTACTTTTCCTAATTTCTTTTATTGTACTCTCATGGTCCATACTTGAGATATGTAATGACGCAACAGAACTATCGCATTGTCTCCTGATTTCTCCATGTGGGCTTCGCAAGAAAAACGTCGCCTCACTCCCTAAGATTCCCATTTAAATTACACGACGTTTTGTATTGTCTATACCGACCAATTGCAATCCTAACAGGGAACTTCTGTAGTAAAATGAAACCCAATGAACAGAATCACGTAACACTGAGCTCTTGTAATTGCAACGCTCATTACGACACTGTAGAAAACACCACACAGCTGAATTACTTTGCTTAGAAATCAGCAGTGTTGGGGAGAGAAACAGACTGTGGCGGATTTACATACAGGCCCACTAGGTACGGGCCTAGGGGCGGCACCTTCAGGGGGTGGCAGTTTTTGCTCTGTACTCATTTTAACCTTTCACGTTTTAAAATAACGGCGCTTACAAACGACAAAAATTTTTAATATTCTTAAACAACTTGCTAGTTTAAGTAATCCTTAAGAACGAAACTCGGCAATATAGGCTTGGAAACATATATAGTTCACTTGGTGCCAGAATGGAAATTTAACATTGGGTTTCTGTCTGGTATCATCTTCATGATTGTTCAAAATATTTTGAAGTAAGCTGTCAGGACAGCACGCAATCTACAGTACAATGTATGAAACGTAATTATTCCGAGAATGTTGTCGGCTTCTAATTAACTCTACCATATTTTCCCTGTGACAATACCGGGATCCCTGAAAAGCTGTGATAAATTAAACATCAGTTTCTTAAATACTGTAACATGTGTGGGCTTCAGTATGTAAAACCCTACTCTACTTAAATGTCTTGTAGCAATTACGGGGAAGTGTCAAATCAACCCTTCATTACTGTCATTAATGTAAAAGCTCTGTGGTCTTCAGTATCTGAACTTCGATTTAGTTACACCCGTTCAACAAAACGTGTTGATACTGGGAAAGTTTTACATTTCTAAACACATGTTTATACGAAGAGAACATAAGCAGAATATCTAATAATGTGTGAAATACACTTCACAACATTTTAAAAATATTATTTATTTATTTACTAAGTTACGTTTTTCGGCCAAAAAAGAAGAAGAAAGCAACTTTCGTTTGTCTCATTTATTGTCCTGCCGTCTGCAGGATATCGAAGTTCCCATTCTGTGCAGTCTAATACTGCGTGGCATTGCAAATTTTATATTAAACTTCTTAACTAATCTTTAATTCTTCGAGGAAAGGTTATTTTTATTTTATGTTGGAACAAAAGGTGCATTTGCGTGTAGAAATAACGGAAGTGTTCACACAAATTACGACACACCACATCAACTGCCAACAAGACTACGTAAACATTGTAGTCTGTCTTCTATGCCCACAGAAACAGCTAAAATGTAATAAAAATAAGTAGGATAAGAGTCGATCCAGCACATCTCACTGCAACAAATTGTAAAAATTATTTGCTTTTTAAAGACAGTGTCAAGAATATTCAGAACATATTTGCGTCCCAGCTAAAATTCCGGCCACGGGGGAAACAGAAGCCAAAAAATTGACTGTCCCGTCTTCTGTACGAGACGAACTACAGCGGCAGGTGTGCTTCTACTGTTCACTGACAACAGAGAAACAGGCGACGATGAAATTAAATTAATCAGCATTGTCGTTCTTTCGTAGCACAGTTATGTCGAGTAATCCGGGTGGTCAGTTCATCGCTCCATGTTAAAAGGAAAAATCTTTGTGCTCGTGTGCCGCGTTTAAGGTGAAACGCTTTGTGCTCATGTGCGGTGTAGTACGATTGCAACTTGATACGGTCCTTCTTTCTTTCCTTTTACAATTTTTTCTTTTGTTTTGACTGTTGGTTGACAATTTCCTAAGTGCCTTAACATGAATAACAATGAAAAAAGCAAACGTGCAAAATTAAGTGGGGCATCATTTCGGTAATTATCGAAAGATAAGGCACTCCTCTAAAAACGCTTGGCCGAGGAGACAAAGTTTCTGCGAAAGATGTAGCTGGTTCGGCTTCGAATTCAGGTAGTACGGATGATATTTCTGGCACTGCAGCTGTTGTAAAAGAAGTAAATACAGAAGAAACAAAAGTTAAAAATAAATAAAAGCAAATTGTTCCTCATTTAGAGTTTCACGAAAAACTAAGTGTCGAGTTAGACATTACAGAAAGAAATAACCTCGTTAGTGATGATCCTGTGTCAATGAATCAACAAACGACATTCTCTTACAATGTGGCATTAATCAAAATTTTAACTGTGATTTTCCTAATTCAAGAAGGTCAATAGGCGATAAAACCAGATATCTGAACAAAAATTTATTTTACCATAAACTTTTAAATAGTGAATCAACTTTGATGGAGTTTCTCCTGTAGCACCGGTGCTGTTTTTTGTGTACCCTGTAAATTGTTCGGAGGTAAGGCCGTGATTGCTACTATTGGTATTGCAGATTGGAAAAATATTGCTAATATTTTGTCTCGTCATGAGAATTCACTTGAACACAAAAGTCACATGGAACAATAGTTAATCATTTCAAGACATATGATGAGGCAGAAAAAAATGTACTGGCACAGTGTGTTGAGAAGGGTGTTTGCATTAGTGAAGAAGCTAACAAGTCGTTGCCTTCCCCTACGCGGACACGTTGAAAGATTGCATTCATTACATAATGGTTAATTTATGATGTGTCTTGAACGTATAGCCGAGTTTGATCCTTTTCTCGGAGAGCACATTGAACGGTACGCTAATCCAGGGCAGGGACATACAAATTATCTTTCTTCAACAATCTGTGATGAAATAATAGACCTTCTTTCTGAATGGATACAATGAATTATAATAAGCGAAATAAAACAGCCAAATATTTCTCTATAATAGTAGATTCTACTGTGAGTATTTCACATACTGATCAATTATCTTTCACATTAAGATTATGAACGAGAATGGTGAACCTGTTGAACGTTTCCGGGACACAAGTCAGAAAACTGAGCTGAGGCCGTACTAAAAGTCCTGTCCACAAATTTCATTGATATTACTGACTGTAGAGGCCAGCCATATACATAGCAGATTTTTCAGGAACCTACACTGGTTTGCAGGCACGCATTGAAGAACGAAATCCGAAAGCATATTATGTGTCTTGTGCAGCACTTTCTTTGATTTAGTCGGCACTAATGCTGCAAGCTGTTGTTGGGAAGTATGTTCATTTTTCAATGTAGTGCAAAACCATTATAATTTTTTCTCTGCTTCTACACAGCGCTGGGATAAACTTCTTTCTTCCATGAAACCAGGAGGTAAAAAGGTAAAAAGTTTATCAAAAACACGTTGGTCAGCAAGAGAGGAAGCGTGTGTTAAGTCTATATGAAAACTGGGAGGTCGTTATCAAAGCCCTCACACATATTGCCAATAATACGTTTGAAGAAACCATTTGTGTGAAAGGGGCATCAGGTTTATTGAATAAACTCAGCAGACTAGAAACAATAAATCCCTGGAGATTGTGACTGATATAAACTATGAATGAACCTATAAAAGATCACGAAAATGCAAACTTCATGATGACGAAGAAGCGGACTCTGAAGAAGTTTTTCTGATAAATTTAGAACCGAAACATTTCTCTCAGTACTCGACAACGTGTACGCCGAATTAATGAGGAGGAACTCCAAGCATATGACACAGATTTAGAGCCTTCTTAACCATAGTGAATGTGTACATTTCGCGGAACTTTTGAAATCTTCTGAGATTAGTAATATACCGGTCGAAATGAGGAAATATTTACGAAAAGAGAGGTTAGAGTCCGTGTTTCCGAATGTTGACATTGCTCTTAGAATATTTCTATGCATGACACAAATTTTTCAGCAGAACGCTCGTTTTCGGCTCTTAAAAGAGTGAAATCATACCTACGTTCTACGTTGTCTGAGGAGAGGTTGAAGGCCTTGTCCATTCTTCACCTCGAAGCCGACATCCTAACTGATAACCGTCTGAACTATAGAGATATGATCAACGAGTGTACTGCCGTCAAAGCCAGACGCAAAGTTTGCTGACAGTGAGTTTGTTTATTTATTCAAATTAGTTTTAAAAATTTAAGATTATAATGTGATTTTTATTATAACTTAGAGCACATTCATTGGATTCACAAACTACGTACTACCTGTGTATTTTACAGTTACCTATGGCAGAAAGTGGAACTAAACCTCGTTTACGTGCAGACGTAACCGAAGTCGCCCGACAATACTAAACAATACCCGAATTACCTAGGCCGCTCGGCGCTTTACAGTCAAGTCGTACTGATTGATACTGTAGTATATTACAACTGATGCGTATTCTTGCCGTCTGCTAAAATGTATAGTTATCGCAGAAATATATGTTATCGGAGAGTGGGCTGAGATGAAAAGGTGTTGATAAATAAAGTAGTTCAGTTCTGTCGATAAATTCGTAAAAGCTTTGCTAATACCGTTAGAAAGAGCTATGGTGAGATCAGTAGCTGCAGTACAAAACTGGTCAGCCCTTACATGGATTAAAGGTATTGTGTACACTTATTATGCAGCAGCTAGCTACACAGACCCTAATGGTTTACACATTATCCATTAGATTATAAAACAAATCTGATTTTTCCACACTAGTCTGTAAAAGTACGTAATCGTAAATCCAGTTCTGTGTTTGTTCCTCTGTATTTAGTTATTAGTTCATGCACCGAAATCTCTATTTCATTTCCATTTCTTACGCTTTCCTTAGATTCACGTGTTAATACTGAACGTGTTTTTCTTATCTGATACACGTTCAAGTTATTAGATCGTAAAACGACAGTTTAATTTTAATTTTGAACGCATATCTGTAAAAGTACGTATTAACTTCTAATGTATGACACGTTCGCTTCAATTTTTAGATGGAAACACAACTTCTTTATTTTCATTTTCAACTGTTTCGTGTACAAGAACATATTAAAAGTGAATATATAACGAAAATTACTTGTATCCTACACGCTTTGCTGAATTTTTAGGCCATAAAAGAAAAGTTATTTTCCTTGTGTCTGTTTCTGTTGCCTTTCGGCAGAAGAATGTGTTAATTCAATGCAGATTTAAGTTTGTTTCATCCGCTGCCGTACACCAAGCACAGTTCGGGAACCATATTACATTTTGATTGAGCGCGACTAGACCGCCGACGGGGACTTCCGAACAACAAATAGCAGAGTACGGAAACAGTTAAGCGCTCCAACCAAAAAGGGCAATTCTAGAGTGATCGGGTAATAGTTATTCTTTAAAACTTGTTTTATCGAGGGAGCGGGAGGACGGGGAGGGGGGGGGGGGGGCATACAATATGGTGTGCCTAGGGGCGCAAAATTTTTAAATCCGCCACTGGAAACAGATACACTCAGACAACATGCCAATACAATTACAGTACATAAATTCAACCATACGACAGGACAACAGCAGTTACTGCTATGTAGCAATAGCAGCTCCGCTGCAACTGTACCGTGCACCTGTTTTCACTTTGTTATCGCTTAAGTTACACGGTGCGAAGCAGCATGAAATAACATACACTTAACCGAATTGGGCATATATTAAGAAGTTGCGGGCATATATTAAGAAAGAACGACGGACTGATAAAAACAGTTTTAAAAGGTTATGTAGAAGGCAAAAGGAAGCGAGGAAGGAAGATATTCCAGATACTGGATGACATGATGGACGGTACAACATACAGCAGCCTTATGAAGGAAGCAATGGATCGCAGAAAATGGAGAGGCAAAGCACCTGCTAATATAGCAGATAACTGATGATGATGAACCGAAGATACAAGAAAGGGCATCAGTATGAACCAAGATCAAGGCGAGATTAGTCAACATAGCCTGCGATTAGTACAAAAGGTATCGCCTGGGACCCCACAGGAAATTTCAAATTCAGTTCGAAGACACAAATTTGTTCTTAATTTTCAACTTGTAATGAAAATTAAGATTGATGTTACAACCCCAAAACTAACAGAAGTACCACACGCCACAATAGAACGATTCTATTTATTCCAGCTAAATACAAGCCCAACACGGGAGAAGCAACATCACTCCTTGACTGATGTTCAGTTCCTACCACATAGGGAAATTTAGTTCAAATTATCAAAATTTTGTTGGAAGACTGGCTAATGACTTGGGAAGAAAACGTACAGCGAAGTGGATTGGAAGTGGATACTCACTTAACGAGCAACTCCCATAGCGTGCAATTTGCTTAACGAGCAAAGCAAATTGAAAAAAAAATGACATGCTTAACAAGCGGTGTTTCGCATAACGAGTGACGACGGTTGTGTGTGACGTCACCAGCCACTTGCACGCAGCAGAGAAACGTTCGACAATATGAACGCCTTTCATTGTCGGCAGCGGCATATGAACAATGCCTTAGTAGGTACTGCAGTCTGGGCTCAGTGCTGTTTCTGCTACCATCTTAGTGCAGCTTGTGATCACACATTTTTCTAAACTTGCGTTCCACAGTTTGTGTGTGTGTGTGTGTGTGTGTGTGTGTGTGTGTGTGTGTGTGTGTGTATGTGTATGTGTTTGTGTGTGTGTGTGTGTGTGTGTGTGTGTGTGTGTGTATGTGAATTCTAATAACCTTCTCAGAAATGCTCCTGAACATAAAGACGGCCATTAGAGAAAGAAAATGAACGTATAAGTGAAACATAAAATCACTGAAAATCGCAAACGTGGTGTGAGCGTTGCTGATTTAACATGCATATACAATTGATCTACATTAACAATTTCCATTGTCCTTAACAACAAGGACCAGATTAAGGAAATAGATTTTTTGAAGGAGGAGTGACAAGAGTATCTAAACATTGGTTTCGTACTGTGAACGATGTCGAAAGGTTGCCCTTATATGTATAAATGAAAAGCAATTGCAAGGCGACACTACCAACGAGAACATCATTTGTGAGAAGGCGAGAATGATTTTTGCCGACCTCGTTTTAAGACGACGCCAGGATCATCAGAGGCCAAAGAAGTGTTTAAGAGAAACTGTGGGTGGTTAGAGAAGTTTAAGAGAAAACCCAGCATCCACGGGGTTGGGAAGCGCAGCGAAGCAGCCAGCTCCGACGCAAAGGCAGCAGAGAAATTCATCAGCAACTTCAAGATGCTCGTGGATTCTGAGGGTTGTCTACCGCAACAGGTTTCTAATTGTGACAAGACAGGTCTTTTCTGGAAAAGATGCCGAAGTGTACCTCTGTAACAGCAGAGGAGAATGCGTTGCACAGTCACAAGCCAATTAATGACCGTCTCGCACTGCAATTCTGCGCAAATGCAAGCGTCGATCTGAAAATTAAACCGCTGCATGTTTACCATTTAAAATCTCTACGAGCCTTCAAGGAGTGTTAAGTCCAGAAGAGCGGGTTAAATGTGATGTGCCGGCCGGAGTGGTCGAGCGGTTCTAGGCGCTACAGTCTGGAACCGCGCGACCGCTACGGTCGCAGGTTCGAATCCTGCCTCGGGCATGGCTGTGTGTGATGTCCTTAGGTTAGTTCGGTTTGAGTAGTTCTAAGTTCTAGGGGACTGATGACCTAAGATGTTAAGTCCCATAGTGCTCAGAGCCATTTGAACCATTTTGAAATGTGATGTGGAAGTCCAACAACAAGGGTAGGGAGACATGTAATCTTTTTTGTGCCTAGATCAATGAAATGTTTGGTCCTCCGGTGAAAAAGGATTTGCTTGAGCTGAATCTACCACTCGATGCCTTTCTTGTTATGGGAAACGCTCCTGCCCGTTCTCCAGGCCTACAAGACCACCTCCTTGAAGAATTGTAATTACTCAATATGCCATTTCTGTCTCCCTGTGCCACTACTTTACTCTAGCCTGTGGAGCAGCAGATTATTTCTAGCTTTAAGACGCTCTACGCTAAGGCACTCTTCGAGCATTGCTTTGAGACGACTAAAGCTACCAATCTCACTCTCAGAGAGTTTTGGAAATATCACTTCAACACCGTTGCCTGGTGCAAGACGGTCGAAAAAGTGTGAGAAGGTGTTACCAAGAGAACTCTCACCCTTGCTTGGAAGAAGCGTTGGCCGGATCATGTTGTCGAATGTGACTCAGAGACAATTTAATCAGTACCTGTGGAGCCTGTAGCCAACAAAGTTGTGTCTTTGGCGAAGACCATGGAACTAGAAGTGGATAACAATTATATCAATGAGCTTGTGGAAGATCAAGCCAAGAAATGACCTCCAAAGAGCATATGGAGCTGCAGTGTGTTTCACAGTAGGAATTTTTGCAGAAGAGTTCTTTGGAGGAGGAGGAGGAGAAAACTGTAACAGCAAAGCAGTTGTCTTATGGCGCAATAAGAGAAGTAATAAAAGCATGTGAATCGAATGCATCGTACACTGAAAACCATCACCCCAATAAAGCGGTGGCTATGCACGCTACAAATTTATTTGACGAGAATGCTGTGTCGACAAGTATTGAAGCGTCGGCAGAAACAAATGACTATGGATAGCTTCCTAGTAAAAAAGAATAAGTTAATTATCGTAAATAATAAAGTACATAATACTGTATGTACAATTTTCTTGGAATAAATGACATGAATAAGATATAACTTCAAGTACTTCTTCTGCATGGAACACGTTATCGTATTTTACATTCATTTACATGGGATTAACTGTTTCGCTTAATGAGTGTTTCGCACTATGAGTAAAGTTTTGCGACAAATTGTGCTCGCTATGCGAGGTTCCACTGTACTACTCACCGAAAAGACATCAACCACTATATTTTGCCAAGATTGTTTCGAATACACTGCAAAAGTTTCACTATGAAGCCCTTGCACATCCTCCATACAGTCTCGATCTCTCCCCATGTAATTTCCATACTTTGTAGCCGTAGAGAAAGACACTCATGGTCATCTATTTGCTTCAGATGAAGAGATGCATCATGGCTCCACAGGCAACCACAAGTACTCTCCCACGAAGGTAATGACTATTTTGTCTCACGGTGGAATAATTTTTGTAACAGTTATGGTGATTACTTTTGAAGTAGTAAACAGTTTACTTACTTTGTTTCCTTCCGTCGCATTTACATACGACTGCCCGTTGCACATGCAAGCGACTTACCTTTTCTCCAAGATTCCAATAAAGTTAAAATTCTAAGCAGTTAATAAGGCCAACAATTGGAGACGCAGATGGTGCTGCAAAATGCCCTCAAAAACTATGGAAAGAATGATTTTTTTTAAAAGTTGGCGTGAATGCTACGAAGACAAACTAAAGATGTGTATATTTTAAGTAATATGCACTGAGAACTTCTAATAGTTTCTTGAATGTATTTTGAATTGAAGATGTTTCGGATTGAGGGTGCCCTGAAGGTGAGTGGTTAGCGCATCTTCCTTGCAGGTTGGAAGCTCGACGCTACCCACAACTATTATTATATCGGAGGCTTGGAACGACTGACATACAGATAAGGGCTGAGCTACTTGCACGGAAAACACTCCACTAATGGCTAGGTCAACTTTTTCCATACTGCCGTCAAATAACGGTGTAGGCAGAGGATGACGGAATAACACTATGACTGGAGCACCTATTCGCGTCTGATGAAAATAAAATAATTTTTTATGAGCAAAGGAACTGAGAAGTGCAATTATAAAACAAAAACTAACTTTGAAATTTGAAAATAATGGCTAGATGCCAGTACGGTTCATGCACTGAGGGGACAAACTTAATCACGGTGAAAAAACTTTTAATAGACAAGATCGCAAACATTTTTCTTTATTTTTGACGAACGGTTTCGATAGATATAACTACCATCTTATGGTCTTAAACAATTGTTGCTAAACTTCTTTATTGTGTATTAGAGCCTCGTGCCATGTTGCCGTTATGGTGGATAAAATATAGCATTTCACTCACGAATTTATGTGATGTTCGTTACTGAAAGGCTTTTAACAAGTTGAACAGATTTGCTCCTTCTGATTTGTCAACATTAAAAAAGAGTTAAACTGAACAATGTGTATAGCATCCCATCCATTACGAGAATCGAGATCTCTACGGTTTTTGCCTGTTTCCCAGCGAATACAAGATTTTCGAGAATGTTTCAATTTCAAGTTTGAAATCGGATAGAAGATGACAAAAGAAATATTTTTTCGTTTGTTGTAATTGCAAATTAACAATTTTCTGATTTTTTTCCTCTACTTGTGCTGTGAGCCCTTATTCTTGACAAACTACATGACTATACGTCAAGGGGAAGCGCACATGTTATTAACGAGTGAGTTTGCGAGTATCGAAATGAGTTATATAAATGGCCATGCCTTTTGATTTCACTGACTAAGGAACTTCACCGTTTTACATCACTATGTGTCCGCAGACCTTAAAATGTTACAAAAAATTCAGCATGATAAGTTAACTCGTTCCTGAGAAGAAGAGTCTTCACAAACGGACAGACAGTCTGATAACAAACGACAATTTTTTTTTTGATATAATTAAAAACTTTGAAGATCTGTTGAATGGCGCCAAGCGGGTAACTAACAGCGATGGAGAGCCTAAGGCAGCAGACGATTATAATAGTGGGGAAATTGATGATCTAACTTGGAATGGAGTCGAAGAAGCCATAAAGAGGATGAAAGGGTGCAAGGCACTAGGTTGGGACGAAGTAACAGTGGATATGATACGAGCAGCAGGAGAAGTAGGAACCCAGTGCCTATACAGAGTACTGAGGGTGGTGTGGAAGGAGAACAGAATTCCTGAGGATTGGAAAAAAGGAATTATAGTCCCGATCTTCAAGAAAGGGGAGAAAAGGAGATGTGAGAACTACAGAGGAATCACCCTGCTATGCCACTGTGGAAAAATTTATGAAAAGATCCTGGAGAAGAGAATAAGAAGCAGTATTGAAAGTAGACTGCAAGAGGAGCAGTGCGGTTTCAGACCGGGAAGATCAACAACGGACCTCATATTTGCGGTAAGGCAGCTGCAGAAAAGGCACTATGAGTACGGGAAGGACTTAATCATGCCCTTTTTAGATATTGAGAAGGCGTATGACAGTATCTGTAGGGACAAGCTCTGGGATGTGCTGAACGCAAAAGGGATAGATGAAGAGATAACACGAAAAGTCAGAAAAATGTATGAGGGAAGTGAGAGTTGTGTGAAAGTGGGGAGGGAACGTACTGCATGGTTCAAGCTGGAAAATGGGCTGCGACAGGGAAGTGCACTTTCGCCTTTATTGTTTATTATTGTTATGGATGAAATCCTACAGCAAGTATCAGATGCAATTGGAGATCATAAAATGAAAGCAGTGCTTTTTGCCGATGACCTGATGTTATGGGGAAATTGCGAGAAGGAGGTGCAAGAGCAGTTAGATGCATGGGAGGCAACGGCAGCACAATATGGAATGCATTTCTCTGCAAAGAAAAGTGAAATAATTGTCACAACAAGGAAGAAGAATAGGCCAAATGTGGATATAACTTGTGGAGGGGGAAAACTACAAGTGGTAGAGAACTTCAAGTACCTGGGAAGCGTGATTGAAAGTAAGGGGGGAAACGCAATGGAAATAAGTGAAAGGTGCAGAAAAGCAGGGCAGTTCTACAAATGCATTAGGGGGCTTATTTGGAGCAAGGAGGTGCCACAGAAATCCAAGGGAATTATATACCGAACCTACTTTGTCCCCATATTGGCATACGGAAGTGAGACATGGGTAATGCACAAAAGCGACAAAAGTAGAATACAGGCTAGTGAAATGAAGTTCCAGAGGAGCAGGTTGGGTGTAACAGGACGAGACAGATTGCGAAATGTGTATGTGAGGGAAAGACTAAAGGAGGAACCAGTACAGGACAGGATAGAAAAATCAAGACTGCAGTGGTATGGACACATGAAGAGAATGGATGAGGGAAGAATTCCAAAGAGGATGTTTGATCTGCAACTGGAGGGGAAGAGGCCCAGAGGAAGACCAAGAGATAGATGGGTGAAGGGAGTGAAGGAATGTGTGATGAGAAGAGGAGAGAACTGGACGAAGGTGGAAGAGGGGGAATGGTGGAAAGACAGAACACGATGGAGAGGCTTGTGTTCCTGACAGACCCAGCCAGTGGCTGGAAACTGTCCAAGATGATGATGATGATAATTAAAAATTCGCGATTTTCGGATTTTTTTCCTTTGGTTGTAGTCTGAAACCTTGCTCCTTCGCAAATTTCATGATTCTGGGTTAACGAGAAAATCACCCTGTAAGTTCCGATGAATGTGTTTCTTTGCAGTTCAAACCATCGACTGCACACCTACCAACGCAGCACCGTGAAACGGCATCAAGAAGGCGCTGGCCCGCTCGCCCTTGGAAAGACGGTGTTCAGCGCCCCCTGTCAGTGATGACCTAAACAGCCGCCCATCGCTGGTCGGTGCCAGTTCGGTCGCAGACTTCGAGAGCATCGGTATGGAGTAATAGGAAAACGGTTGCCTGCATTCTGCAAGCAGTAGTATTGTCTAGAGGTAACTGGATGTAGGATGCACTGGAAGCACATCAAGCACATCAAACCACCTCATAATGAGGAGTTAAGTTCTGTTTCTTTCCTTTTTACAAATAAAGCATTCTATTAATTTGAAAGTGTTATGTGCAGATCTTTTTGGATTATTGCCACAGGTCATCGCAATTTCTTTCCTTCCATGTGTGTGTCGGGCTGACTCCCATAGCAGTCCACACAACAGTTTGCGAGTATCAAAATGTGTGATATAGATGGCCGTATCTGTCGACTGTGTTAACTTAGAAGCTACATGTCTTTACATAGACAAGGGGTGTTTCTCTAGAAAAAAAATTTCCCCTATGACATCAGAACATCAAATGTGGGAAAAACAATCCATGTAACATACAAAAGATGCAGACAAAGTATGTCATTTTCGTGTAGCTAACGCGGAATCCCTTGGCTGACTTATGCATGTGACCCCTTCCGTTAAAAATAGATTCCAGCTACCATTATACTGTCTTATGTAGTTTATATACCAGGTTTCGTCATATTGTGCCTTTCCCTTCCCATTTTCAAATTTTCTAGCTCCCTTCACACGATCACAATTCTGACATTCCATCCTTGAGATCAGAATGAGAGACTAGTCCGGAGTTTTTGGCCAATGAATTGATCAGCATAGCACTTTTAATTACGGACCATATGTACAGGTTGCGTGTCTTTAATAGAGTGGTTTTCATTGTCTTTTGCTTCGTGTCATTAATTATAGCTATTTATTCTGCTTACAGCGGCAGTTCCCGCCCGATAAGGTAGGCAGTACCCCTGACCATCTGTCTTATCATCAACCTCCTTTGACAACGCCGTTGGCAGAATGAGGCTGTTTCCTTACACCTGAATGAGCCGGCTGCTTTATGTAGTTTATATACCAGGTTTCGTCATATTGTGCCTTTCCCTTCCCATTTTCAAATTTTCTAGCTCCCTTCACACGATCACAATTCTGACATTCCATCCTTGAGATCCGAATGAGAGACTAGTCCGGAGTTTTTGGCCAATGAATTGATCAGCATAGCACTTTTAATTACGGACCATATGTACAGGTTGCGTGTCTTTAATAGAGTGGTTTTCATTGTCTTTTGCTTCGTGTCATTAATTATAGCTATTTATTCTGCTTACAGCGGCAGTTCCCGCCCGATAAGGTAGGCAGTACCCCTGACCATCTGTCCGATCATCAACCTCTTTTGACAACGCCGTTGGCAGAATGAGGCTGTTTCCTTACACCTGAATGAGCCGGCTGCTTTTGGTAATTTATTATAGATTCAAGCAGTGGTTTGGCTATAACCCAAGCCCCAAAGCCTTTGCATTGGTACTTAAAGACTCTTTCCCTAGTCGACATTGCACTTAAACATTTGGTCACATAACATATGATGTTCACAGACGAGACATTTTTTTCCTGTAGTAAACGATGTGGCGTTTGGGAATACTGAAAGAAGGTAGAAAATACCACTCGCAAGAACACTGGGTTATATCAACAGCATCAGAGTGGTATGAAATGAATAAAAATAATTGTGAGTAGAAAGGTAGTGGAAAGGATGCGTTGCCTTGAACAGTTCAGTGATAGGATTATTCTCGTTAGAATGGAAACCAAAGAAAGGTAACTACAACTATAACAATGCAGGTGTACATGCTGACGTCACCTGCAGAACGTGATGAGACAGTGAGAGGGTATGAGGGAATTTTACTGATAGTTCAATATAGTGAAAGGAATTTGATAATAATGGGATGATTAGAACACTATAGTAGGGAAAAAATAGCAGGGTTAAACGAAAATACTGGCTAGCCAATACGGATGAGAAAAGTTTTGAGGTACTAGTAGCTACTACATTATCCAAAATCTACAAGAGTAATAGATGGGACGTGGGAAAACCCAATTTCCGTAGAAGGTACGTATAGAAAAGAACATATCAGAAATTAAGAAAGAAGTTATAGAACTAGTTGATTAGTGTTTTATGTAGGACAGTGAAGTAAAATGCCCTTGTAAACAGAAAAAAGTACGCAGAAGAGTAGAAAGAGCCTGCAGTGCTTTTGATAAGCAATACTCGGTTTTTAAAACTAAGCTTCCGATGCGTTAAAAAACCAAAGGTTGCAACCAGTGAGTACTACATGTTTAGACATGAGACAGGGAGACATGGACTTTAAATTCGGAAGCCATTCAAACACTGGGGGTAATACAGCAAGGAGTGGAGGTACAAAAATTGGGAACTAGTAGGAGATGGTTGAAATGGCTCTAAGCACTATGTGACTTAACATCTGAGGTCATCAGTCACCTAGACTTAGAACTACTTAAACCTAACTAAACTAAGGACCCGAGGCGAGATCCGAACCTGCGACTATAGCAGCTGCATGATTCCGGACTGAAGCGCCTAGAACCGCTAGGCCATATCGGCCGGCGAACTAGTAGCAGACATACAGGTAGATTGATCAAGGTATTTCTTCTCTGGATTCGAAGAGCCGCTAACAGGTCGACAGAACGTAACGGAGAGAGGGTAGATATAAAAGACGCACGAGCAACAGGCCCCTAACACGTGGCTCTAGATGAATTCTTAACCCAGCGTCAACCATCTGACATCCACTGCTTGATGTAAGTCTCCTCTAGACTGTTCCACACACTATGATTTCCAGACATCCTTGATGATTTATACATATTTACTTATGCTGAGTACACCTAAAGTATTCTCAAATCCAAAATGGCCATAAAACCTCGTAAATGTGAAACCTGCCTAAGATCTCTTCTGACGGGAATTAATATAGCGATTGGTGGCCCAGTGCTTTTCGTTGTTCAGATTTTCCATGTTTTTCATTCAGATCCATTAGGGTGTATTGTCACAACATCTTACACACATCAATTTATTGAGTGGCTTTCAATTCCTCTTTTTCATTCTTTCTGTTGAAGCAGCTTTCCTACTGCTGTCAGAAGTTGAAGCCGAAAAGACAGGACGAGTAACAGAATCCTAGAAAGAATGAAACCACTCAAACGTAACACCAGTCAGGGAGAAAGAGTCGCCTTAGAAGAACTGAGGAAGAATAAGAATATTCTGGTTCTCCAGAAGGGCAAGAGAAACTGTTGTTTTCTGTAAGTGATTGTATAACAATCCATTTTGGTAGAAACCCAAGGAACGGTGATAAACCCCCTAGGACCACCGTGTAATGGATACTAATCAGTATGAACCAAAAATGACGTATTTATTGAGTGATCTCATCCTACAAGAAGCTTAGAAGTGATCTGATCACGGAGATTTTTAAGAAGATATGAGCCTTAACCAAGACTTTAGAACAGATCGTAACACAGCCAGGCGACCCATCACCAAAGCTTTAAAGAGTACCTAAGATCGACAAGGAAAGCTGCCCCTTCAAACCTATCATTAAAGGGATCCACACATGTAGTTACAAACTAGCGAAGCATCTGGCTACAAAATTACGAGCCTTTGTGGGACACACACAATAGGTGAAGGATTTCTTTGCCCGAATTAGGATAAACACCACAGTGTCTATATATTGGTCAGCACCTCTGCGACTTTTTGCGGTTGTGTTTCACCTGGCATGTTAAATATGAGGCACAAGCAACCAGAACGACAGTGAAATCCACCTCTTACCCCGGGCCCCTCCAATCTTCGATAGTAGTGAACATCTTTAAGCAAGCATTCAAGTAAACTGCATTAAGATCCAAGCATATGAACTGCTGGGTGCAATACGTGGACGTCACGTTCGACGTTTGGCCTCACAGATACGTAGAGCTGCACAAGTTCTGTCAACACACTGATATCCGGTAGACGAACATACTGTTCACCATAGAAGAGAGAGCAACGATGCGATTTCGTCCCGTGATGTGAAGATCTGCGGAAATCCCAACGTCAAACTGAGACAGGAGTTCTACCGGACCAAATCCATCGAATTCCATTATCGTCTGGCTCACATGCGTTCCGTGTTACGCACTCTGACTGCACGATCATATAGTATCAGTGTTAGAAACAACGTCAAACAAAAATTAAAATTTGTTTACGTTGGCTACGGTCGCAGGTTCGAATCCTGCCTCGGGCATGGATGTTTGTGATGTCCTTAGGTTAGTTAGGTTTAACTAGTTCTAAGTACTAGGGGACTAATGACCTCAGCAGTTGAGTCCCATAGTGCTCAGAGCCATTTGAACCATTTTTTTTTGTTTACGTTGTCAAGCCGTATGCTGTATTTTTTTTTTGTCTGTTTTAGGAACTGAAAACCCACGGAGTCGAGTTCGCACATCAAATCTTCCTTCTTGGGATTGATGACTAGTTTCGGCTAACAATTTAGCCATCTTCAGATCTAAGATATAAAACACACTTTTCCTATGTTAGCAACGTACAACAGCTAACAGAAAGGCTCATAATACTGTAGTAGGATTCAAGAGTGTATATACAAATTAGTTACAGAAAAAGTACCAGATAACATTACTGATTAGTTTTAGCGTCATTATGGCTTCACACACAGAGACGCCACTTGAAGATGGTTCCATAAACCCTCTGCCAGGCACTTAACTGTGAAACGCAGAGTAGTCATGTAAATGAAGGTGTAGATGTAGACGAAGAAGATGAAAATTTACATGTGACAGATTCAGCGCATGAAGTAGATGTTCATAAAACTGATAAATAATATCTCAGAGGGAGCAGGAATATCAATCATTCCTCCAAAGAAAAGGCATTAATAAGTTGGGTTGAATAACTTTTTCTCGTCCTACAATATTTAAAATAAAGTCGAGAAACTTTTCATCCATTCGTAACTATTGAAAAACTGATCTGAACAATACGTGAGCTGTTGTTAAAATGGTGAGAGTATTTGCAGTGTGAACATTCCGCAATATGTTAGACACATTATTGTCATGAAAAAACGGTTGCTAAGTGGCGTCAGATTATGTTGAGAATATCATTTCCGCTTCGCACTACTGTGAGTAATTAAATCGGCTAGCGATATGAACAACGACAGGCTAAGGCGGCCAACGAGATCACTGTGTGAGCAGAGAACGGTTGCAGGTATGTCTGCAGCGTAATAATTCTTTTTTAAACATAGTTCAACGCAACGACACTAGGTGGCACACAGTAATGTTTCCGGCAACTGGGCACATGCGGAGCGCGTTTGCGCGACTCGTTGGTGAAACTAAACTGTTTCCGCCGCCTCCAACTTTTCTGAAACTATATTGGTAGTCGTACGTGTTTTGAGGTTCAATGTTCTGTCTGTAATTGTAAACATACTTACATACTGAGAACGGAGGAAACTGTTGGCTCCTTGCACATTCATGCTATGCGTAGGTGTTTATGGGATTTTATCAGTGTGGAGTCTAAAAACGAACAAATACGTGCTTCTATGCTCGAGGGCGGCCTACATGATCTGCACAATGATGAATTGACAAAACTGCGCTTCTGCTTCTTTTTAAATTTCATTCACTTCATACCAAAGTACTCAGACTAACGGTTTTGGCCAGCAATGACCGTCGTCAGATCAGTTATATAAAATCATGTCCTAATATACTGCAGCCATAGTGGCATCGTCAAATGCTAAACACAAAATCAGCGCAGGAATCGTCAAACATATATAAATAATAGTATACACAAGAGTCATCTTGTCAGCAGCACTACTGTCCAAAACAACAGTAGTATTGCTGACGAGATGACTCTTGTGTATACTATTATTTATATATGTTTGACGATGCTGGCACTCATTTTGGAGACAAAATTTTGATTATCAGTATCGACAAAATTGTCAGCAGGAAGAACCACATTTTAATAACAATAGACGTTTTTCTCTGCAACAGCATGAAAGCCAACCGGTTAGCAAACCTAACCAACAATGCAGTGTGCAAGGTCAGCCAGGCTTCAATGTTTCGCCGCGTGCACGTATAGTCTCAGCTTCAACAAATAGTAACGCACGGCAGCAAGGAAATAACTACGTGCAGAAAACACAGTACTTCAATTCCTATCGTAGTGCACCATATAGAAATGACTATCACGAGAGACGTAAAAATAATGAGCACAATTTTCAACGTACATTTAATAACAGTCGATCTTACGAACAGCGAAATCATCCACAGGAACATATTCTCGTGAATGAACCAGACAGTAGGTATCATCCAGAGCGTAATGCGTCTGGAAGAAATAACAGAACAGCTCAAATAGTGGAAATGCCACAGCATCCTCCAGAAAATAATAACACCTCAGATAGAATTTGACTAGATACTGTACAGGTCGCATCTTCCAGTAACACAAGCACTACTTTTGACACGCAGAATGTTGTTCGCGAAAATGTTATTACTTTTGACGACATCCGAGACACTCTTTTGCAGGAAAGACCAGTTGTTCAGAAAACCATTTCACACCCTGTCATCGAAATTAAAATTGGTTCATCGAAATTTTCAGCAGTAATCGATTCTGGATCACCTATGTCAGTAATAAATGAAGAAACTTTCAACGAGTGTAACAAAGAGAATACCTATCCTACATTACCATTAGGCAAAACGAAAGTGAAAGGAGCAGTATCGAGTAAAGGAGTAGACGTTAAATTACAGACACATTTATCATTTTACATTGCAGGTCACACATTTCACTCAAATTTTTGGATTGTTCCTTTATTGACAACAGACTTTATTTTAGGTACTAATCTTCTGGTACAACACGACGCAGTTATTGATTTTCAAAATTCCTATTTAATGTTGAAGGATGAAAATGTGCAATTGGCTTTAGAATTTCAGCACTCATTATCTGCAGAAGAACAAACAATTAATCGCACTGAGGTCATTTCCGTATCACGTAGCATAGACTGTAATTCCACATTGTTCACAGATATGTACGTACATAACTATAATACTCCAGACGAAGCTGACTATGACGTTATGCAGATGATTTCTGATAAAATTAAACAAAGCAGTGCAAATACAGACGACGAACGCACTCAACTACACAAAATTCTTTTACAGCAAGCTCCAGTTTTCGACAACATTCCTGGTACTATGTCCGGTTTTATGTATGAATTTCAAGTTAAACAGCACGACACATTTAAAGCCAAACATTATCCCATGCCATATATCCATAGAGAACAAGTTAAGAAAGAATTGCAAAATATGCTCGAGCAAGGAATTATTGAACCGGCAGTTAGTCCGTACATAAACCCGCTCCATATTGTTAAGAAAAAAGATGGTTCACTTCGCCTCGTACTTGATTAACGTCACATCAATGACATAATTATTAATGAAACAGATCGGCCACAGACACTGGAGGAACTACTACAGAAATTTCACGGTACTGCTATTTATTCTACATTAGATCTGAAATCGGGATTTTGGCAAATCCAGCTCCATCTGAACTGCAGAAAGTATTCAGCATTTCTCTGTTTTGGTGACTGTTATCAGTTTTGTAAATTACCGTTCGGCTTAACAGTTTCCTCAGCAGCTTTTATTCGTTGTTTGAACACAATACTTCCGACAGAACTTAAAGACAGAATTACAACGTACTTAGACGACATTCTCATTGCTGAAGCTAATTGGTCTGAACACAATCTGATTCTAGAACAACTGTTGCAAACTTTTCGTGCACAAGGACTCACAGTTAATATCAGTAAATCGCACTTTGGTAAAACTTCTATAAAATTTCTTGGACACGTAATTTCAGCAGAAGGCATTGCGCCTGATCCGGAAAAACTTCAAGCTTTACGTGACATTACTGTTCCTACGACGACAAAACAACTACGCAGCTTTTTGGGTTTAATTAACTTTTTCCGTAAATTTATTCATTACTGTGCTTTAGACACACCTAGATTATGTCAATTGACAGGTAAAAACACTATTTGGTCCTGGGATAAGCAAGCACATTCTGAATTTGTGAACCTGAAAGAAGCCTTGTTGAATGCACCACTTTTATCGCACCCAGATCTTACCAGAAATTTTTCCATTGCTACCGACAGTTCTAACACAGCTTAAGGCGTACATATTTTTCAGGAAATTGAAGAAGATGGTTGCACAGTAATTAAAAACATCGCTTTTGCAAGTCGCATTCTGTCACCCGCTGAACGAAATTATTCTGTTACAGAACTGGAAACATTATGTGTTGTTTGGGCTTTTACGAGATTTCGGCATTTTCTTTATGGAAGACACACTACAGTTTACACAGACCACAGAGCTATACAGTTTTTACTTTCCGCTAAATTTACACACGACAGATTAAGCAGATGGACACTTTATCTACAGGAATTTAATTTTACAATAGTTCACATTCCCGGCACACAAAATGTTGTAGCAGACGCACTATCCCGTTCTCTCAGCAACAATCAGCAAGAGATCGCAACCAACTTCTGCAAAGCAAATTTCAGCGTCATGTACATTCAACAAGTTGCATCTGAAAATTTTATTTCGTCGTCATTACAGGAGATAGCACAAGAGCAAAGTAAAGACAACGTGTGGAAAGAGATTAAAAACCTCTGGCAAGATAGGAATAATGTTACGATTAGAAACCATTACACTGTACGCCATGACATTCTGTTTCGCCGCTCTCATCCTGACAACAACAATTGGTTATTATGCATTCCTGACGAGCTTGTTAACAAATTAATTTGGTATACTCATTTAAGTTACGCACATTACGGAGCTAGAAAAAGTTTTCTTTTATTGAGACAGTACTGTTATTTTGCCAACATGGAGAAACGTATACGACGAGTTTTAGCGTCATGTAAAATCTGCCAGAAAGCTAAGTCAGACACAACTTCACATATTCCTCCATTATATCCAATTGTACCTGTTAAATTAAGACACATGGCCGCTGTAGACATTTTTGGTCCGATTCCCAGAACTAATAGAGGTTTTTGCTTCATCTTTGTCGCTGTTGAACTCACTTCAAAATTTGTTACCTTCACTCCGTTACACAAAGCTACTGCTAAAACTGTTTCGAAAGCATTTGTAAAACATTTTCTATTTCATGTAGGGCATGTGATGAAAGTAATTTCCGACAATGGACCACAATTTCGATCTGCTATATGGACACGTATATTACGAGCTAGAAACATTTCTCCGATATATATATCCAGGTACCATGCTTCTTCGAACCCTTGTGAACGAATAATGAAAGAAATTGGTAAACTGTGTAGAATTTACTGCCATAAAAAACATATTGATTGGGACACACACATACACTCATTCCAGGATGTAATTAATTCCATACCAAATGAATCCACTATGCTATCTCCGTCTGTTATACTGAAAAATGTTGAACCACATAACAAAATTAAAGAATTAGTAAACTTTCCTACATCTCGTCGACTACACTCCATGAAATAATTGACATAGCGCTGAACAACATCAAACGTGCCGCAGAGCGCCGGAGAAGACAGCAAAAACAGGTTTGTACACGCCGTGACTTCCACATTTGACAGAAGATATTAGTACGTACACACTATTTATCCAACAAAATAAAAGGTAGGTGCAGTAAATTTGAACTTCTATACGCAGGTCCATATCGGATTCGCAGCATTCCTCACCCTAATGTTGTACACGTCGAAACTTCGAGAACCAGAAAATCGAAAGGAAACCATCATGTGTCGACCGTCAAACCTTTTATTGAATGAAGATACTTTATGATTTATCACACTGTAATGCCATTTCCTAATTTTTATGACCACTTATGCAATTATATTCACATGAACACTTACTGATGATTATCGTATTTTTTCTTGGCAAGTGCCAGGCAAGGTAAGGTTAGCAGGTCACTCTTCTTGTCGTTACACATCAGACCGTGCATATTTTCCATTTTTTTTTTTGTACGATTGTTTTCATGTTTTAGTTGTATGCACTCTGAAATAGTTAAGATATAGCAAACACCAGTTGACTTTGACATTTTTGCCTTATGATATCTCAACATCGTGACTATTTTACATTTTTTGCTGCTACATTGTGATACTCTGTGTACATTTTTTTTTGCACCTGCACACTGTCTATGTTTTTGACATAATACGTTTTCTGTCATGCTATGCTGTATGCTTAATTATATCACTATAAACCAGTTTTTATCTAATGGGTATATGAATTAAATGCAAGACATTAATCTTTGTTCATCATTTTCAGAGAGAAATAACGTGTAAATGAAATAAACAGAAATGGGAATTTCACCTACAGAATAAACGAAAGAAGATGCAAAAACCTTATGAGGAAGAGTAAATGGATCAGGATTAACAAGCATTAACAAGAATATACAATACACATGTAGAATAGCAGTCTTAACTAATTTTTTCTTTCAGAATACGAAGCGATTGATGCAGGCTGTCAGACAGAACTTCACATCTTAGTTTTAGTGAGGAAATATGCTAGATATAAGGAATTGTTGTGTAATGAATAATGAAGTGATTTTTTTGCATATGATAATGAATGATGATGAATAATGATGAAGAATATGCTAAAATGGATAATGAAGTTTTTCTTTACAGTTGATGATAATAATGGAGTTATGATAATGAAGTGATGGATAATGAAGTTTTTTCTTTACAGATGAGGATGATGGTGAAGTTTATGTATTTATGCTCTGTAGTTATTTAAGTATTTGTTGCAGTTCGTTTGACAGTATGTTTTGTATCGTATGGTATGATGACTGAAGGTTTTGGAAAGGACAGCTAGAGAACACATATTTTTATACACATTTCACTACCTGTTAATTCGAAGTTCACTACTTTTCAGCATAATTAAAATATGGCGTTTCAGTCTTCGATCGCTATTCTTTATTCTCAATAACCGGTTTCGGGCTAGCTGCCCATCTTCAGATCATATGTTGTAGTTACAGAGTAACTTGTCCGTACTGAACACACAGTTCACTTATGACAGTGAACTGTGTGTTCAGTACGGACAAGCTACTCTGTAACTACAACATATGATCTGAAGATGGGCAGCTAGCCCGAAACCGGTTATTGAGAATAAAGAATAGCGATCGAAGACTGAAACGCCATATTTTACTTAATGAACGATCGCGGACCTCCCAGTGAGACAACCATGTCTTGTTTTGATAAACTTTTCAGCATAGTATGCGTTTCTTCTTTCAGCTCAATAATCCATTTTGTATTTTTTCCAGGAGAAGCTTTTCATGATACTTACTAAACCTGTTACTTATTAAACATGTTCAAGTACTTGCATTTTTTTTACCCAGTTGTGTCTATCATTTATAAATGTGATCACATATACTGCCTTGTTTCATAACCTTGCTACAGCTGACTCATGACGAATGATGTTACACATCTTCATTTGCAGCAATAACTCAAAAGCAAACAAAGTAATTACCAGTCCCAAATAATGCTACTACTTTAAGAGAATTCTGAATAATACTGATCAGCTCTGAACAGTATGTCACTTCAGTAATGACTTCTTAATAATAAAAAAAAATGATGTTTTGTACTGGCCAATGAATGCCACTGTTTATTGTAATAAGAATACCCATGATGCCAATAATTACTATAATTAAGTGAATTATGTTAATACTATGCCATTCATTAGGTTATGTTTTGAATGATGACTTCTGATGTTTTGTAACTGGCTAATGAATGCCACTGTTTATTGTAATAAGATTACTTATGATGCCCATGATCATTAATTATGTATAAATGCTATGCCAATAATTAACCCATTTTCAATAATGACTTCTTAATAATAAAAAAAAGGATGCTTTGTAACTGGCCAATGAATGCCACTGTTTATTGTAATAAGATTACCGATGATGCCAATAATTACTATAATAAAGTGAATTATGTTAATACTATGCCATTCATTAGGTTATGTTTTGAATGATGACTTCTGATGTTTTGTAACTGGCTAATGAATGCCACTGTTTATTGTAATAAGATTACCTATGATGCCCATGATCACTATAATTAGACTAATTATGTTTAAATGCTATGCCAGTAATTAACTCATTTTCAATAATGACTTCTTAATAATACAAAAAAATGATGATGCTTTGTAACTGGCCAATGAATGCCACTGTTTATAATAATAAGATTACCCATGATGCCAATAATTACTATTAAGTTTATTTTATTAACATTATTCTGTAATACTACATACATGGTACAGAAATGTTCAGTAACTGGGCGATGAGTACCACCCATTACTAGTCTCAATCAAGACTACTATGTGACTTAATGTCCTTCATCTTCTGACCTAATTACCAGAAATTACTGCAATATCCATTTATCCTTTCTATCCTCATGATCATGGAGCACTATATTTGGTTTTTGCACTAATTCGACGTTGGTCTACTTTACAAGAAAGTGGTGTTGACACGACATGCTGTCCACCACCATGAGCGATGAAGATGTTATTATGGTCCCACTGTTTGGTGTACCTAATGTACTACCAAAATGATAGCATGGAATATTATTACATTTCAGTGTCTTGGCTACACTGATTAATACTTCTGGGAAAAGAACTTTAGATTGCCTCACTTGGTGTTGTGCTTCTGTAGAAAGATATGGACTATCAGTGCAGCTGTGTGCAACCTAAAGTGCTACAACCATGATGCAATCCTTCCCTTTCCTATCCTAATTCTTGTGTCATAGTAAAAAAAAATCATTTTGTTATCATGATTTGTATTTATGGCCAATACATTTTTGTGATTTGCAAATATGTTCTGAATTACAGTGCATGTGCACTTTTGTCATTTGTAAACATGATTTCTACTCATTGCATATGCATTTTTGTGATTTGGTCTCAACTAAAGTGCATGTGCACTTTTGCCATTTGTGAATATGTTCTGTACTCATTGTATATATATTTTTTGTCATTGTCTGATGTGTTGTGTACTCGGTGCATGTGCACTATATTTACTTCATGTTCTACACCTATATATCTGTATATTCTGTGATTGTAAAGTTAATTAGTTAAGAAAAAATTTGTTGCTCATGGCAAGTCCAAATGACTCACCATCGCTGCCAAATTTCCCCCCCCCCCCCCGTGGAGGGTTATGAAACGTGTACGTTTCATATGTATTCATTACCAGCGATGGCGAGGCATGACAGAATCTCTGACCAGAGGGTTATTTATCGTTGCTAGTCTGCGCTTGACCGCGCGAGAGTTGAGTTGTGTGTGGCGAGTCGGCAGAGAGAGTAGACAGTTGGAGAGTAGTAGCAGTCTGGTACAGTTGTGTGTGGCGAGTCGGCATGCGTCTGCGGTGTGCTCTGCCCACGAGTCTGGTCAGGATTGTAGTGGACGATATGTATATTATTGTAGAAGGTAATGAAGCAGCATTGCACTCAGCTAATAATGTATGTTAATTGTAATTAATTTGTTCAAAAATGCCCCAATAATAATTTTTGCGCACATCTAGTAATGTATGGTAATTGTAACTAATTTGTTCAACAAATGCCCCAAAAGAAAAGTAATCGTTTCAATTTAAAGAATTTTTCCACTCCTTTGAAGAAAAAGCATTCATTTCAATTTAAAGAATATTATCCTATGCATTTCCTCCAAGAATCAGAATTAAATATGGGGCCAGCATTGCATGGAGCTGTGCTGAAAAATAAGAGCAGATATAGATGCAGTGTTACTGAGGTAAGAATTTATCAGGTTTAATTATTTCACAGGGCCGAAGGTCAGCGAAGCTGCCCTTACAAAATATATCAGGTTTAATTATTTGTGTTGAGATGTTACATTCAGTTCACGGTTCATTATTTAATTAATATTATTGTGGGTTTAATGAGCAATCGTCTTAACGTTAATTTTTTGGGGAGTTTACATTTGGGCCATTATTATTCTTTAATTTTGCAAGGAGGTTACGCTTGGCTCAATTTTATTATTCAGTTTTATGGGAAGACAACATTTCACTTAACATTGACTTTCATATTCTTGCTAGGAGGTTACAATTTCACTATTATTGACTTTTAAAATTGTTGCGGGGAGGTTACAGTATGATAAATGTTTAACTGCGAGTCTCTAATCATGTGTGTCAACTGGTATGAATGTTTTGGCGTGTAAATAACCATTGTTGTTTTTACTGTGAATGTTTAAGGAAAGTTTTCCATATTTATCATATGACAAGACAAATGCCACGAGCATCAGGAAGAGGACGAATTAGAACAATGTTGTAGTGGTTTAAACACTGTGTTGAAGTAGCATTGAAGTAGCTTGTTGGATTAACTAGTAGAGGATTGAAGTAGAATTTTGAGTAATGCATGTTTATGGGTAGTTAGTTTGTAGTATAGACAACAGGTGTGCATTTGTGTGTGTGTAAATAACATGTGAACCCTATGCTGTCCTGACCTATACTTCCACAGGGCATAATCCTATTCATTTTAGTGAATTAGTAAGTAGCATTTGATTTCTTAAAACGCAAGTGAACCACATTAGTGATGTGGATTTAGCTATTCTATTGTCAATTCATTTAATTTTTATTTTTATACTGTCAAATCATTTCACTTTTATTTTTTTATATTGTCAGGTCATTTAACTTTTATTTTTATATTGTCGATTCACGTAACTTTTTTATTTGAAAAAAAAAAGAATAAGTTTCACTTTTGTTCTTAAAAATTGTGAAAGACAATATTAAGCGGTATTATGTATGACAATTTGTAATCATATAATGATGATGAACAATTTCTGTGAATGCAGTTGAGTACGTGAAAGCGAACCAGCTAAACTCTTACGAGACAGCGGGAGCAGCGAGGTGGAGGACTAGTTGTAAACAGGCGGGTTTCCCAGCAGGACACACTGTCAACTGGGCCACTTCGGGAGTGTGGTCAACAACAAAAGAAGGGCACGTGGCAAACACTTTCCCTTGCACCCAGAGCTAATGGCCGGCCACACCAGTGCGACCCTTCGTGGAGGCGATGACCTGAGATGTCCGAGCGGTCCACCGCGCGGAAATCTATCTGCTGGCAACGCACCACACGCACGCGACCGTGACGAGACGGCCACGGTGAAACGACAGAAGACAGGGGATAAAGGGGCGTGGAGCCTTTTGACAGGTACTGTCCAGAGAAACTTGCAGGCGTCAATGACGACTATCAACATTTCCTGGCGGATGCCCACTGTCAAGAGACAGTAAATCATAGTTCAATATTCTCTGGTTGCTAAGGGTGGCACAAAGAAGAGCCACTAAGTGTCATCCTTGCCCAGGAATATCAAACCAGCGAGCCAATTGAGGATAACTCAAGAATTTAAGAACACAAAGGGCATGGAACCTTTGACACGTACTGTCCAGAGAAATTGGCAGACTTCAACGACGCCTATCAACCTGACGGATGCCCACTGTCAAGCGACAGTAAATCATGGTTCGATGTTCTCTGGTCGCTAAGGGTGGCACAAAGAAGAGCCATTAAGTGTCATCCTTGCCCAGGAATATCAACCTGGCGTGTCAAACGAGGATACCACACGAATTTGGCAACACAAACATGGAACCAAATCGAGATGTACGTGTCACAGGCCACCCAGAGAAACATCATGAGAGGGCAGAGATGGCGGGATTGCACACAACAGATGGACAAAATTCCCTACTGACAGCTGCGGCGACGAACCCCCCCTCCCTCTCTTATATTGTGCCCCGGAACAGTGGAACTACTGAGTGTGCCAGTGAACAGTGATTATACAGTTCTTAGTCCAATGCATATACGAGTGTTCTTTCAGAGAAACTTCGATCGTGTATTTTGCAGGGGTTCGATATATTGGTGTTTTTTTTAGTAGATTGACTCTTGTATTTTGCAGGTGTTTTATTTATTGGTGTTTTTTTTAGACGTTGACTATTGTACTTTCAGAGCTGTTTTATTGATCAATGTTTGTTCTTGTGTGATGTATTAGATTTGTGATATTTTGTTTCGTAAATTCATTCCTGTTGCATTGCTTCGTTTATCAGTCAGATAGCTACTCATTCTCATTGGACTGTGTTCGATTAGCCTTTACATGGGGCATATTTATAGTGAGGAACGCCATAAGGGTAACAATCACATAATTAATTGTAGTTTCAGTATAATGACACAGTGATCATTGTTTGCTAACTAACTGAAATATAGTAGAGTGATTAAATCAGTGCCACAAAGTTATTTTAATTCTACAAATTATTAGTTTTATAAGATATGGAACTTTGTAAAACATGTTTTTTTCTCGTATCATTTTTTTTTTTTTGCTTTTGCGGATTGTGCATTGTAATGTTCTGCTTTTTAATACTGATGTTATTTTCATGTTCTTTTTTAAATTTCTGTGACACCTTTGCTATTGTCATAAATTTTACTTGTTAATAAACAGTCATAAATTTTCCTGTGATCAGTTGGCTCTTACAATGAGCAAATACTGGTGTACTCCATAAGGGTATGAAACAGAAATTGTTTTCATATTAATGACACAGGGACCATTGTTTTTACTTTCTGACCGAATTAGGTCTACACTATCTTTTAAATAGGTGTCACAGATTGTTTTTTTCTCTTTGAAATTGGTAGATTCTAAAGATGTGTTGAAATTATTGTGTTTTAGCAAGTAGCTGGTGACCTTTTGCCTTTTCTTTACATTTTGGCTTAAGTTGTGTGTGAGAAGCCTGCTTGGGAATGTCCTAACATGGCCAGAAAATTCCCTGCACAGTTTTTTCCCGGAGCGTTGGGGTCATGAAAGGTCTCTTTTGGATTCCTTTCATGTTAATTTCCTAAATCTGTTGTCATTTACGGCATAAATTCCTCTTCTAAATTTACTGTGGTGTTTCTGAGGAGGAGACTGAGCAGTGAAACGTGTTACTTTTACACATAAACAAGAACGCTCTATCACACTACTACACTTTAAAACACAGTTTATATGTAATTCATGTCACACAGTCTCATACGGAACCTACATCCACTTTCTTTTATATACTGTATATGATAAGATACTGTCATCCCCCTTCCCTTCTGTGTGAAAGAATGAATGAGCAAATGTATTTCTAGTTGCATGCTTGATTGTAGCAGACAAGCCTGTCTGCTAGAGAACAGTAGGACCAACGTCGGAACAGGTAGCTATGCTTTCTAGAAGCAAAGAGGTTTCTGTCCTTTAATGGTCCTGTCCCTCCCTTGTCATGTTGGTATAGGGAGCTGCCTCTCTTGTCACTTCCGTTTGTATTTGTGAAGTACGCTCGGTAGGAGCCCAGCGAGTCAGTCTGTCCGCGGCGAGCGTCTGAAGTGGTAAGATCTCCGGCTAAGGGCGTGTCTGCTAAGTCCGTAGGACAATGGATTTCTTAAGTTCAGCCTAACTGAAAATTTAATCACCTTTATTTCAGGTTTAGCTCTAAAATATCTAATGTTATGTTAAATTGCAACGCAGTGTAATTCGAGTGTGAAGTTCAGAATATCTTCTGGTACTTGCTTTGTCACTACTTTGTGAGTAAAGTGGAACCACGTGTTGATCAGTAACTCTAACTAAGATCATCAATCTTAAATGCGAATGTGCGTGAGATTATAACGTCTCGTCTTGACAATATTTTTCAATATAGCAACTTTTCTTTATGTTCAACCCACGTGGGGTGTACTTTGTGAGACCAGTACCACGTGCTTATACAATTGTTTGACCCATCAGGTTAAGAGTAAGACGATAGTAACCAGTTCAAGGTTTTTCTTTTGTAAATTGCGTTTCGATGTAATTTATTTTAATTATCAAAATTATTGTGGAGTTACACTCTTTGTGTGAACCAAGTTGACCACATGAAGCATGTGGTGTAAGCATCAAAGTAGCCCTCAGCTATTCTTTTCGGGAAGATTTCACAAAGAGTTAGTATGAATTTAGTATACCAGTGTGTGGTAATTTCATGACGGACAGGATGGCGCTACAAACGTAACGTCTTTGGGTGAAAATTGAATCGGTTGGTTGTGGTTAATTTCCTCTTGCATATGTTTCAAAGTTCTTCGTGTGTTATTTTATGAATTCAGTGTTGTATGTAGTCTCCCAATGTTGGCTCCCTATTTGATGTGTTCCGTAAGATTACAAACTCACATTTACACAATTCTAAATAAGGCACCAGTTTAGTTATGAATCAAGTTTGATATGCTGAAATTATAACGGAACAATGATCAATGATAAAATAAATGTCCAAATATAAACTGATTTATTTCTTTTTATTTAAATTGTCTTTTTATATATATATATATATATATATATATATATATATATATATATATATATATATATATATATATATATATATATCACCTGTTATCGTAAGATGAGTACTAAAAGATCATAATTAATGTTAGTCTGGCTGGGAATTTGGTAAGCTAGACTAGATACCTGGTGAAACAGTTGCGCAGTAATGCAAGGTTAACTTCCCCAGACAGCTCACAGCTTTTAAACCGCTTTTATTGTCTATCAGCACCGCTTTCATAACAAATTAAAGCAACAACATTATAATGTTTACTTACGGTTTTTTGCACTTGAGGACCTTTTTTGTGTTATATTACACGCATTATTGCAGATTTCATTATTCAAGTCACAAAGATAAATAAACCTTTTTAATTAATTTGTGCAACTTAGTTTCTAATTTGTTCGAGTGTTGTAGAACCTCAGTTCTCCTATCCTGTTACCTGTCTCTGGGGCATAGCTGGGTAATAGCGGTAGGGAGAAATCGTCGTAGCGGTGAACTGCACAAGAAGCTGTTTCATGAACCCATAAACTCGGCCTACCGTAACAATAGTGGCACCGCGGCCTGCACAACGGTAGCAACGAAGACTTTACAAAACTGGTCACGAGGGTTTACGAAACAGTGCTTTTATAATTTAGAGCCTTTGCCGGAAATCTTTCTCCGCCCTTGCGGTCTACATGTTCCTTCCATTTTCCTTTAGTTTTTCGTTTAGGTTACACGTCCGTAAATCGTTCCTCATACCATAATTTCTTCTCGATCGTCCGTTGTACATCCACACACTCTTTTTAGAACCTGTATTCTGCTTTCTTGGTGTCTTGTTGCCCGTGCTTCATTTCCAAAATTAAGGATTGGTACTACTATTGTTATATAAAGTCAGAGCTGCACAGCAAAATTCGGTCAATTAGAAGTACAAAAATGAATTAAGAAAAATACTGGCAAGCTAAACATGTGGGTTCACAAGAATAAAATCCCTCATTCTTTTTTAAACAAGTTTCAATTCTGGCAACAATTCTCTATGCATTACAGTATATTTCTTCCTTATTGCATTATAAACTCTGTTAAAACAAACGTGAACGGTTCTGGTGACATTGTCATTTGACAGAAATAATTTCTCAGATCTTCCACAACCGTTTCTTCAAACTAGGTCGCTGAGCAACCGAGCTGACACCTTTTCTTTATCTCGTCACGAACACAAACACGTCTCCCATATATATATATATATATATATATATATATATATATATATATATATGCGATTTCATGCAAACATTACCTTTACCTCGACTACAACTCGTGGAGACGTCAAAACTTTCATTTCAGACACGAGAAGGAAGATTGACATCGAGGGTACTAGAAATGGAGCACAAGCTTGGAGCGTTTCAAGGACTGAGAAGGAAATCAGCCGTGCCTTTTCAGACCATCCATGCCGGCATATATATGGAATGATTTAGGAAGATCACATAAAACCTAAATCAGCATGAGCAGGCAGTAATTTGAGCCGTCGTCCTCCCAAATGTGAGTCCAGTGTGCTAAACACTGCCGCACAACGCTCGGTGAAACGACGAAACTGAATTGTACACAGGTGTCACTGTGTCTAGTCACATACGAAACCATTTCCACGAAACTGGCTTCACGAAACGAGTTGTGCAACGTACAATGGGGTGACAAAAGTTATGGGATACCTCCTAATAACTGTCTGGTTTCCTTGTGCCTTGCGTAGTGCAGCAACCCGACGCGGCATTGACTCAACAAGTCAAAAGAAGCTCCCTGCAGAAGTACTGAACTGTGCTACCTCTATATCTGTCTGTAATTGCGAAAGTGTTGCAAGTGCACTATTTCGTGCGCGAGCTGACCTTTAGATTACGTCCCATAAATGTTCGATGGTATTCACGTCGGGTGTTATGGGTGACCACATCATTCGCTCGAATTGTCCGGGATGTTATTCAAGCCAATCACGAACAATTGTGGCCCAGTGACAAGGTGCTTCAAATGGTTCTAATGGTTCTGAGCACTATGGGACTTAACTGCTGAGGTCATCAGTCCCCTACAACTTAGAACTACTTAAACGTAACTAACCTAAGGACATCACATCCGTCCATGCCCGAGGCAGGATTCGAACCTGCGGCCAGAGCGGTTGCGCAGCTCCAGACTGTAGTGTCTAGAACCGGTCGGCCACTCCAGCCGGCGACAAGGTGCTTGTCATCCATAAAAGTCCATCATTGTCTGGGAACATGAAGACTATTCATGGCTGCGAATGATCTCCAAGTAGTCTCAAATAATCATTTCCATTCAATGATCGGGTCAGTTTGACCAGAGGATCCAGTCCATTCCATGTAAACATAGCCCACACCACTATGGAGTCACCACCAGCGTGCATAGTGCCTTTTTGAGAACATGGGTCCATAGCTTCGTGGGGTCTGCGTCACACTCAAACCCTAGCATCAGCTGTAACCAACTTAAATCGGAACTCTTCCGACTAGGCCACAGTTTCCCAGCGGTCTGGGATCATGAGTCCAGGAGAGCCGTTGCAGACGATGTCGTGCTGGTAGCAATTGTACTTGCGTCGGTCGTCCGTTGCCACAGCCCATTAACGCCAAATTTCAGCTCACCTCGTTACACATCCCACATTCATTTCTACGACTATTTCGCGAAGTGTGGCTTTTTGGTTAGCATTGAGAAGTCCACTCAAACGCCACTGCTCTAGGTCGTTCAGAGAAGGCCATCGGTCAGTGAGTTGTCCGTGGTGAAACGTGGTGTTCTTGACACTAAGGATCTCGGAATATTGAATTTCTTATTTCCGAAATGGAATGTTCCATGCGTCTAGCTGCAACCGCCATTCCGCACTAAAAGTCGGTCAGTTCCCATCGTGCGGCCGTAATCGTGTCGGAAGCCTTTTCACACAAATCACCCGAGAACAAATGACAGCTCCGCCAATCCACTACCTTTTATACCTTGTGTAAGCTGTACTACCGTAATATGCATATGTGCATATCCCTATCTATGGCTTTTGTCAAGTCAGTGTAATGTCGTCGTTTAAGACTTTAAACCTGCAGGCGCGTGCGGTATGTAGGTGACGCAAACAGACTAGACCGACGCTTGTAGTAAGTTTACATCACACTACTCTCATTTCGTCGTTATGTGTTTTCTCTGTGCTGCTTTACTCTCCATAATTTAAGAAAACCTGTGTATACAGGGTGGTCCATTGATAGTGAGCGGGCCAAATATCTCACGAAATAGGCACCAAACCAAAAAAAAAAAAAACTACAAAGAACGAAACTAGTCTAGCTTGAAGGGGGAAACCAGATGGTGCTATGTTTGGCCCGCTAGATGGCGCTGCCATAGGCCAAACGGATATCAACTGCGTTTTTTTAAAATAAGAACCCAAATTTTTATTACATATTCGTGTAGTACGTACAGAAATATGAATGTTTTAGTTGGACAACTTTTTTCGCTTTGTGATAGTCACAAACCTATAAGTACGTGGTATCACGTATCATTTCGCCAGTGCGTACGGTATTAGGTTCGTGATACATTACCCGTGTTAAAATGGACCGTTTACCAATAGCGGAAAAGGTCGATATCGTGTTGATGTATGGCTGTTGTGATCAAAATGCCCAACGGGCGTGTGCTGTGTATGCTGCTCGGTATCCTGGACGACATCATCCAAGTGTCAGGACCGTTCGCCTGATAGTTACGTTATTTAAGGAAACAGGAAGTCTTCAGCCACATGTGAAACGTCAACCACGACCTGCAACAAACGATGATGCCCAAGTAGGTGTTTTAGCTCCTGTCGCGGCTAATCCGCACATCAGTAGCAGACAAATTGCGCGAGAATCGGGAAACTCAAAAACGTCGGCGTTGAGAATGCTACATCAACATCGATTGCACCCGTACCATATTTCTATGCACCAGGAATTGCATGGCGACGACTTTGAACGTCGTGTACAGTTCTGCCACTGGGCACGAAAGATATTACGGAACGATGACAGATTTTTGCACGCGTTCTATTTAGCGACGTAGCGTCATTCACCAACAGCGGTAACGTAAACTGGCATAATATGCACTATTGGGCAACGGAAAATCCACGATGGCTGCGACAATCGGAACATCAGCGACCTTGGCGGGTTAACGTATAGTGCGGCATTATGGGAGGAAGGGTAATTGGCCCCCATTTTATCGATGACACTCTAAATGGTGCAATGTATGCTGATTTCCTACGTAATGTTCTACCGATGTTACTACATGATGTTTCACTGCATCACAGAATGGCGATGTACTTCCATCATGATGGATGTCCATCACATTGCTCGCGTGCGGTTGAAGCGGTATTGAATAGCATATTTCATGACAGGTGGATTGGTCGTCGAAGCACCATACCATGGCCCGCACGTTCACCGGATCTGGCGTCCCCGGATTTCTTTCTGTGGGGAAAGAAGGATATTTGCTCTCGTGATCCACCGACAAAGTCTGACAATATGCGTCAGCGCATTGTCAATGCATGTGCGAACATTACTGAAGGCGAACTACTCGCTGTTGAGAGAAATGTCGTTACACATATTGCCAAATGCATTGAGGTTGACGGACGTCGTTTTGAGCATTTATTGCATTAATGTGGTATTTACAGGTAATCACGCTGTAACAGCATGCGTTCTCAGAAATTATAAGTTCACAAGGGTACATGTATCACGCTGGAACAACCGAAATAAAATGTTCAAATGTACCTACGTTCTGTATTTAAATTTAAAAAACCTACCTGTTACCAACTGTTTTTCTAAAATTGTGAGCCATATGTTCGTGACTATTACAGCGCCATCTATCACAAAGCGAAAAAAGTGGTCCAACTAAAACATTCATATTTCCTCACGTACTACACGAATATGCAATAAAAAATGGGGGTTCCTATTTTAAGAAGCGCAGTTGATATCCGTTTGACCTATGGCAGCACCATCTAGCGGGCCAACCATAGGGCCGGCCATCTGGTTTCCCCCTTAATGCTAGACTAGTTTCGTCTTTGTATTTTTTCGTTTGATGCTTATTTCGTGAGATATTTGGCACTGTCACGATCAATGGACCACCCTGTATACCGCTCGTTTCAGATGCCCAAAAGCCTAGCATAGATACCGCGCGAATTTAAAAGAAGTCGCGGTCACCACAAGTGCCCTTCCCAGAAGTTGATGGCGCTCCCGGTGGACAGCGCCGAGTAACCGGCCAGAGCGGCAGCGGTCGCGGTCGGTGACCGGCTGCTCCTGCTACTTGCTACCTGCTGGCTACCTGCGGTCGACAGCTCGCACCTGCGGCCGTCTTGGTCGCAGTAGGCGACTGTTTTGCCGGCCGCTCCCAGGTCGTTAAAAATCGCTTAGCGCCGCCGAGCACAAAGAGCCTGGCGAGCAAGAAGTCTCCCGCTCCCGACACCGTTTCTTTCCCGCCTCGGCGCCGCCTCCTTTTCCTCCTCCCAGCTACCGGCGAGAGGCGATTGCATTACCGCAGACTTTGCCTTCCGTAATCCAGTGCTTATGAAACATCCGACAGAAGAAACTATATTCCTCGCTGCCGTGAGCCGCGTTTATTTTTGTACGTCTGCCGTGGCGGACCGAGGTGTAGAGTTTCAAAGAAACTCGGAGACAACCAGGACAAAGGGGTATGTGCGTGCAGAATCAGATTCCATAATAGACCTGGAAAGAATTAATGTTGTGTACCTTTCACGTTACTAACGCCAAAGGAGGTAGAGATAGAGATTCACACGGGCTTACGACATGCGTGTTTCATGTTGAGTTTTTCTTCATTCTCTGTTTCCGCTTTCGACATTTTACGAGTAATATAGGTTATTTACCATATTTTGTGCTGCAATAAGTGTTACACTATGTGATCAAAAGCATCCAGACACCTGCCTGAAAATGACTTACAAATTCGTGGCGCCCTCCATCGGTACTGCTGGAATTCAGTATGGTGTTGGCCCAACCTTAGCCATGATGACAGCTTCCACTCTCGCAAGCATACGTTCAATCAAGTGCCGTAAGGTTCCTTGGGGAATGGTAGCCCGTTCTTCACGAAGTGCTGCACTGAGGAGAGGTATCGATGGTTGTCGGTGAGGCGTGCCACGAAGTCGACGTTTAAAACATCCCAAGGATGTTCTATACGATTCAAGCCATGACTTTGTGCAGGCCAGTCCATTACAGGGATGTTATTGTCATTTAACCACTGTGCCACAGGCTGTGCGTTATGAACAGGTGCTCGATTGTGTTGAAAGATGCAATCGCCATTCCCGAATTGCTCTTCAACAGTGGGACGCAAGAAGATGCTTAAAACATGTGATAGTGCCGCACAAAACAACAAGCGGTGCAAGCTCCCTCCATACGAAATAAAATGGTTCAAATGGCTCTGAGCACTATGGGACTTAACTGCTGAGGTCATCAGTCCCCTATAACTTAAGACTACTCAAACCTACCTAACCTAAGGACATCACACACATCCATGCCCGAGGCAGGATTCGAATCTGCGACTGTAGCGGTCGCACGGTTCCAGACTGTAGCGCCTAGAACCGTTCGGCCACTCAGGTCGGCAAAACACGAAACACGACCACCTCATAACACCACATTCTCCGAATTTTACTGTTGGCACTACACACGCTGGCAGATCACGTTCACCGGGCATTCGCCATACCGACACCCTGCCATCGGATCGCTACATTGTGTACCGTGATTCGTCACGCCACGTTTTTTCCACTATTCAGTCGTCCAATATTTACGCTGCTTACACCAAGCGAGGCGTTGTTTGTCATTTACTGGCGTCATATGTCGCTTATGAGCAGCCGCTCGACCATGAAATCCAAGTTTTCTCACCTCAACCCTAAGTTTCAAAAATTGCTCTGAGCACTATGGGACTTGACATCTATGGTCATCAGTCCCCTAGAACTTAGAACTACTTAAACCTAACTAACCTAAGGACATCACACAACACCCAGTTATCACGAGGCAGAGAAAATCCCTGAACCCGCCGGGAATCGAACCCAGGAACCCGGGCACGGGAAGCGAGAACGCTACCGTACGACCACCCTCAGTTTCATAGTACTTGCAGTGGACCCAGATGCAGTTTGGAATTCCTGTGTGATGGTCTGGACAGATGTTTGCCTGTTACACAATACGACCCTCTCTGTCAGTCAACAGACAAGGTCAGCC
The DNA here is from genome assembly GCF_023898315.1 of Schistocerca nitens. NCBI lineage: Eukaryota > Metazoa > Arthropoda > Insecta > Orthoptera > Acrididae > Schistocerca > Schistocerca nitens. The sequence goes on along the minus strand of NC_064621.1, from coordinate 378,883,379 downwards.
TGTATGCTTTTGTGCTGTACGTGTCCCTTCACGTTTCCACCTCATCACATCGGAAACAATGGACCTAGGGCTATTTAGGAGTGTGGAAATCTCGCGTACAGACGTATGACACAAGTGACACCCAGTCATCTGACCAAGTTCGAAGTCCTTGATTTCCGCGGAGCTCCCCATTCTGCTCTCTCACGATGTCTAATTACTACTGAGGTTACTGACATGGAGTGCATTTAGATTTAAAAAATTTATAGGAGCGCAAAATCCCATAAGAATAACACAGGGCGGAAGTGAATTCTTCTGCAACACGGGTTAAGTAAATATACTGGACGCTGAAAATTTCTAAGTCCGAATGAAGGTCACGCGCAGTCACGACTCACAGCGCCGCGCTGGGAGACAGGCACAGCACTCTTTTAACCTAAACATCAGGTACATGTTAACCTCTTTTGAGTCAAATTAAAAAAAAAAATCTCACGAGCGGTCTGGCGCGATCAATATTGCGGACGAGTCATTGCTGTGGCACGTTAACACAAGTGAACGTAGCAAGACAACGCCCAGCGAAACCCAAAGCTAAGCTATGCGTCCACAATATGGCGCGAACAACAACAATAAGTATAAAACTACAAAGATATAAATGTTATATGAACCACAAACCAAAAGATAAGAAAAATCTGTCAAGGACAACTAAAAACCAAAGACTAAAAGCTGTTGTCTCAGCTATACTCCATGTTTTCCAAGCTAATATGTTATTATCTGGAAAAGCTTCAAGGCCACCATAGTCTGCATGGTTACCCCATACAACAGCAAGTGTAAGCCATGTACTACCTCCAAAGAGAGCTTGTACATCACATGTAAAGTTCAGGCAGAGTCCTCGAAAAACATTTGGACCTTCAATAAGTTGTTGTTTATTAAACTGTCCAGACAAGTCACTATCTATTGCCTTCAAAGCACGATACACAGGAACGCTGCGCCGCCAGCGACGACGGTAACCACGTCACAGAGGCATTGCTGTGGCACGTTAACACAAGTGAACGTAGCAAGACCTTCATTCATTGCTGTGGCACGTTAACACAAGTGAACGTAGCAAGACAACGCCCAGCGAAACCCAAAGCTAAGCTATGCGTCCGCAATATGGCGCGAACAACAACAATAAGTATAAAACTACAAAGATATAAATGTTATATGCACCACAAACTAAAAGATAAGAAAAATCTGTCAAGGACAACTTTGGGTTTTAGTTGTCCTTGACAGATTTTTCTTATCTTTTAGTTTGTGGTTCATATAACATTTATATCTTTGTAGTTTTATACTTATTGTTGTTGTTCGCGCCATATTGTGGACGCATAGCTTAGCTTTGGGTTTCGCTGGGCGTTGTCTTGCTACGTTCACTTGTGTTAACGTGCCACAGCAATGACTCGTCCGCAATATTGATCGCGCCAGACCGCTCGTGAGATTTTTTTTTTTAATTTGACTCAAAAGAGGTTAACATGTACCTGATGTTTAGGTTAAAAGAGTGCTGTGCCTGTCTCCCAGCGCGGCGCTGTGAGTCGTGACTGCGCGTGACCTTCATTCGGACTTAGAAATTTTCAGCGTCCAGTATATTTACTTAACCCGTGTTGCAGAAGAATTCACTTCCGCCCTGTGTTATTCTTATGGGATTTAGCGCTCTTATCAATTTTTTTTAATCTAAATGCACTTCCAGCTTTTAATGAGCCACAGAAATGACTCGTCCGCAATATTGATCACGCCAGACCGCTCGTGAGATTTTTTTTTTTTAAATTTGACTTAAAAGAGGTTAACATGTACCTCATGTTTAGGTTAAAAGAGTATAGCCTCAATAGAATAAAACCTCGAAGTCCTTTTCAGACACACAGCCGAAGGCCATCCTAGAGAATGGCCTCACGGTAAGTGAGGTCTCCTTGTCAGGGTGATTAAATTAGGTACTTAAATTAGTGTATTAAATATCACTACTACTGTTTGGGTGGTGTACTGTGTGTATGTGTGGGGACGGCGGGTGGCAGCACAATGCACCTAATATGAAAAATGTACGTTTATAGGAGGATGTACCCGTGGACTAGGGGTAGCGTCTTTGATTCGTAATCAAAAACGTCTTCGGTCCCGGATTCGATCCCCACCACTGCCTAAATTTTGATAAATAATCAGCACTGGCGGCCGAAGACTTCCGGCATAAGAAGTCAGCCTCATTCTGCCAACGGCCTTGTCAAAGAGGGCGGAGGAGCGGATAGAGGTTCACGGCACTCTCTCGTCCTAGGGGTGGGAAATTACCCATAAAGGCGGAAGAATCAGCAATGATCAACGAGATGAGGATGCAGAAGGCAATGGAAACCACTGCATTAAAGACACGTAACGTGTATCCACAGGACATGTGGCCTGTAATTGAAGAAGTGTCATGACGATCTCTCCATTGGCAAAAGATTCCGGAATGGTCCCCCATTCGGATCTCCGGGAGGGGACTGCCAAGGGGGAGGTTACCATGAGAAAAAGATTGAACAATCAACGAAAGGATAACGTTCTACAATTCGGGGCGTGGAATGTCAGAAGCTTGAACGTGGTAGGGAAACTAGAAAATCTGAAAAGGGCAATGCAAAGGCTCAATCTAGATATAGTAGGGGTCAGTGAAGTGAAGTGGAAGGAAGACAAGGATTTCTGGTCAGATGAGTATCGGGTAATATCAACAGCAGCAGAAAATGGTATAACAGGTGTAGGATTCGTTATGAATAGGAGGGTAGGTCAGAGGGTGTGTTACTGTGAACAGTTCAGTGACCAGGTTGTTCTAATCAGAATCGACAGCAGACCAACACCGACAACGATAGTTCAGGTATACATGCCGACGTCGCAAGCTGAAGATGAACAGATAGAGAAAGTGTATGAGGATATTGAAAGGGTAATGCAGTATGTAGAGGGGGACGAAAATCTAATAGTCATGGGCGACTGGAATGCAGTTGTAGGGGAAGGAGTAGAAGAAAAGGTTACAGGAGAATATGGCTTGGGGCAAGGAATGAAAGAGGAGAAAGACTAATTGAGTTATGTAACAAGTTTCAGCTAGTAATAGCGAATACCCTGTTCAAGAATCACAAGAGGAGGAGGTATACTTGGAAAAGGCCGGGAGATACGGGAAGATTTCAATTAGATTAAATCATGGTCAGACAGAGATTCCGAAATCAGATACTGGATTGTAAGGCGTCCCCAGGAGCAGATATAGACTCAGATCACAATATAGTAGTGATGAAGAGAAGGCTGAAGTTCAAGACATTAGTCAGGAAGAATCAATACGCAAAGAAGTGGGATACGGAAGTACTAAGGAATGACGAGATACGTTTGAAGTTCTCTAACGCTATAGGTACAGCAATAAGGAATAGCGCAGTAGGCAGCACAGTTGAAGAGGAATGGACATCTCTAAAAAGGGCCATCACAGAAGTTGGGAAGGAAACATAAGTACAAAGAAGGTAGCTGCGAAGAAACCATGGGTAACAGAAGAAATACTTCAGTTGATTGATGAAAGGAGGAAGTACAAACATGTTCCGGGATAATCAGGAATACATAAATACAAATCGCTGAGGCATGAAATAAATAGGAAGTGCAGGGAAGCTAAGACGAAATGGCCGCAGGAAAAATGTGAAGACATCGAAAAAGATATGATTGTCGGAAGGACAGACTCAGCATACAGGAAAGTCAAAACAACCTTTGGTGACATTAAAAGCAACGGTGGTAACATTAAGAGTACAACGGGAATTCCAGTGTTAAATGCAGAGGAGAGAGCAGATAGGTGGAAAGAATACATTGAATGCCTCTATGAGGGTCAATCTTTGTCTGATGTGATAGAAGAAGAAACAGGAGTCGATTTAGAAGAGATAGCGGATCCAGTATTAGAATCGGAATTTAAAAGAGCTTTGGAGGACTTACGGTCAAATAAGGCAGAAGGGATAGATAACATTCATCAGAATTTCTAAAATCATTGGGGGAAGTGGCAACAAAACGACTATTCACGTTGGTGTGTAGAATACATGAGTCTGGCGACGTACCAACCGACTTTCGGAAAAGCATCATCCACACACTTCCGAAGACGGCAAGAGCTGACAAGTGCGAGAATTATCGCACAATCAGCTTAACAGCTCTTGCATCGAAGCTGCTTACAAGAATAATATACAGAAGAATGGAAAAGAAAATTGGGAATGCGCTAGGTGACGATCAGTTTGGCTTTAGGAAAAGTAAAGGGACGAGAGAGGCAATTCTGACGTTACGGCTAATAATGGAAGCAAGGCTAAAGAAAAATCAAGGCACCTTCATTGGATTTGTCGACCTGAAAAAAGCGTTCGACAATATAAAATGGTGCAAGCTGTTCGAGATTCTGAAAAAAGTAGGGGGAAGCTATACGGAGAGACGGCTCATATACAATATGTACAACAACCAAGAGGGAATAATAAGAGTGGACGATCAAGGACGAAGTGCTCGTATTAAGAAGGGTGTAAGACAAGGCTGTAGCCTTTCGCCCCTACTCTTCAATCTGTACATCGAGGAAGCAATGATGGAAATAAAAGAAAGGTTCAGGAGTGGAATTAAAATACAAGGTGAAAGGATATCAATGATACTATTCGCTAATGACATTGCTATCCTGAGTGAAAGCGAAGAAGAATTAAATGATCTGCTGAACGGAATGAACAGTCTAATGAGTACACAGTATGGTTTGAGAGTAAATCGGAGAAAGACGAAGGTAATGCGAAGTAGTAGAAATAAGAACAGCGAGAAACTTACATCAGGATTGATGGTCACGAAGTCAATGAAGTTAAGGAATTCTGCTACCTAGGCAGTAAAATAACCAATGACGGACGGAGCAAGGGGGACATCAAAAGCAGGCTCGCAATGGCAGAAAAGGCATTTCTGGCCAAGAGAAGTCTACTAATATCAAATACCGGCCTTAATTTGAGGAAGAAATTTCTGAGGATGTACGTCTGGAGTACAGCATTGTATGGTAGTGAAACATGGACTGTGGGAAAACCGGAACAGAACAGAATCGAAGCATTTGAGATGTGGTGCTATAGACGAATGTTGAAAATTAGGTGGACTGATAAGGTAAGGAATGAGGAGGTTCTACGCAGAATCGGAGAGGAAAGGAATATGTGGAAAACACTGATAAGGAGAAGGGACAGGATGATAGGACATCTGCTAAGACATGAGGGAATGACTTCCATGGTACTAGAGGGAGCTGTAGAGGGCAAAAACTGTAGAGGAAGACAGAGATTGGAATACGTCAAGCAAATAATTGAGGACAAGGAATTCGTGGCGGGCCGCATCAAACCAGCCAGTAGACTGATGACAAAAAAAAAAAAAAAACCTTTATAGGGCGTCCGGATACGTTTGATCACTTAGTTTATGTGCACCATAAGCGTTTGCTCTATTTTAAAGTACACTGATGAGCCAAAATATTATGATCATCTCCTTAATAGCTTGTTAGAACGAAATACATCACTGGTTCTGCTTATCGAGAATCCGACAGTTTGTTAGTAGGCTTGTGGAGGTATGTGGTATTAGACGTCTCCGCAGATGTCATGCAATTCGCGTAATAACGAGCCTCCAATTTACGTAGGCGGTAATGGCTTCCAATCGCGACCCAGATGGGTTTCATTTGGTCGCCGAGACATCAACGTGAGTTCAGTACAGTGCACCTCAAACCAGGTTTGTCGCCGGGCGGTGTGGCCGTGCGGTTCTAGGCGCTTCAGTCTGGAACCGCGTGACCGCTACGGTCGCAGGTTCGAATCCTGCCTTGGGCATGGATGTGTGCGATGTCCTTAGGTTAGTTAGGTTTAAGTCGTTCTAAGTTCTAGGGGACTGATGACCACAGATGTTAAGTCCCAAAGTGTTCAGAGCCATTTGAACCATTTTTTTATGTGTGAAATCGGGTAACAACTATGTCTCTTCCGATCCAAAGTGAATCACCTCACTCGTACCGACGTGATCCAGCACCTGCAGTTGGCTGCACCCTGTGCTCTTCATGGCATCCGGAAGGACCCGTGCCGGCCGAGGTGGCCTAGCGGTTCTAGGCGCTTCAGTCCGGAACCGCGCGACTGCTACGGTCGCAGGTTGGAATCCTGCCTCGGCAATGGATGTGTGTGATGTCCTTAGTTAGGTTTAAGTAGTTCTAAGTTCCAGGGGACTGATGACCACGGATGTCAAGTCCCATAGTGCTCGGAGCCATTTGAACCATTTTTTAACCAGGTTTGTGACTCCTAGACATGGACAACTGCACTCCTGAAAAATTACATCGCCGTCGGGGATGACAGAAATCATGAAGGGATGCAGGTTGTTCGCAGCTGTGTCTTCGACTACTAACATAGGTCCCATGCAAGATCAGGAGAATGTCTGCTAGAGCATAATACCGTTCCCACCAGCGCGCGTGCGTGTCGCGCTGCACGTTTCGAGCCACCGTTTTCGAGCCACCGTTCCCCTCGAAGACAGCGTTTGTAGAGACGACAATCGACATGGTGTAGCAAAAATGTAGTTCACCCGAATGCCTGACACGTTTCCATTGTTGACGGTCAAATCCCGATGGTCCAGTTCCCACTGCAATCATAAAGGACTGTGTCGATGGATCAACATGTGAAAATGTAGGTGTGGTCTGCTGCGGGGCTCCATGTTCAACAATGCTCGATGAACGGTGTGCTCTGAAACACTTGTGCATACACCGCCATTGAGCTCTTTCGGCGGAGATACCACGAAATAACTATCTACCCTACTTTAAAGAGCAGACAAACCTTCGGAGCCCACGTTGTGCAAAAAGTCATGGACGTTCAACCACTTAGCGCCTGGTGGTACTTTCACTGTTCTCCTACATCTTTCTGTAGATGCTCACGACAGTAGCTCTTGAACGTCGACCATCTTCGCCGTTTTAGACATACTCGTTAACAGGCTCTGCATAATAACCTGCCACAGATGAAAGTCGCTTGTCTCAGCTTATTTCCCCATTTGCAACCCATATCTTCGCTAGGGTGATCCCCCTTCCGTGTCTGCTCCAATTACATACTTTTGTTGCAGCGTCATGTGCCCGCAAAGCCACCAGGCGATACCCAACGTCGAGGTGGGCAGTGATCGTCGTGTTTTGGCTAATCAGTGTATATTCAGTGGTCACTGTAACAACTGAGTATGCATTAAAATAAAGCGAAGCATATGCGGTGGTCCGCAGCTCGTGGTCGTGCGGTAGCGCTCTCGCTTCCTACGCCCAGGTTCCCGGGTTCGATTCCCAGCGGGGTCAGGGATTTTCTCTGCCTCGTGATGACTGGATGTTGTGTGATGTCCTTAGGTTAGTTAGGTTTAAGTAGTTCAAAGTTCTAGGGGACTGATGACCATAGATGTTAAGTCCCATAGTGCTTAGGGCCATATGCGGTGTAAATAAGACATTTATTACATTTGCAAAAGACGGTACAGGCCTATGTCATATATTACTTGTACAATATTCAATTTATACCCAACAATGTAAGTAGGTGCCAAAAGCAGCAGTTGACACTAACTAACGAAAAGTGTGAAATTATCCACATGAGTACTAAATGGATTCCGTTTAATTTCAGCTGCATGATAAATTACACAGATCGACAGGTAGTCAGTTCAACTAAATAACTGAGAATTAAAGTTACCAACAACTGAAATTCGAACGATCAAATATATAATTTTGTGGGGAAGGCAAACCAAAGACTGCTCTTTGTTGGCCGAACACTTAGAAGGTGCAACAAGTTTGCCAAAGAAACTGGCCTTCACTGCGGTTGTCCTTCCGCTAGAGTACTGCCGTATACAATTTGGGTTCCTTACCAGAAGGCATTTTCCGTTGCGGCGAAATCTTTTCACTAAATTTCAATCTTAAATGTTCTCCTTCGAATGCGAAAATATTTTGTTGGCACCTACATACATAGGGAGAAATGATCATTATAACAAAGTAAGAGAAATCAAACATCGCTCGGATAAGGAAGCAGTGTGGAAAATGGTTCAATGAACCCACTGCCAGGCAGTTAAAGCTGAACCACAGACCAGTCATGTAGATGTAGAATGGCTATAGTGACACCAGCGCACGGTGAATGAATTTGTATTGCAAAATGAAAAGGTAGACATGAACCACGAAGAATGATTGCATTTCACTCAGCAAAGGTCTGTCATATTTGCCGAGAACTGTTTAAGGATGGTGACGTTACACAAAGAGAGCGCAGAACGATTTTACCACGTGCATAATGGGATGCTACCTGCATATGCCAGCTGCAACTTGACCTATAGGCATCACTTTACAGTGCCAGTGGTATTTCACGATCTGAGCAATTAGGATGGTCATTTTTTTACCGCAAACGTAAGTGACCAAACAAAAACAAAGGGTGATGACGACGGGTCATGTTTCTTTGCTGCTTTCAAAGGTAGAGGAACATAAATCATTTACAAAGAATATTGTAGTAATACACTGAGAGTGGAAATGCAATTAAAATTTTAGATGTATAGATTCACTGAGCTTTCGACACCCTCTCACTGAAAGTACTCGTATGTATAATACTTTATATCAGAACTCAAGAAGGACACATTTTCCTGACATTTCTTTACGAGTGTGTGAATAATGAATCGTTTTTGTCAGAAGAACATTGACCAGCAGTTACGAATCTTAATTGTGTATTAAAATGTGAAACTGTAACAGAAGGCAAATCGTGCCAAATACGAGTAAATTGCAGTGGATAGGTGTAAGACAGTGGGAGACTATTCTGATCTGCATTGTAAATTGATGTTCTATCGCTTGCCAATGTGTCTGAAGACATTCAGAGCTTGTGTATTAAAACATCTGATCTGGATCTAGCCCTTTACACTACTTCCTTTAGCTTCGCATGAGACGCTCTACCGAAACTTACTAGAGCCCAATCGCAGCTTTTTAACGACACTGGACTACTTCAGTTTATTGAAAGAGGCATTACAGGTGTGGTTGTTTAATGTTCATGAAGACAAGCAGTTGCAAACAACAGTTTCAAAACCAGTCATGATGATACACCTATCAAATCTTGATGTGAATAGCCTTTATAACTGGTAAGTGGCGCAAGGTCCTCCACTGTCTAATTAAAAAAAAATTTCTCTAGAGAGTGTTGAAACTATTAATGTGCAAAAATACATGATTATCCTGACATAGGATAAATTTTAGAAGCAGATATCGATTATCTTGAGAGTATTTATGGGTTTGATACAGTTAAACAATAAGTGATACTAAACTTCCTGGCAGATTAAAACTGTGTACCGGACTTGCAAGTTTCGCAGAAGAGCTTCTGTAAAGTTTGGAAGGTAGGAGACGAGGTACTGGCAAAAGTAAAAGCTGTGAGGATGGGGTGTGAGTCGTGCTTGGGTAACTCAGCTGGCAGAGCACTTGCCCGCGAAAGGCAAAGGTCCCGAGTTCGAGTCTCGATACGGCACACAGTTTTAATCTGCCAGTTTCATATCAGCGCACACTCCGCTGCAGAGTGAAAATCTCATTTCAATAAGAGATACGTTTATCAGCACAAGATGATAAACATCTTACATTTCCAGATAAGTGGACACATTAGCTATGGGTTCTTCCACCGGAGCAACGAAGATGATGTCTGATTTTATCACGTGTACGAGTATGTGGTTTGTATGTGTTAAGGATGACGTGACTGATCGGCCTCACCTTGTCCACAGCCGTTTTCTCACGTTTAATACACATCTGGGATGGGGCACGTGACTTGAAAAGTTCATATGCATTTGTCAATAAAGATGTAGATATAGAGGAAGATTTACGGGAAGTGACAATATCAGTAAAATTTTGATGGGGAAGCAATAATTTTTGTGGGTTTATTCGCTTATTAATATTCTTTAAACAGGGAAAAGAAACATAATCAAATCTGTTACTTGGTGACAAAACCCACAGTAGAAGATCGAAATTACAATGAAATGAACATCATTACCTGCTTACAAGCGTTGACATACGTCAACGGGGACACATGAAAAGGTGTGCCCTGACCGGGACTCGAACCCGGGATCTCCTGCTTACGGTCAAGTGGCCGGTGAGCCTTAATTATACGAACTTGGTATCTGTTCTTTCGGACACTTGACCATCATCTTCTTCTGTGCGAATGCACAAACAGTGCCCGAACTCTTACGGGAATCGGCAACGCGCCGCGAGTAATGAGTATAATGGGCGGGGGCACTATGAATGTAGTGTGGGGCAATACGTTGAGAATGAGAGTTTCGCTGGAGGCGTGCCAGAGATATATCCCTGCAATCGCGCTATCATCTGTTTCTCTGGTGGCTCAGCTGTATAGAGCGTCTGCCATGTAAGAAGGAGATCCCGGGTTCGAGTCCCGGTCAGGGCACACGTTTTCATGTGACCCCGTTGACGTATGTCAACGCTTGTAAGCAGGTAATGATGTTCATTTCATTGTAATGTCGTTCTTCTATTGTGGGTTTTGTCAGATGTCCGAAAGAACAGATACCATCTTCGTATATATAGAAGAACGAATTCGACGGTAAAAATGTAAAGAAGAGGAAATTAAGAACGTGTTAGTATCGTAAATTAAATTCTTCAGGCAACACACACATTTGATTACGTTCACTAAGGCCATTAGGAATAGGCAATAAAAATGGAGAAACAAATTGAAATTGAAATATTTTGTTGTCGAGAGAAATTCAGATCTCAATCACAATGGGGCACTGAAATTGAGCTAATGACGACAAGTGAAAATTTCTACAAATAAAATATTTTTTTATGGAAACGTAAATGCGATATTACAATATTTTTCTTAATGCATTTTTTAGTTTGGTTCGAAAAGTGACTTCAACACAATTGAACTTCGTCATGTAAGGATGTAAATGTGATTCGTTGAGAAATATTTTCTTTGTAAAAATAACAAAGATTGTTATATCCATATGATAAATCTCACTTCATATAAAACATAATTAATTGACGAAGAAGAAAAGGTCTGCAATAAACTAAGGCTACGGCCATATAAAACTGTTGTATTGTTTGTTCTACGTTGAGTGTGAAAACTGGATTCTGAGACGTGAAGAAAGCGGTTTGGTTTATAGTGACTTTTTCCTGCAGTCTAATATGCGCTGGTAATTAAAATGTTACGAATATCTCTCAGACTCGTTGTTCTGTTGTTATCTTTTCTAATTCTAGTTTTAAATACAGTGATAATAGTGAGGTATAGTGAAAGGTGTGTCGAAGAGAACAGCCTCTTCCAAACCCCAGTGATGTCCTCCTTCCATGGAGCCGGTGTCGAAGTCCACAATCCTCTGTGACCGTACCTACGAAGAGGTCCATAATGTAAACACAGCTACTCCGGAATACCCCGCGTACATCCTGCCTCTTCAGGACGTAATGGCTTGACGGATTCTCTATAAACACAGCTACTCCGGAATACCCCGCGTACATCCTGCCTCTTCAGGACGTAATGGGTAGACGGATTCTCTAGACGAGTTGGTCATTTTCCTCTGCTACGCCAGGTGCTGTAGGTAGGAGGGTGGCGGGCTCTCTAGCAGTGCGGCCGGCCTGAGTGGCCGAGCGGTTCTAGGTGCTACAGTCTGGAGCAGCGCGACCGCTCCGGTCGCAGGTTCGAATCCTGCCTCGGGCATGGATGTGTTTCCTGTCCTTAGGTTAGTTAGGTTTAAGTAGTTCTAAGTTCTAGGGGACTGATGACCACAGTATTTAAGTCCCATAGTGCTCAGAGCCACTTGAACCATTTTTTCCCTAGCAGTGCGCTCCCCATGGGCCGGGCGACCGCCGTGTTGTCTCGCCGCTGCACCAGCAGGAAGAGCCCTTTCCGCTGGCTGTTTTCTGCGAGAAACTCTCTCTCTTTGAGAATAATTCATGGACAGTCGTTCTTTGAGTTCGCTAATCGAGTGCCGGAGACGCTACATTATGCATTCCTTTGAGCCGGTTTGGGCCCCGTGCATGTCTTTTAACACTTCTTGCGTCGTCCTTGTACTAGGTTGAGAGCCAATGAAAGGGACTTTCTGTTCCGCTCCTGAATGACGTAATCGCCGCCTCCACCTCTACTTTGGAAGAGAGGCGTTTCCACGGCGAATACACTGACCTCATTTTATCGGCCAGAAATCTTCACCACTATAGACGCTTCGTCTCTGCTCTCTATGTCACTTTAGTCTATTTAAATAAAAAGCTTTTCGTGAGGGTTTGTTCAAATGTCTCCGTTACCCTATTCCGAATACAATAGTCCACTTCCGCATAAGTCAACATTGTGCTGGTTGATCACCGTTAAACTTCCGCTACTTGCGTCAGTGTCGATTGAAAATAATTTAGCGTATGGGTACCCAGATTCTTAGGAATGGTCTTCAGAATGTGCGTTACAGGGTTTGCGTCGTTACTAGCGTTAGTGTCAAGGCTTTCCGACAGTCACAGGTGCTGATACGGCGACGTAGCGTTGGAACACAGCCGCAGACAGTCGACATGGGTCTGGACAAGGAGGGAGCGGCTGTACTCGTAAAGTTTCTATATCCAAACTGGAGCAATAATGCTGATGATTTTCGCGATTATCGACGCGTGAAAAAAATACAGGAACGTCCTTTTCCGCAAGAGAGTTGAAGAACACAGTTCGAAATTTCGAATTAACTGGCGATTTTGGAATTGCTCCTGCGTGATCAACAAGATCACCTAGTTTTGACTCACGTGATTTCTAGCTGTGGCGTACCGGAAGGACGGGGTTTGTCAACGGAACACTAACACAAGTTGGAGGTTGAAGATGAGCATACCGAGGGAAGTAGCAAATATCGCACCTAAGATGCTTCAGGCAGCAGTGGAGCAATCTCTAGTGATGTTCCATGCTGTCGTGGATGAAGATAGTCGTTACATAGAGCAACGTTTATAACCTGGAACGTAAACACGATACGCAGTTACTTTTAACAAATTTTACCCTCTAATGTGGAAGTTGAAACGAGTTGCTTGCAATGGCTTATTAGTTATTTCTCTTCTGCATGCCCTTACGACTGTTTCCATAAAGTTTCATTGTCCTATCATCGCTAGTTCTTCATTGACGCCTCTCGTAAGTAATGAAAGGTTAAATACACTCCTGGAAATTGAAATAAGAACACCGTGAATTCATTGTCCCAGGAAGAGAGTTGAAGAACACAGTTCGAAATTTCGAATTAACTGGCGATTTTGGAATTGGTCCTGCGTGATCAACAAGATCACCTAGTTTTGACTCACGTGATTTCTAGCTGTGGCGTACCGGAAGGACGGGGTTTGTCAACGGAACACTAACACATGTTGGAGGTTGAAGATGAGCATACCGAGGGAAGTAGCAAATATCGCACCTAAGATGCTTCAGGCAGCAGTGGAGCAATCTCTAGTGATGTTCCATGCTGTCGTGGATGAAGATAGTCGTTACACAGAGCAACGTTTATAACCTGGAACGTAAACACGATACGCAGTTACTTTTAACAAATTTTACCCTCTAATGTGGAAGTTGAAACGAGTTGCTTGCAATGGCTTATTAGTTATTTCTCTTCTGCATGCCCTTACGACTGTTTCCATAAAGTTTCATTGTCCTATCATCGCTAGTTCTTCATTGACGCCTCTCGTAAGTAATGAAACGTTAAATACTGTATAAACACCCCGTATACATGACTGAAGTCTTATTATTACCTTACTGTCTATCAAATATCTATAGTAACTGCTACACAGATGCTCGCGATGGCATGTATTATTTTTAAGCGACGTTGAAACAGTCTACAGTTGTAAAAGACAAGAGCGTTCTGTGCCCAATTACAATATTCCAGCGTGGTCGAACCCGCTGCCCGCAAGCATCATCCAGTTCATGAAACAGTTTCGTGAAGTGTTTACTACATAAAATATACATATATATATTGCTATTTATCTAATCATCTGGAATTTAACTGGTGGTATTTGTTTAATGTTAGCTGGAATTTAATGCAAATATCAGGGGTAATATCGTAAGTATTCAAGTAATAATTTTGCAGGTATCAGTAATCTTATGCGGTTGTACTTCTTTATAGTATCTGTTCTCCGAAAATTGGCCAAATTACTCCTCTACTGCCTGACGTCCCACTAATAAGTTCGCCACAGTCTATAACACGAAAAGGAATTAGATTTCTCGCAACAGAATACTCGGAAGTTGTCTATGCAATGGCACTACGCGAGACTGAGTTTGGTAGTGTGATCCGTCCAAGGAAAATCTCAAACAGGAGGAAAACATTTTTGCGGTGAACAAAATTTCTCTCAGCAGAGTTCTGACCGTGTGCAAGTTCGTGGATTTTCTACCGAAGTCTATTTGTCGGAATATCTATTCCGATGTGCAACACGTCGGGATTCATGCACACAGTGCCACTTGAAAATGTATTTTTAGATATTCTTCTTATACAGTAGTGCCCAGCGTTCATAATTACCTTATTTCGACGCTCCCCTTTATTACCTTTAGAATTCCAAATGGCTGACTTACAACAATAGATTCCATTTGCGTCATGAAAAATTCAGTACACGTCCATCTAGTCGAAAACTTAACATCAGAGTGAGTTATTTCGTTTTATTCATAGCTTACTTGCTACGTCCAAGTGGAACGCTCCACAGAGCACATACCTACACTCTCGCAGTCAAAAAGTTGAGATTCTCCATTATATAACAATCAATGAGCAAATGATTGTTAGGTAAAAGGCGTATTGTACTGTTGCTTCTATGTAGTAGCAATATGCAGAGTGCCTTTAGGATACCAAACATCCATACGCTAGAAATGCATAGGGATACATTAGACATAATGCATATACGGGTACGGTCTCGAGCTCGTGTTATCAATACGCGATTTGTATGTGGCCCTTGAATATGCATTCCTCATTGGAGAAAGTCAGCGGTGGGTAGAAAGCCTGTACCACGAAAATAGAATATGTAAGCATTTACACATCAGACATGGACAAAAAGGAACCGCTACTTTGGTAACGACATGCGGGACGAAAGTAGCGTACCAAGCACACATTAGACATGGACAAAAAGGAACCGCTACTTTGGAGAAAGTCAGCGGTGGGTAGAAAGCCTGTACCACGAAAATAGAATATGTAAGCATTTACACATCAGACATGGACAAAAAGGAACCGCTACTTTGGTAACGACATGCGGGACGAAAGTAGCGTACCAAGCACACATCAGACATGGACAAAAAGGAACCGCTACTTTGGTAACGACATGCGGGACGAAAGTAGCGTACCAAACATTTTATACGTAAATATATTTTTTTTCATAGCAGGAAATTATTAAAACCGGGTCTTGGTTTCAACGTTGTGAGGGCTCCTCATTATTAAAAATCGAACTACTTTCACATTGTTGACCACATCATAGTATGAGAACATATTTTTTCGTCCGCTACGCAGTGACACGGCAACAAAGGGGCTTTAGCTTTATTCTTACTACTGTGAGCTGTACTGGGGCTCGAACCCGCAACATATCTCCAACCGATCGAGCTATCCAGGACGGCTTACAAACTATCGACACAGCTTCAGTTCTGGGTAGTATTAGTCATAACTATTATTTATGAAGTTCCAATAATTATTGTATTTTTCAGTCTACAGCGTTCAGTATACGAGGGTCGTTCAATAAGTAATGCCCCACATTGTTTTAACAAGCTAATAATATGCATAGGTGCTTCACGTTTGATGTTTGTTCTGTGCGCCGGCGAAGTTTCGAACCGTTCTGACAGATGGCAGAGCCGTAGCACAGCGTCTACATACGACTCACGGTACAAGCAGCGCGCTGTTATTGAATTCTTGTGTGCAGAAAAAGAAACCATGGTGAACGTCCATACACGTTTGTGTGTAGTGTATGGAGATCCTGCAGTTGATAAGGAGTACATCTGGGCGATCGGTACATAAAGTTACAGCCTCAGGAAATGCAGAAACAGAGCTCCATGGTCAGCCACGCTCTGGTCGTCCTGTCACCGCCACTGCTCCAGACATGCTGAATCGTGCGAATGTCATTATTCGTGCCGACCGGCGCATTACAACTCGAATTGTAGGAGCTTTTTGAGACCGACGGAGAAGGCTTTCTGTCACGGATTGTTACAGGCTGGGTGCACCAATTTGTGCCGGAAACAAAAGGGCAGTCCATGGAGTGACATAATTCTCATTCACCACAAAAGAAGAAATTCAAGACATTCCCCTCTGTTGGAAAAGTCACGGTGACAGTCTTCTGTGATTGTGATGGCGTCATTCTCGTGGAAGTGATGTCAAGAGAATCAACCATCAATTCAGAGGCATACGTAAAGACCCTGAATAAACTCAAGAACCGTTTCCGACATGTTCGATCGGACAAGAATCCAGCAGAAATCTTGCTCCTACACGGTAATGCACGCCCACCCACAAGTCTGAGATCCCGGCAACCCTTCTCCAAATTGGGCTGGACATCATTACCTCATCCACCCTACAGTCCAGACCTAGCACCTTCGGACTTTCATCTCTTTGGGCCGCTTAAAGATTCTCTACGGGGAACACACTTTGAAGATGACGAGAGTGTCAGTCATGCAGTGAAAACATGGCTACGCCTACAGAACAACAGCTTTTACCAGCAGGAAACGCATGCTCTTCCACAACGCTGGAATAGGGCCATAAAACGTGATGGAGACAATGTAGAAAAATATGACATGGACAAGACATGCTGTTGTATATTGTCATATAATTTTGTCTCTTACAAGTAAATATGTTCCGAAAAAAAAAAGTGGGGCATTACGTACTGAACGATCCTCATAGATTGCTGAAATATTCTTTTCTGGTTGTAGAAAATATCTACACCGTTGTCAAAGACAACTAACAACGGCAGAACGAAACACAAGCGCATTAGCGTTAATGTACAATGACCCGCAATTTTTTGAAGATGGAACTTCGATCCTGGTAGCGAATTTAAAAATGTTTAACGAAATAAAGAAATGTTAAATTATGACCAAACTGTTATGCACACCTCACGATCCCAGTACCATCACAAAATTAAGCACTTTTTTCATTAATTAGGGCAACGGCCTTGCCGCAGTGGATACACCGGTTCCCGTGAGATCACTGAAGCTAAGTGCTGTCGGGCGTGGTCGGCAGTTGGATGGGTGACCATCCGGGCTGCCATGCGCTGTTGCCATTTTTCGGGGTGCACTCAGCCTCGTGATGCCAATTGTGGAGCTGCTCGACCGAATAGTAGCGGCTTCGGTCAAGAATACCATCATAACGGCCGGGAGAGTGGTGTGCTGACCTCGCGCCCCTCCTATCCGCATCCTCCACTGAGGATGACACGGCGGTAGGATGGTCCCGGTAGGCCACTCGTGGCCTGAAGACGGTGTGCTTTTTTTTCATTAATTAGAAGTCAGATACCTTGTTACTACAAATGAACTCAAGAATTTTGCAAGCAACTCGCATCAGAGGTTGGAAGTATGGAATTAATTCTATTCAGCTCTCTTCCTTCGTGAAGGGACTTGACTGTACAGCCATTACGTGCGTCGTATGCCTTCGAAAAGTATCCTTGTTATAGGCAGAAAACACTTAGCGGTACTTGTGCGAAGCCGGCGCAGCACACTAATATACACCGCCCCTCAGAATTAAAAGATCACTTTTGCGAAACACAGTAATTTGCTCCCATTGCGATGCTAAAGTGTTAAATTTGACTGAAATCTGCCTACAACCTTCCTCTTTAACGATGCAAAAGCGTGGCCTCCTGGAAACTCGCCGTTGGCCTGAAAGCCGCTTCAAACAGCAATGTGTCGACACACACGAAAGAAAGGACATAGCTCTGAAGTTCATATGATACGAGAGGCGGGTTAATGATGTCACACTGGCACCAAACTTCACCACAAACCTGCCCACCGCCATCGAGTACGTGCCACACAATGGGAAGGACGTCACACTACCTCTTACCAACATTTCACCACTTCTTTTGACGCCTTTGCGATGGAGGCTAGAACCACGAAGCACTGCACTGAAACCTTGCAATTTTCTTATAAGTGGCCGAGGAGAACGTTGTAGACACATGGCCGCTCAGGAACGGGACGGAAAGACCTCAGAGGCTCGCACAAAACACATAACTTAAAGCATCCCTTTCCCTGGGGGTGTGGATTCCCACAAATTTTGCAGTCAAAAACAATGGTTCTCAGTGCGTTGAGCAACAGGAGGATTTTATTCACAACTTTTGACACTGCCGATGCTCTCGGACGTTACAACCGTTCCCTAAGGACATTCAAAGTGCATGCTCGTTACACGTGATCTTACCCTTTGGAACGCAGGGTGCCCACAATTTTAGTTCTGGTGTACAGGATGGAACCACTAGGAACCGTTCAACAGCATCCGAAATTTGAACTTGATCAGAAGCAGCAAAGTATGCTTATGTTTTCTTTCCTTCGGGGGTGGGGGGGGGGAGGAGGGGTGATCAGGGTGGAGAAGGGCGGGACGGTTGCTACACTGACACATCCATGGATAAAACGAAAAAGGGTACTTCTAACACTCCCCGTTTCGGCGAAACCATTGGTGCCACCCAGCCACCTTGTTCACCAGCTTAAAAATGTATGTGTAGAGACAGAACCAATTTTTGGAGTCCCAGGCGCCTGCAAGCAGTCTACACTGCTGCTCTTTCACTGCTGCTTTCCTGATCTTGCGCCTGATATTAGGCCGCCTGGTATCGGAGTTTGTAAAAGGGGTTACTGGTCTGCAAGTGCCTAGGACTTGGTACGAATTTAAGATTCTCAATAAATATCGGCGGCCACGTGGAATGGCCGCGCGGTTTAAGGTGCCCTGTCACAGATTGCCCGGCCCCTCCCGCCGGCGGTTCGAGTCCTCCCTCGGGCATGGCCGAATGTGTTGTCCTTCTGCGTAAGTTAGTTTAAGTTATTTTCAGTAGGTGACCTCAGCGGTTTGGTCCCTTAGGAATTCACACACTCATTTCTGAAAGATGGGCGAGTGCCACTGATGGTTTTGCCGAACTGGGCATTTGACAGTGTCGCATCCCCCCGTGATCATATCACAGGACAGCAAATAGGAACGCTAAAAAAGCGCCTTAGCTGCTTCGAGCCACGTTCAAATTTCGTCGAATGGTTGTGAACTGTTCCTAGTGGTTCCAGCCCGTACACGGGAGCAAAACTTGATGTCGCGCTGCTGTAACGTTCGATTGGGATACAGCCGCACAGGGCACTCACAGAAGGGCTGAAACGCCCGAAAGTGCCAGCAGTATCAAAGCTTGTGAAGAACAATTTCTTGCTGCTCATCGCACTGCGAACTGTCGGTTTCGATCGCAAAATATATGGGAATTTACGCCCCAGGAAAAGGTATGGTCTATGGACGCTCTTTATGCCATTATCCGCAGCAATTTCGTATTGATTCTGGAAGGCGGTGTGTCTGGAAATTTTTCTCAGCCACTCAAAAGAAAACCGCTATTTCAAAGATGTGTGTCGCGGCTCTAACCTCTTGTGACATTTCTGGCTTTGGAGCCGTTCATTCCATAGTTTAGGTGCGACTGCAGTAGCTGAGACATAACGTAAGAAGTGGAGTGAGGAGCAGCCGACAGATGGGTGTATCGGTTCCGTGAGAGATATTCTGATAAGCTGCCGCCAAAGGAGTCAATGCGGAAAAGCTCTACGATTCATGTATTTACATTTGCTAAAGTATAATTCAGATTTAATTGTCTGTCACGCTGAATACACTCTCGGTAGAGGACTATCATCCACGTACTTCAGAATTTTGCAAGCAATTTTCTTTAACGTTAGAATAACGATATTCAGACTTCGTGAATCTTCGGATCACGCCAGAAGTACACTACGAAGCTAAGTGATACGGGCTGGTTAGTCAGTCGGCCACATCTACATCTACATTCTACATTTATACTCCGCAAGCCACCCAATGGTGTGTGGCGGAGGGCACTTTACGTGCTAATGTCATTACCTCCCTTTCCTGTTCCAGTCGCGTATGGTTCGCGGGAAGAACGACTGCCGGAAAGCCTCCGTGCGTGCTCGAATCTCTCTAATTTTACATTCGTGATCTCCTTGGGAGGTATAAGTAGAGGGAAGCAATATATTCGATACCTCATCCAAAACGCACCCTCTCGAAACCTGGCGAGCAAGCTACACCGCGATGCAGAGCGCCTCTCTTGCAGAGTCTGCCACTTGAGTTTGCTAAACATCTCCGTAGCGCTATCACGCTTACCAAATAACCCTGTGACGAGACGCGCCTCTCTTCTTTGGATCCTCTCTATCTCCTCCGTCAACCCGACCTGGTACGGATCCCACACTGATGAACAATACTCAAGTATAAGCAGAACGAGTGTTTTGTAAGCCACCTCATTTGTTGATGGAATATATTTTCTAAGGACTCTCCCAATGAATCTCAACCTGGCACCAGCCTTACCAACAATTAATTTTATATGATCATTCCACTTCAAATCGTTCTGCAGGCATACTCCCAGATATTTTACAGAAGTAACTGCTACCAGTGTTTGTTCCGCTATCAAGTAATCATACAATAAAGGATCCTTCTTTCTATGTATTCGCAATACATTACATTACATTTGTCTATGTTAAGGGTCAGTTGCCACTCCCTGCACCAAGAGCCCATCCGCTGCAGAGCTTCCTGCATTTCGCTGCAATTTTCACGAGTGTTTGAACGGCATGGTTCACACTGCATGCCTCACAGTTAAGATCATGAATTCATGCTGTATAAAACTGCGTCATATAGCCGCGACTCGGCTTGCAAAGCAGAGAATACTGAAGTGATCGTCACAGGGACACAGCTAAAACAGTGATAAAGCTTCAACAAGTGTACTGATAGCAAAAGCCTCTGGTACAGTGGCTTGACAGAGCTGCTACCTAAAAGTCGCCTGTCTCTTTCAAGTATGTAGTAACACCACTAGGATCTTCGCAGGAAAGTACACTTGCAAGGAAATAATCCAAGTTCCAAGAATGGCGTCCTGATTAGGTGTAAAAGAGGCACGGAAGAGTCTATCCTTAATATAGTCCAAGTCCTTAGTGGAAGCAATGATGAAAGATGACAACAGCCCCGTCACTCCCTATGCTGGGGTTTGTAGTGTGACAACGTGCCATTTAGTGAAGTCCAGGCATAGTCAAGGCGCAACGGTAGAGAAAGTGGACGCTTATGCCATCTGTGGGCCAGAATCGAAGTCAAAGTGGAAGTGCTTCCACTTGGTGACAGCTAAATTAAAGAACGCTATGTGGGAAACAATGTCTGGCTTGTGCTGCACTCTGACAGCGAAATACCAAAAGAATTAAAGTAAATAAAATTGTTACATATAGGAAAAATATTAATGTAATATTACTTTAATATATGAAAATGACTGTAATTGAATATTGTAATGCTATGATATGTTTAATTGTAAATAGAGAACTTGGCATAATGTAAAATAATGTTTAGGTGTGGGGGGAATCCCCGAGAATGAGAACAGTGTACAGGTTGGCACGTAATATTTGCTGTAGAAGTAAGTTGACGTAGCTCTGAGGCAGAACAGGTGTTAAGTGGCGTAAAAGTGACTGCCGGTGTGTGCCACGGTAACGTTGCTAACAGACCATTTAGTAGTGAGCTGAAAACAGATATGGACTTCGTTTATCGTATGGCTACAAGCTAAATGGCCACTAAGGCTTGGAAGACGCAGTATTTCGACGGAGATGGACTGTGAGCGGCAAAATAGGAGTATTATTATGAACAGTGGTTATACCGACGCCATTACCAGTACATTTATATTCTGTGAATCAGTTTGTGTAATAGTCAAACCAAGTTCTCTACAGCGTGTAAAGTTTGGAGGCAATAATAATTTTGTGGTTTAAATTGCATTCCCCGTGTGTAATCAATTATATAAAGGAAATAGCTCATTATTACCCCATATCCAGTGATTTATATGTGCTGCAACACCAGTGAAAAGTTACGGTGCGTGAGTATCGGCGTAGCTATGCTACAACAGAAAATAGTCGGAATTAACGCCGAAATTGCCAGCAGACGCCGCTTCATGCAACCGATGGAAGATACCAGGTAGCGTGCCACCTTAATTACTATCCAGATCGATGTGGTTGCTTTTCAGTACACTGCCATAGTCAAAAATTACTCAGTTCCGTCCGAACAACGTGATTCTAAATTAATGTTTTCAGTAACTATATTGACAAGCAGATCTATATTGTTCTTTAATTAAGCGTTCAACGAAATTGCTGCCACTACAGTACACATTGTGCCTTCAGCACAGTGCTAGCTCAATAACATTAAATTCAGTAACTACAATTTGTGTAGTTTACATTAACCTACAACAAGTTCAAGTATTTATCATGTGTGTTCATGTATTGTGAAAGGGTTTCAGGCTGTGGTATTGTTTTAAATGAATAATGTCCTCCTGCTAGGCAATATCAAACATACAGAATTAAGTGCTCGCTGTTCAGTCACTTCAAAGAGATTATCAGTGCTACTAATAATCACATATAGACTTAAACGTAAGTTGGTTAGGCGTCATTATCATTATTTATTCTAAAAATTCCGTGTAGTAGTTGGATCTCCATAGGGTGTCTATTCAAACCTATTACACGCAAGAGCCTCTTTCCGGAAGTCCGATGCCGCATGGTCTAATAATAATAATAATAATAATACAGTAAATTCGGGTAGTGGCATCGCAGGTTCGAGAGGGTCCTAAAACGATGAGGTGAATAGCATCCGCCCGGTGGCCAGGAGAGTTTCTCGAAGCCGGAAGAACTGATTCGTGTAGTCCACGCGAATGCCTTCATAGCTGCCAGCGGTGGAACATTCGTGATGCTATATTCTTGTCACGTTTTGTGAAGACGCGAATAGTTCTCCTGGAAGTGAAGTAGTGGCCTCTGCCAGCGCTGGCACTGTCGCCTGGTGTCCGGTCGAGAGTGCGCCGTGGAGATCTCGCGATGCAGGGGCGTGCAGGGGCCATGTAGACCGCACGCACACCCGAGACGCCCGAGGGGTTGCCGCTACCTGTTTCGACGATCTCCGATATAGCAAACGCAGTAAAAGTGCGAGTATGTATCATCTTTGTGAAGACAATTTCCCTAATATACTTAATGAGATAGACTTGTAATTATTTCTGACATAATCTACGACTTGTGCGCCTCATAGGCGTATGTTTGTAGCAGAGATACTTTGCAGTTTGATGCTTTACCTGTAAAGTGATTCGAGTGATGATTTGAATAAAGAAAAATATCTGGCGTCCCAAATTTGGAATTTAACAGATCATTTAGTACAGTTGAGGGCCTTGGATACCTAACAAGTTTTTTTTTTCAGCGTCACCTCAAGGAGAAGAAATTCACGACCCGAGCACTACGTGTGCACAAGGGCAGGAACTGTTATAGAAGATATCAGGTTTAGTGGAGTATTACTGAATTTCCTTGTTTTACCTTGACATCGCAGAACAAATCTAGGTCTCCTCTGTTTCCAGTTCAAATGGTAAGTTACACGTCATTTAAGGTAACACAGAGGAGATAAGGAAAGTATGATGTAGTTTGGAGAATGCATATTGCGTTATGGACCGACTAAACTCATCAAATTTGACGGCTCGTTCAGTTAACCCTCCATTTGTCGCGAATTGCACTTCTCCTCCGCCGTAATGTATTGAGTCATATTACATTGCAAGAGGTAAACCATCGGTTTTCGGATCTATGTCTATTGGGAATCTTTTTTATATCATTGTCTCTTTTACTCGTGCCTTTGATTTGTACCTATTAACAAAGACACTTTTCAAAATAGTCATTCGTTTGAAAGAGGAAACAGATTATAGTTACTGCTGAGATAGTGTGGTTGTTGTCATGCTCTACATTTAATTCGTTGCAACAATTGCTTGATAGCATGGCACTTTTAATAAAGCACCGTTCAATGAGTTTAGTTGTTGCTGATACACAATATACGCTCACGAAATGCAGCGAGGTCTTGTATATCTTTTCCATGTCTGCTCTGTCATTTTAAGATGTCATAATCATCTCTGGGGCGCAATAAAATATGTTAATCTACTTCAACTGCTTCAAAGAATTTGTTACTCTTCCACTAGATGAAACTATCTGTCTTTCCGATAGTCATTACACGGAACTTGAAAGCTTTATGTTAATGAACAAAAGAGGAAGAAGTAGTACAGAACTTCTGTGGAAATGAAGAAGGGCTATTCGAAAATGGGCGTTTCGCTGCTGATGAAATGTCATACTAATTACAGTACTTTCGTTTCGTTATGGCACTCAATGTTATAACACTTCTATCTGGTTATAAACATAACAACGGAAAAACAATTACGCTAATGGTTGTATGTTATACCTGCGTAGTTTATACATTTTTGTCACTCGCAGCTAACAGTTTCCTGAGTTTCGTTTACGTCAAGCATGTTGAGATCTCGGAAAGACGACTAACTAAACGTAGCAATTATGTATTTGGAAAAAATTACAGCCTTCTCACATAGCACTCAGGGATCGATTTTTAATCCCTTGTGCCTCCAGTTAAAAATACCTGTCTCTTAGTATCCTTCTCACACGCTACTTAACTAAAATTATGCCTCTTCGTCATATCAATATGAAACCGTGCATGTAACTGGAGTAATTAAATTTGCTTGACAGACATTGTCACTGAGACTGAAGATGTGTCGAAACCTGTGAAGTAAAAAAAGAACAAACTAGATTATAGGTTCTTTTTCACCTTCTGATTCAGCTGTGGTCTCTTTAAAAGGTTTTAGTAAATTCACAAATCTTATTAAAAGCTCAGCTACCATATCCCTGCAATCAAAGATGAGCAGATGTCACCATTCTTCACGTACCCTGCAATATATTAGGTAGTATTCATTGTTGCTTTGATTTTTGCGGTATCATGTAAAAAGAAGTTACTTTCGCTGAAAGAATGACTAAATGCTGCGTTAATACAGTGAGCACAGAAGGGAAGCTTTTCATGATTTTGTAAAGCTTTTATTTTAATGGCACCCTAATCGGTGACGGAAACAAAATTACCCAACAGTGCTGTAGTCTTCTTGTGAGAACACTACATTAGCCAAAGTCGCAAATATTAGTACATTGTTAATTAGTTTTAATAAATTAAGTTTTCATATTCAAATCTCATTGTACAAAGTAGTACGTCCTACGGTGATCTTTGAAATTAGATACTTTGTCATAACCGTGATTTACAATTTTACCCACACAAAGACGTTATTACGTTACACCCCATAATAATGTCTTTATTGTGAGTAAAATTGTAAAACACGGTCACGACAGTGTGTTTAACTTCGGAGATCGACGTAGACACTACTACTTTGTACTAAGCAGTCTGAAGATGGCGGTTTAATTTGCTTAAAATAGTTATCAGTGTACAAATGTTTGTGATCTTGGCTAATAAAGTGTTCTTACAAGAAAAGTGAGATAATTATAAATCGCCTCCCGCAGAACTGACAATGTGAGGTAACTGTAAAATTATTCAACATGTCTGGAAACATACTTCAGTCGTCCATTCTCGCTTATCTTTCTTTCGTATTATATCCTCGACCTTGGTAACGTCGGGGAATTTACTTGAAAACAGAACATTGTTCACAAGAAACCACTCTACCTTTACGTTATATGCTGTAATGTCAAATGTACACTGCTCTGTGTGAATTAGTCAACATATCAAGTGCCGCAGCACTTGAATTATCACTTTCTGTAGCAATGCTGTTACGAACGGCATCAACCTGTTGCTTGACATGTCTACTAATAACAGAGGGACGTGACATTAAATCTGTAATGCTATATCCATAATGTGCACCAAGGTACATTAATTCTGGGCCTATTTCTTTTAAACCTTCCCCAGAAACCGTATTAATAAGCCTCCTATATTTAGTATGCACTTCAACACACGCGGTTCTTACACTAGCTTTTATAATTGTCGGTATCCCTGAAAGAATTATGTCGCATGGGATATCTTACAATTGTGTTTTTTAAAATTAGTCGAACATCGCTTGAAACACAATAATTTGAGCAATTAATACACTTTTCGTACTTAGTAGACTTGCTGTTTTGTATAGAACCAACAGAAAAATATTCTAGATGTCGCTTTCTAAAGCCTTCTGTTACTTCAATGCGTACACTTTCGTTGCAGTTTTACTTACTGCACTTGCTTCCTAATACAGCTACGCTACGAATGGGCAGCCCTTATGAAGACAGGATTAACATCAAAAAATTTCTAAGATTGCCTGTACATCATGACTACCACGCTCGGCCACAAAAGTAGTGCGGGCAGCCTATCTTATTAGGCTGTACTCTGGCATCTCACATTTTGTATTCGCACACATTTTCTTGAGGGAACTAAGTAAAGACGTTCACAAATCAAGACAAAAGACAATGATCGACAAGTTAATAAGAAGATTTCAGATTCGTGCTGCATATACAGTAACGTCTGTGACAGAAGAAACATAATGGACTGAGTAAATTCAAACTCGACTAAAGTTCACAGCAGTGTGCAGAGAATAAATTATTAAGGGAAGTAAAGTGCCCGGTAAACCAAGTGAGCTCAAATGAGTGGTGCGCCAAACTCGTAAAGTGAAGAGCACTGAAACTAAATGGGGACATGGTAGAAAGTGTCGATACGTGTTTTCAATAGCATGTCACTTAACCTGCTTATGACCACCTTATTAATAAAGTGTTGGTCCAACTTTGGGATGAAATAAAGCAGTCATTCTGCGTGTCGTAGACCCAACAAGTCCTCGGTAGGTTTCCGGAGGTACCAGATGTCTAAGCACAAGTCACGCAATTCCTGTAGATTACAGGCCGGTTGTTTGTGCGAGTTTCGTTCGCACCAGATGGCGTCGTGATATGTTATATCGAGTTTTGATCAGACGAATTTGGTGGCTGATCACGTGAGTTTATTATCATGCTCAAGAAAGCACTGAAGTATGATTCACACGTACAGTCATCCAGCTTGAAAATAAGACATCAAGCATGAAGGGATATAGGTGGTCTGCAGTTATGTACACGTAGTCCAAATTGTCATGGTGCATTCGGTTACTATAGCAGATTTCATGACGCTCCAGATGAATGTTCCCCACAGTACAGTACTGGACCCACCGACCTAGATAGTGGCGGTGTGTGTTTCGAACAGCACTTCCCCTAGACGACTGCGTACGCAGGCACGAGCAGCGACCTGATGTAGCAAGGAATGTGATTTACCCGGTGACACGTTTCCACTGATAAAGGTCCCATCTCAGTGATCTCATGTGATTTTAATCGGTACTGACGATGTTGTTGGGTCAAAAGGAGAACACTTAGGCGTCGTCTACCGTGGATCTCGAAGTTCAACATGTGCGCTAATGAATGTGCTCTGAAACACTTTTGTCTGCACCAGCGTTGCACACTGTCATCATGTGTACAACAAGCGTCTCCAGTCGTGCTTTACAGAGCGGGCAAACTTTTGGCCTCCCACGTTCTGTGACGAGGCGTGGACTCCAACACCCTGTCACCCGTTCGTGGCTTTATCGTGTTTTGTTTGAATCACTTTTCATAGATGTTTACTATCGTAATGAACAGCCAAGCAGCTTCTCCTTTTCTGGGACACTCATTCGCAGGCGCTGGGACGTAAAAGTATGCCCCTTACCAAAGTCGTCATTGTAAGTAGCTCTGTCCATTTGGTTCCCCATTCTGAAGAAGGTCATGATTTACCGCCGAGTGCTGCTGATAAAATTTGTTTCTTGGGCAATCAGTTTCGGTCCACGGACCATCATCAAGATCTTAAAAGCATTTACAAGCACCGTACTAAACATAAAACCAAAGGCGTCACATAATAAAATCCAGCAATTCGCCACTGCTTACATATAGTAGAGGAAAGTGCCCTGTTATCCGGTATCACTTGTAAATTTAAATGTACCTGTGAATTAGCAGTCTTTAAATTATGGAAAATGTGCTGTACTACTGGAAGGAAATATTTAAACACTACCCGTGCCAAAAACATTCTTAATATTTTCTTATTCTGTATAAGCAGAAGAAAGAATTAACAATTCTATTTTTTACCGCCGGAACATATGGTTCCTAATTTTGTGTTTTCTGGTTTCCTAGTTACGGACTGTAGATAAACACAAAAATTTGATGAGTTAGCAACATAGCCTTTATTCACTCCACATATTTGTTTCAAAAGTAGAGTGCAGGGATTTCAGCCGTAGCTGAAATTCTCAAGTCCTTGTGCTTTTTGATAGATAAGTCAGACTCAAAACTTTCCAAGTATCATTGCTGATGGTTGCACAAAGCTCATAACACCAGCAAAAGCAGCCGATGCACATAATCGATATCTCTTTAGCCGAGTCAGTTGACCACAGTTGGCCGCAATACTGACGCTCCTCATCCTCTTTGCATTCAGATAACTTCTTCAACGTGATTTCCTGAAGGCCTGAATGGGAGTCCTATTCAGGCTATATTGGAAGCCCCAGGTGTTGAAAATCTGTCAGATGCATCAAATGACGTTCCTGGAGTAGATTTTGTTGGAGGTACTGTCTTATTGTAGCCTTGGTACCGGCTTTCTTTCTCCCTTTAGCCAGGGACTGTTCCAAAGCGTTTTTAAAGGGAGGTGAAGTCAATATTACTGCTTTGCTTGCTGTTGGTGTTGGGTTTGATAGTGGAAGACCAAGGGGCTGGCTGGTTTCAAAAGTATTTCTATTTCTTACATTCTATTAACAGCAGTCGACAGTGGTATTCCTGTGGACTAGAAGTCTTATCCGCATTTGTTGCTGACTGCTCAGGAGGAAAATCTACAGATGCTGAAATAAGTCGCAAGGATATATCTTACATTATTTGAAACAATCTGCAGCCACTTCCATTGTTGCTGCTCCGCAATATAAACCCATCAATGGCAGAACGTCTTTGTCTCTCAAACATTGAAAACGTGGCCTCTGGAAGCAACTGAGAACATCTGTATAAACTACCGCCAAATTTCGGGTACCCGGAATAGTTCAGCCTATTACTATCCGCTATTAGGGATCTTCCCTAACTTCTCCTAACCCTTAAGTGAATTGCCAACGACACAGTGTATCAGTTCGATAAGAAAGAGCCTGCTTCGAACTAAAGTCTTATATGAAATACTTTGAAAGTACGTCTTACCCGGCTTGAAGAAGGACTTCCAAACGAACTCTTGAGATAATGTTATCTTTAACGCTATGCAGAAATGGCTACGGAGAACAAAACGTTAACAGCACCGGCAGCAAACTCACGAAGGTGTACATAATGACCTTCGGTATTGGTTGTGCAGCATCAAGCAAGGGAAATATTCGGTTACTAGGAATTAGTCAACCAACCGAAATATGGGCATTCTGTCCTAATATACAGAGTATATAAAAAGAATCATCCGAGTTTTAAAAAAATCATTACTATTATGTTATTTGAGACATTTGCGTGAACAACGTACTGTTGGGAAGAGGAAACGCTCGAGTTTTACATGTTTCCCGCTAGGTAGCAGCAGTGTGCGCCCACTTCAGTTCGAGTAAAAATGGTGTCGGGATAACAGAAAGCGTTTTTTGTGCTACGTTCTGCGCAGTGCGGCTCAGCGATAACTGTTCACCGTGACTTTCGTACTAGCTATGATACGGATCCTCCTACATCACAGAGGATTAGACAATGGCATGAAAAATTCCGAGAAACAGGTTGTAAAGGCAAGTCGCCGGGCCGTCCCCGATTGTCTGACACAAACGTCGAACGCGTCCGTCATAGTTTCACAAGGAGTCCGCAGAAATCCGTTCGCCGTGCATCTCGACAGCTCATCATGCCCCCGATGTCCGTTTGGCGTGCGTTGCGTCGACGTTTACACACGAAACCATACAAAATTCAGCTACTGCAAGCTGTTCGTGAAGGTGACAAACAACAACGTGTGGAGTTCTGTAATTTCGTTTCTGGCAATATGGAGGATGACAGTTTTCTTCCGCGCTTGATGTTTGGTGAGGAGCAACGTTTCATTTAAATGGAAAGGTAAACCGCCGTTATACCAGAATGTGGGGTACGGAAGAACCACATGAAATTGTATAACATGAGACATTCTCCTGAATTTAGCGTGTTTTGTGCAGCGTCACAGGAAAATGTGTATAGTTCAGTTTTCTTTGCCGTGAACACTGTTACAGGGAGCACATATCTCGATATGCTCGAGAACTTTGGAGACTGATTCGAACAACTTCATTTACCAACAGGATGGGACACCGCCACACTGGCATATGGAAGTGGATTACTGAACAATGGATGGATCGCACTGGACCAAATGATACAGCCTTAAATTACTGACATCCAAGGTCACCGGAATTGAATGTACGTCATTATTTCTTGGGAGTTTATAAAAGTGTTTATGTGCCTCCGTTGCCAACGACAGTGAATGAACTGAGACATCGCATAACAGCAGATGTGGAGGCTTTAACTCAAAACATGCTCGCTGCAGTGTAGGAACAATTTGAATACCGTAATGACATATGCCGTCCATCTCAAAGCGGCATATTCAACACCTACGAAAATTTAGGAAAGAAAACTTTTTCAGTTTCCTGTTCATCAAATAACAAAATTGATTATACATGTTTATTAGTTTTAGAATTATAGACGTGCCAAATCGGAGAATTCTTTTTGATACATCCTGTACATCATTTCGTCAGTCATAAAACAGTGGCCTTTTTCATGCTGTATCAACAGTCAGACGACATTGATTTTTTATTGCATAGTGCTATGTTGTTAACGCTTTTATCAACCTGAAGATGGCCTGGGGACCGAAACTGGCTGTTCCATAAATAAATTTTATCAGTAGTTGTCGGTGGTAAATCATGACGGGCGGCATCCAGAAGTTTTTGTAGTTCGGTGATTCCGAACTAGAGAACGCTATTCGTCTCGTAAGCATGATGCGCTATACCTGTCACCAAATCCTCGTGAATAGGGCTGTCTGGCGTGTTGCATCGGATGATGCGAGGCGCCGGAGCGCCGGCTGAAGGAGGGAGCCGGTGATCGTGATGTGCGCCTCGGAGTCCTGCCGAGTTTCCCAAAAATAAAAGGAGCGCGCCGGGCAGCGGTTTAATTCAGGGTCTGCGCTCTCCTAATGGACGGGGAGCACGTATCCACGGGCCGGCCTTGGACGGCCGCCGTCTGTGCTCCGAGCTCCAGAAGGGCCAGTGGGTTGCCGCAGCACTGCGTGCAGCAAGCAGCATGCGGCCTGGCTGCACCCGTCTCCTCTCCCGAGGCCCCGTGCTGCCAGGGGACTTTAATGCTTGAGACGATGCCGTACCTGCCCGACAACATATTCAGTCACTTCCCAAATGATCATGTACAAGGGTCAAAAATACTGAAAGCCAAAATCACATCATCATGCGTAATACGCTGCTGGCCATTAGAATTGCTACACCAAGAAGAAATGCAGATGATAAACGGGTATTCCTTGGACAAATATATTATACTAGAACTGACATATGATTACATTTCACGCAATTTGGGTGCATAGATCCTGAGAAATCAGTACCCAGAACAACCACCTCTGGCCGTAATAACGGCATTGATACGCCTGGGCATTGAGTCAAACAGAGCTTGTATGGCGTGTACAGGTACAGCTGCCCATGCAGCTTCAACACGATACCACAGTTCATCAAGACTGGCGTATTGTGACGAGCCAGTTGCTCGGCCACCATTGCCCAGGCGTTTTCAATTGGTGAGAGAATTGGAGAATGTGCTGGCCAGGGCAGCAGTCGAATATTTTCTGTATCCAGAAAGCCCCTTCAGGAGATGCAACATGCGGTTGTGTATTATCCTGCTGAAATGTAGTGTTTCGCAGGGATCGAATGAAGGGTCGTAACACATCTGAAATGTAACGTCCACTGTTCAAAGTGCCGTCAGTGCGAACAAGAGGTGACCGAGACGTGTAACCAATGGCACCCCATACCATTACGCCGGGTGATACGCCAGTATGGCGATGACGAATATACGCTTCCAATGTGCGTTCATTGCCATGTCGCCAAACACGGATGCGACAATCATGATGCTGTAAACAGAACCTGGATTCATTCCAAAAAAAATGACGTTTTGCCATTCGTGCACCCCGATTTGTCGTTGAGCACACCATCGCAGGCGCTCCTGTCTGTGATGCAGCGTCAAGACTAACCGCAGCCATGGTCTTCGAGCCGATAGTCCATGCTGTTGCAAACTTCGTCGAACTGTTCGTGCAGATGGTTGTTGTCTTGCAAACGTCCCCATCTGTTGACTCAGGGATCGAGACGTGGCTGCACGATCCGTTACAGCCATGCGGATAAGGTGCCTGTCATCTCGACTGCTAGTGATACGAGGCCGTTGGGATCCAGCACGGCGTTCCGCATTACCCTCCTGAACCCACCGATTCCATATTCCTCTAACAGTCATTGGATCTCGACCAACGCCAGCAGCAATGTCGCGAAACGATAAACCGCAATCGCGATAGGCTACAATCCGATCTTTATCAAAGTCGGAAACGTGATGTTATGCATTTGTCCTCCTTAGACGAGGCATCACAACAACGTTTCACGAGGCAACGCCGGTCAACTGATGTTTGTGTATGAGAAATCGGTTGGAAACTTTCCTCATATCAGCACGTTGTAGGTGTCGCCACCGGCGCCAACCTTGTGTGAATGCTCTGAAAAGCTAATCATCACAGCATCTCCTTCCTGTCGGTTAAATTTCGCGTCTGTAGGACGTCATCTTCGTGGTGTAGCAATTTTAATGGCCAGTAGTGTACGATGTAGGAAAACAGATGACGTTCAAAAGGGCGTGGATAAACACAGGTCCTTTACCATTTTTAATGGAAGGTTACACCAACCTTCTTGCAAAATAGTGGCGAGTTCCGGTAGCAGTTAGATCTGGTGAATGTGTAGTCACGAGAGAGGCGAGAATTTCTCCTCGTGTTCATGAAACTAGTCGTGGACGATACGAGCTGCTTGAACACAGGCCCTGTCGTGTTCAGCACATCATCAGCACTGGGTAACGAATGTTATACCACGACATGGACCTTATTATCCAAACTAACGCATAATCGTTGTTAGTAATGAGACCACGCGGAGTTACTATGAACCCATGGAATACCACGATATGGCTACCCAAATCATCACCAAACCCCAACAATTTTTTATTGTTGATAGCAAACGGTCTGCATTGTAGGTTTGTAACAGCATTTGCCAGACGTAAACTCGACCAGAAGTTATGTACAGCGTGAAGCAACACTCATCCAGTTAAATAACTTTCTTCCATTGCGTCATAAACCCAGGTTACATGGCTTGGGAACCACGTTTTCCACTTACAGCAATTCGAACTACGGAGATCCCTTCGTGTTGTTTTGCTTCAGATGGGGTTCGTGAGTGTTACATTCAGTTTTGCAGTAACTACTACAACTGTCCTATTTTTTCGTCCCCATCTGTCAACATATAATTTGTCCGCTTTGTGGCTTAGCGGATAATGTTTTCCCGCTTCCAGTGTATGCGGCAAAAATTTTTGAAACCTGCGGTACCTTGGCTACGGATACATGCATGATAAGAGCGCCAAAGATTTGTTCACTTTCGAATTCAAGTCGCTCTCACACGATGCACTCACAACCACATAGAAGACTCTTCTGACCACGACTGACACCAAGAATGAGGACTATGCGCAGGCGCCGTTCGTGCTCAAATACAACGGCGCTACCTATCCACTATATATCTTCCTACACACATAGACCCTGCAACCGTATGATGAGGTGGCTGGGTTTACATCTCGTGCGACTATAAATTCCACAGCGTTCACCCCTCCCATTTTTCAGCTGCATAGAACGTAGAATTGCAACACCAGAAAGGATATATAAAAAAAGATATTTTTCTGATGGTGCATGTACAATGCAGTAGGAAGAAATAATAAAATTATTAATTCCCTAGCTACGCACCCCAGATTTTCACGGGCAGCACTAAGTATCTGCAGCTGGATGACTTGTCTGGTGCAGCGGTATAAAATTATGTACAGAAGCCTTACTCGTGAGTCAGCCTACCTAGTAGTGAAAACTGTTTTAAACTCGCTACAGTAGTTCCTGAGATTAGTTTTCACATACACACAAAAAAATATGTAGCCTGCCATACACAAATGCAACACCGTCAAGGAAAAGGTCATTTTATTGACAACTGCTACGACAGGTAGTTCATCGCTGATTATTTCTAAGCAAATCAAACACACGTCATAGTAAAGGGTGTCCCAAAAGTGCTGTAACAGTGTGTTCTGAAGGGTAGGAATGAGCGATTAGCAGTTGTTTAAATGGTAGAATACCGTAATGACGGGCACGAACAACATGGTTCAGCACATCTGAAACAGATGGGATCGTGATCCTCGGACGCCTGCACGTCGTTCTAGACGTCCCCTCATAGGCGTTCCCCATGCATGGTGGCGACTACTCAGCTGCTTAGCATGATGACGGATGGCCGCCGAGGGCTCCGTGGCAGTGAGGCGATTCCCACGTGCCAGGGTTGGATACTCAGATGGCAGTCGTTGGTTCGCGGAAAGGCGGAGGCAGTGTCATAAATGCAGTGACGACTAACAAAGGCTGTGCAGTATTGGACAGCCCAGAAGTGACGACTCTTTGACGGGCTGGTCGTGGTAGTTTAAATCCAGTTTCCACGAGATGACAGCGTCGGAAGGCCCTTGCACAGATTCCGCGTGAAACGTCAGGAGCGAGGTCGATGGTCTGTTGTGGCTTAAGTGGTACGTCGTTAGGTCATACGGCGGGAGTCCACGTGATGTCCTCCGTGTTGGCACGGGGAAGCGCCGACTTCTGAAGTAGACTTTCTGCTGATTCTGTTGAGGTGGAAGGGCAGTGACCGACGGTCTGCGGCCCTATTTTCTTTGCTTGAGCTTCAGCCCCGGGTGCTGGCGTTTGAGCCCTTGCAGTCCTATCAACATACAGTGCACTGTCCTCTGGTGGAAATGTAGGAGAATATTCCCGCGAGAGTAGGATGACAAAGGCGCCAAGTGACTTTCTGCAGTAAACTGTCTCAGGAATCTTGCATTCTTCGTTGCATTTAGGCAATGGTTCTTACATGCTATCGAGGATGAGAATGTTGCCGTTTCATCGTGTCCCATACGTGTTCAATTGGAGAGAGATTTGGTGATTTGGTGTTTCGGTGGCCAGGGCAATACCTGTACATCACAAAGTTTTAGCCGTCTGTGACCGTGCATTATCCCGCTAAAAGAGAACATCTTCCTGTTGAAGAAAGGGCAGTAGCACAACTTCTGGAACACAACGGACACTGTGTACTTTACCCTGCAGAAACACTGTTTGTGATCAGAAGTCGTAACAGATAGCTCCCTGCACCATGAGGCCGTTGGTGGGAACTGTATGTTGTGGATAAATGCACTCCAGAATAAGCCGCTCGCCCTGTCCACACTGTACACGCGTATGTCCACACTTTCCTCATTGAAGACAACAGTGAGCCATTCCACCCTACTGTTGACACCCCAGCCACAGGAGAGTGCTCCCTCTTGGCTGTAACGTGGTTTCAATAGTAGCCTATCTAGAGGCAAACGTGATAATAGTCCTGCTGTAAGCATACTGTTCTCAATAGTACTTAGTGACATGGAAGAGGATTTCTTCCTTGAATGATGTTCGATTGGGCACGGCATCATATATACTATATGGACCTTCAGACCCGAGCTATTGTTGTGATAATGTATCACACACCACTACTGAAAGCAGCAACAGACCATTGATACATTGCATCCCACCTGCGTAGCAGTTCATCGATATGTCTATCCATGTCCCCACAGACGCACAATGCTACCCGTTCATCTGGCTGAAGTTGTTCAACAGGAGTACATGCTCGTCTGTGGGACATGATTGTACTTTAGAATGAATGTTGCAAACATTGTTCAACTCTAAACTCAGCATTATTACTGCCTGCAGAGTCAAACAGAAGGTGCAAAGGCAAGCTTTCTTAGCGCTACCTCATCGCTGATGACTTTGGCCTGTGAATAACAAAATCTACAATCCTCAGCAAGCACATACTTTACCCTAGATGAACACAGCCGTTGTCGGTGTTTCACTTCTTTTCAGCAGTATCAACGCACGGTTAACAAGCTCTCCATTAACAAACTTTCAATGTTCGTAGTACGGGCCAAAACGTTAAAAAACTACCTGAGAAACATGGGCTCTAAAATGCACACCTTAAGAACTATGAACACTTGTTCACCTTCGGTACTATAATATGCGACTCTTCTAGAGAGATTTCTTCGTTTTCAATATTTTGGGAAGTGATAGAATGGACCAAAATAAGGAAAATACGTTCAGGAAGCATGGGCTCTAAGATTCATATCTTAATAGCTATGAGCTCTTCTTCAGTAGAAGAGATGTTTTTCAAAGCAGTGAAAATGTAAGTGCCCATGTTTACTTGACATTTTTTCTTGTTTCGGTTCATACTACGACCTCTCTAAATATGAAAAGCAACGAGTTTTTAGTAGAGTATACGTGTATCATAATAGTGGAGATGAACAAGTGCTCTTAGAACTGACGGACTGCTCCAACGTTTCTTGGTGGAATATTTTATACAGTATGAATGAGAACACACTCGACACTACTGTAATACTCTAATATATTTATTATCTTATGAACCGGTTTTCTTCTCTTACCCTATCATCAAAGGTACGTAAGTGTGGCTGTGAAATTTTGTATCATCAAACATTTTAAACTAGTGCATTACAGAGTACCTCAGTTTGTTCCCAAAGATGACAGTTTCTAAAGTTTGGTTTACGACCGAAATGAGAGGAATTACGCAGGAAAAATGTTAAATGTTACGTAAAATTATTGAACTTAGACCTCAATTTAGTTGACTTAGTGAGCAAGTTCAAAGATATCCAAATCCCCTTTAGTCTCAAACTAGTTTCCTTTTATGTCAGCAACTTCTTCAATAATGTACCAACTCAGCGGTGCCTAGACATTCTCACAAACTTCCTACAAGGGCTATTCAGAAAGTAGGGAACGTTTCCGTCTGACGCCGCTAGGCGCGCGTCGATCGCGCATATTTTGGTATGTACATGCTCGGCAGCTCAGTCGACATCCATCTGTGACAGTGGGAAAGTCTCTGCCCGCCTAGATTTTTCGATATTCGAATTTGAAATGTTTGCTGCAATCGAAAATCTCGCCAGTTGTGAGGTGCGGTCTATAATACGGATTTGTTGTCAGAAACCTAAAACCTATAGAAATTTATCGTGAACTGTGCCAAGTGTACGGAAACAACATAATGAGTGAATGTTCCTTCCGGAAATGGTGCATTCGTTTTAAAATTGACTGAACCAACGTTCATGGTGAAGAGAAGAGTGGACGCCCGAGCAATGTGACTGACGATCTTCTCACTAAAGTTCATGAAACGATTCGTGAAAACCGTCGCTTCACAATAATGGAGCTATCGCTTTCTTTTCCACAAGTTTCACGGACTTCAGTGTTTGAAACTGTCACTCGAAAGCTAAGATACCACAAACTTTGTGCACGATGGGTGCCCAAATGCTTATAGGGCATCATAAAGAACCGCGAATGGGGGCAATGTTGTCATTTCTGGAGGCCTACCACAAACATAGTGATTCGTTACTGGATCGAATCGTAACCGGTGACGAGACTTGGCTGAAACACGTCAATTGCAAGACAAAATTACAGTCCATGGAGTGGGGACATACTAGGTCCCCCAAAAACCAAGAAAATGTTAGCAAACCTTGTCGACAAGGAAGCTGATGGCGACAGTGTTTTGGGATAGGCAAAGTGTGTTTCTTACTGATTTTCTCGAACGTGGGGCAACCATAAATTCTGCCCGGTACTGTCAAACTAAGCACAGCCTTAGAGGAGCAGTTCAAAACAAACGCCGAGGAAAGCTGACGTTCAAAATATTGTTTCTGCACGACAATGCCTGACCTCACACGGCACACCGCATTAAAGAACTCCTTAATTCATTCAAATGGGAAATTTTCCCTCATCCGCCCTACAGCCTCGATCTTGCACCAAGCGACTTCCACTTGTTTCCCAGGATGAAGAACTGGCTTGCATCGAAGCGCTTTGATGACGACGTGGAACTCCAGGCGGGCGTGACTCACTGGCTGAAGTCTAAGGCGCCAGAATTTTATCATGAAGGTCTTTCAAAGCTTATCCACCGCTCTAAGTGCCTCAATGTGTTTGGTGGAAAAGTAGTATGTCAGTCGTTGTTTCAGATGTATGTAATAAAATGTACTACTTGTACTCAGTTTTTTTATGCCAGAGCGTTCCCTACCTTCCGAATAGCCCTCATAAATGAACCAACAGTTCACCCAGTTGTCACAGATGAAATACGATTAGCTACGATATATAATTTTATGTAGCATTGTCGAAGAACAGCGATCTTATTGTGATAAAATTGTTTAAAAGCAGTCTTGATCGCAGCCGATGTTAACTTCTGGCAGGCTTCGGCCTTTTAATTATTACGGGCCATCATAAGAGCCTGCACTATCGATATGGTGCAACATCGGCTGCGATCAAGACTACTTTTCATTAATTTTAGCTACACACAATTACATAAAATGAACTTATTTCTGTTTCAGTGGCGAGCAATTGGACGGTCTAGCTACAGGATACCCCGTCAGTTCACGATTCTTAGAAAAAATTCTTGGAAAAAAATCATTTCTCTTCGAAAGTTGGATACTGGCATAAGTACGTTGATGGTGTGTTGCGCCTATGGACGGGTACTGTCACACAACTTCAAAAGTACCTCAAACCGCTAAATTCTAATCACGACAGTACGCAATTCACAATGGAGGTTCGGGGTAACTCCATAATTTATTTAGACCTAACCACAATTATCAATGATCACATCCATAGTTTATAGGAAAACAACCACCACAGACATTGTAATACCTGCCAGTTCCCATCACCCAGTGACCCATAAACACGACGCCTTTCCATCCTAATGAGTGATGATGACTTCCAACTTGTATTAAACACAATCAATGGAATAGCACCTAACAGTGGCTACCCTCCTTCCTTCGTGGATTCCGTAACGCGTAAGAAACAGAAACAACAGGTATCTTCACCTCTTCACTCTATTCTCAACTCAGCACCTCAAGACCTCAATAAATGGTTCACGATTCCATATTTAGGAAAAGTCTCTCTAAACGTGGCTGCAGTGTTTAAGGCCGGGTACTTATAAAACGTAATTTTATCTGCACAACACTGTTGGTCACTTTAAGCTCAATGGTAAAGACAGCGTTCCAACTTTGGAAAGGAATAGAATATACCAAATCACTTATAAATGTGGCAACTTCTGTATAGGTTAGTTTAAAAAAAATAAATTCCGCCCGAGCAGGCCATGAAGGCCTAACCTACCGACCGGTCGCCGTGTCATCCTCAGACCACGGACGTCACTGGTTGCGGATATGGAAGGGCGTGTGGTCAGGACACCGCTCTCCCGGCCGTATAACAATTTACGACATCTGCGCCGCTACTTCTCAATCAAGTAGCCCCTCAGTTTGCCTCACAAAAGCTGAGTGCGAACCGCTTGCCATCAGCGCTCAGCAGACGGAATGGTCACCCATCGAAGTGCTAGCCCGACAACGCGTAACTTCGGTGATCTGACGGGAACTGGTGTTACCACTGCGGCAAAGCCGCTGCCATATAGGACACTCTGGCAGGAGACTATGCACTGGCTTGAAGGAACACCATAGAATTTGGAAACTTAGAAGAAGAGACTCTACTTTCTCAGACCATCTGCTGAAAGAAGTCCATTGTTCCAAGGAGCAACATGAAGTTCTACATCACATCCATGAAGGGAGAAGTTTTTGAACTACCTGGAAATTAGTAAACAAATGTCTATTTCGCGAAGGCTATTACCGAATGATCAGACACAGTTCTCATTTTCCCAACTCGTAGCGGAAGATTTTACTCTTAATTCCATCCAGACCATGTTGCAAATAGCCCCTCCAACTCAAATGCTCACTTTTTCCTTGATACCATTTGCTGTAGTTTGCGCCGTTAAATTTTTTTACTTTGTATAAACACAACTATTTCACTTGCCTGCTTAACCTCACTTGTACATCTTAGAAGTTTGTATTACTGGAAATTTTGATGATAAGACTATTTTTTTCAGCCACTTCCTGGGAACATGTCACCGAAGCTTATTGTTAATTTTATTTTCTCCATAGAAGAATTGTTGTAATTTATTATGTTGTTCGTTATTTAATGTGTAACAAAATGGTTCAAATGGCTCTGAGCACTATGGGACTCAACTGCTGAGGTCATTAGTCCCCTAGAACTTAGAACTAGTTAAACCTAACTAACCTAAGGACATCACAAACATCCATGCCCGAGGCAGGATTCGAACCTGCGACCGTAGCGGTCTTGCGGTTCCAGACTGCAGCGCCTTTAACCGCACGGCCACTTCGGCCGGCTAAATGTGTTACATATTTGGTCTAAGTGCAATTAGTTTACATAACATTTTCTCAGTAAGAATTACTCTCGTTTTAGACCTAAGCCACACGTTAAGAACTGCCATGTTTGGAAACCACTGAGGGACTCTGTAATGCTGTAGTTTAAAATCTTTGATCCTGCCAAATTTAACAGCCGCTCGTGTTTGAGTCTGTACCTGATTACGGTGCAATACCGGAAAAACGGTTCATCAGATATTAATACTGTAAATTATTATGTCAGAGTTGTGTGCGTGTTCATTCGTTAAGTTCTCGAAGTTCTTGTATTATGGTTTTTAGAGCACATGTTTACCACGTATAATTTTTTTCATACTACCACATCTGAAAGCTTGTGGGTTGAATTCTGATTCACCCTCTACATAGATAGGGCGTTAAAGGAAAGTATTCCATATTTTCAGAGGTTGTAGTTTGGGCCAAACAAAAAAAAAAAATACCTAGTAAACATTGGCCTTAAAACTGCCTAACGTGCTAGACATCTCTGACCAGTCCGTTACTTATTAAACGTCTATGCCAGGTGCTCTCCGATATTCCGGAGAAAATGCGGTGGTGCTGCATCATGCAACGAACTACTTCTCCAGTCTGCCCATTAGCAAGAAAACCAAGACGTTTGATAGGAATGGAAGATACGCTGTACCAGTCGACCACTTTCGTAATATGTAAGGTCTTATTAGCCTCTCGTCAATGATTCCTGTCCATCTACACTCCTGGAAATTGAAATAAGAACACCGTGAATTCATTGTCCCAGGAAGGGGAAACTTTATTGACACATTCCTGGGGTCAGATACATCACATGATCACACTGACAGAACCACAGGCACATAGACACAGGCAACAGAGCATGCACAATGTCGGCACTAGTACAGTGTATATCCACCTTTCGCAGCAATGCAGGCTGCTATTCTCCCATGGAGACGATCGTAGAGATGCTGGATGTAGTCCTGTGGAACGGCTTGCCATGCCATTTCCACCTGGCGCCTCAGTTGGACCAGCGTTCGTGCTGGACGTGCAGACCGCGTGAGACGACGCTTCATCCAGTCCCAAACATGCTCAATGGGGGACAGATCCGGAGATCTTGCTGGCCAGGGTAGTTGACTTACACCTTCTAGAGCACGTTGGGTGGCACGGGATACATGCGGACGTGCATTGTCCTGTTGGAACAGCAAGTTGCCTTGCCGGTCTAGGAATGGTAGAACGATGGGTTCGATGACGGTTTGGATGTACCGTGCACTATGCAGTGTCCCCTCGACGATCACCAGTGGTGTACGGCCAGTGTAGGAGATCGCTCCCCACACCATGATGCCGGGTGTTGGCCCTGTGTGCCTCGGTCGTATGCAGTCCTGATTGTGGCGCTCACCTGCACGGCGCCAAACACGCATACGACCATCATTGGCACCAAGGCAGAAGCGACTCTCATCGCTGAAGACGACACGTCTCCATTCGTCCCTCCATTCACGCCTGTCGCGACACCACTGGAGGCGGGCTGCACGATGTTGGGGCGTGAGCGGAAGACGGCCTAACGGTGTGCGGGACCGTAGCCCAGCTTCATGGAGACGGTTGCGAATGGTCCTCGCCGATACCCCAGGAGCAACAGTGTTCCTAATTTGCTGGGAAGTGGCGGTGCGGTCCCCTACGGCACTGC
Source organism: Schistocerca nitens (assembly GCF_023898315.1). Lineage (NCBI taxonomy): Eukaryota > Metazoa > Arthropoda > Insecta > Orthoptera > Acrididae > Schistocerca > Schistocerca nitens. The sequence goes on along the minus strand of NC_064621.1, from coordinate 378,841,361 downwards.
GTAGGATCCTACGGTCTTGGCGTGCATCCGTGCGTCGCTGCGGTCCGGTCCCAGGTCGACGGGCACGTGCACCTTCCGCCGACCACTGGCGACAACATCGATGTACTGTGGAGACCTCACGCCCCACGTGTTGAGCAATTCGACGGTACGTCCACCCGGCCTCCCGCATGCCCACTATACGCCCTCGCTCAAAGTCCGTCAACTGCACATACGGTTCACGTCCACGCTGTCGCGGCATGCTACCAGTGTTAAAGCCTGCGATGGAGCTCCGTATGCCACGGCAAACTGGCTGACACTGACGGCGGCGGTGCACAAATGCTGCGCAGCTAGCGCCATTCGACGGCCAACACCGCGGTTCCTGGTGTGTCCGCTGTGCCGTGCGTGTGATCATTGCTTGTACAGCCCTCTCGCAGTGTCCGGAGCAAGTATGGTGGGTCTGACACACCGGTGTCAATGTGTTCTTTTTTCCATTTCCAGGAGTGTATATGTTGAAAATCGGTGCTGATGTCATGCTACTTCAACTGCGTGTGGATACGCATCCAACCACGTACGTCGGTTATGGCAATTGTCTATCGCATCTCGCGCGAAAACAGCCTCGTCTGTGTACAATATCTTTGTTCTAGACAATAGATCTTCACCACATCTTAGCCACAGCCTTTGGGAGAACTATATTGGATAAGTTGGTCTTGTTGCCGAAAGGCTTGGACACGCTGCACATGACCTGGGTATAATAATTGTTCCTGTAGCATCGTCAAAAATCGAGGATGACCAATTCCGATGGATGTTGAAATTCTACGTGCACTCGTTCCAAGGCCATTTTCCGTTCATAGCAATACTTGAGCCTCCACAACAGTTCTGACATGATCCGTCGTTACTGGAGCTACGGAGCCAGAGTCTCGACGTCGCTGAGAAAGGCCGCTGAATAACTGTGCAGATGGTGCCCTGCGTTCTTGATATTTTTACGGATACAGGTCACCGACTCATTATTAACTTCCATTTGCCGCAATATACAGATCATGTCTGAGATTTCCCACGTGGATAACAGATCTGCATTATGTCGATATATACAAAGGGGAAACATTTCACAAACCTATCAAAATACAAAAGGCTTCCATCATAACTAATGTATGCATTCCAATTACCACCACCGTTTATAGTAACGCTACTAATATTTGTTTACTGCTTATTGTATCCAGGGACAGTAACATAGGAATGTGTCCTCATTTCTTTAATGCATTCTGCAAGTCGTTCGTAATAGCAAAGATGAACAAGTGCTCATAAATCTTAAGGTATTTAGTTTAGAACCCATATTTACTGGTCAAATTTGTCTTGTTCTCATCAATACTATCGCCTCTCAAAAATGGGATCCTTTTTATGTTTTTTAATATGCCGTAGATCCTAGTAAGTTCCGCTGCTCCCTGGAGTTAAGGCGACTGCTTGCTGCTTTCACCGCCACATACCACCTCCTCTGTTGCTGACCAAATCGTAACCATCATAGTCGCGAGGTGCCACTTCCAACGCAAATTAAATATGAAACAGATGACAACAAATATATTACACTATCTTACTTACTATAATTATAAAGTATATACACAGACCTTCATCAATGAAATCCGTATGAAAATCACCACAGGAGTTCATGATATCAGCCTTCAAATCTGTGTCTCTCCCTTTCTTTGTCTAGTTGTTAGTCGATTTCGACTCTCTGTGACGACAATTTCTTATGTCCTGCAATATCTACCGTAGACTTTCCAACCTGGAATCCGTAAGTTAGCCTTCACAAATGGATCTGAGCACTATGCGACTTAACTTCTGAGGTCATCAGTCGCCTAGAACTTAGAAACTAATTAAACCTAACTAACCTAAGGACATCACACACACCCATGCCCGAGGCAGGATTCGAACCTGCGACCGTAACGGTCGCTCGGCTCCAGACTGTAGAACCGCACGGCCGTTCCGGCCGGCTAGCCTTCACATACAGGCAGACAAACGAGGCGACGGACGTTAATTTATGCGGTCCAGTGTCATTAATGTCACCACCGCCTGTGTTCGACGTCAAATGAGCAGTTACCATTCACAAACTGCAGGTGGCAGCACTAGCAGTGGAGGGCAGACAAAGCGTGTTGGGGGCACGCGGGAAACAGTGCAGTCGTTGGCAAAACTCAGAAACGGAATGATATATGTGACGTCCAAAAGGGCTTGATCATTGGATTTTGGGCCAAGGTTGGAAACATTTCAAAACGGTTGAGTCTGTAAACTGCACGTGTGCCGCTGTATACCACGCATGGCAAAACGACGCTATCCAGAACTGGTGCCGAAACAAATGTGTTGCACCAAAGGCCACAGATGACACTATTGAACGACGGCTGCAGATATGAGTACGGGCGAACAGACGTGCAACTGTTGAGCAAAACACCGCCCAGGTGAACCAGCGGGCGACCAACTGTTCAACGAACGTTGCTGCGTATGGGTAGCCGCAGCGGATGCCTGGTTTATGCGCCCATGCTGACTGCTGTTCATTGGACACGAAAGCTTAAATTTTCACGCCAGTACCACAACTGGACGTCCTCTGAGTGGCGCCAGGGAGATTTTCAGATGAATCGCACTATCCTGCAATCATCGTCGTGAGGGTCCAGGACGGGGGAGGGAGCGTTATGGTCTGGGTAATATATATTTGTGGCATAGGCTGGGTGGTCTCATCATTCTGGAAGGCACAACGTATCAACACATGTATGAACTATCCTTGGGACCATGTCCACCCCTAAATTCAGTTTGTTTTCGTTCGACAATATGGCACCTACCAGCAGGACAATGAAATGTGTCACATAGCTCGCGGTGTACGAGTGTGGTTTGAAGAGGGCCGGCCGGAGTGGCCGAGCGGCTCTAGGCGCTACCTTCTGGAACAGCGCGACTGCTACGGTCGCAGGTTCGAATCCTGCCTCGGGCATGGATGTTTGTGATGTCCTTAGGTTGGTTAGGTTTAAGTCGTTCTAAGTTCTAGGGGACTGATGACCTCAGCAGTTAAGTCCCATAGTGCTCAGAGCCATTTGAACCATTTTTTTGTGGTTTGAAGAGATCCAGGATGAGTTTACCGTACTTCCCTGGTCACCAAACTGCCCAGACTTAAACTCAGTAAAGAATATATGGGGTCACGCCGATCGGTCTCAATCTGCCATGCATGCTCAGCCGAGAAACCTAGCGCAGAAGGGGACGGTAATGGAATGGGCGTGGCTCCACATCCATGTCAGTACCTTTCAGCATCTCTTTGAGTCTCTTCCTGTAGGCCTCTCAGAGGCCCGAAAAATGTAGTTACTCAGGCTTTTAACAGGCGTCACATTAATATGTAGATTCGGTCTGGCTTGTACAGAATGTGAAATTTAAAACAAATAGCTGCCACCTCTCGCCTTAACGGACACTCTAACTAGACTGGAAATCGAATCTAACTGAGCTTGGATGACAGTGAAATCATTCCATGATGCTTGAAATACGTACCAGAGGTCATCACTCGGGAGGCTGGCGAGCAACTCATTACCAGTTATTTTAATTGATTGACCACTCCGGAAGACGTGCTGTCCAGGGCAACAGTTGGATACTGTCAGTATCTAGGTGAGTCTGTACAGCACGGGCAGTATGTGGCCTCGCGTTATCTTGTTAACAGGTAACTTCAGGGAAACTCCCAATAGAGGGCGCAGCTAGCTGCCTTAAAACACAAAGTCTAACAGCTGCTGACGAGGTTACAAGCTAAGTTGATCAGAGGCAGCCCGAAACATCATCGCAGATGCTGGGCCGGTACCATTTCATTCTGTAAAGTTGACTGTGTATTGCGGATTGACGACGTCGTTTATCGTAGGGCCGTATTTTTTCGACGAGATATGGTTCAAATGGCTCTGAGCACTGTGGGACTTAACATCTATGGTCATCAGTCCCCTAGAACTTAGAACTACTTAAACCTAACTAACCTAAGGACAGCACACAACACCCAGCCATCACGAGGCAGAGAAAATCTCTGACCCCGCCGGGAATCGAACCCGGGAACCCGGGCGTGGGAAGCGAGAACGCTACCGCACGACCACGAGATGCGGGCGACGAGATAAGACTTGCTGTACCGTACTAACAAACGACAGGAGTGTCCTTTACGTACCACTCTTCAACAGTGTGGATGTGTGGGTAGGATAATTTCTATGTAACGCGGTGCTCCTCCGCACATTGCACAGACAGTCTAGCGGTTGCTGCAGTGGTATTTCTGAAATGTATGGCAGGCAACTGTCTGAAGTTACTGCCCGCCATCCATGTGGAGCACGTATTGGTGACACCGCGGACTTCTAGTACTCAGCCACACGCAATGGATATCATCAAAGTGCACGGGCGTGAAGATGGCGTTGACGCAACGTCGAAAATAGTAGCCAAATAAATATGAAATCTTAAGTACAGCTAGAAGAGTTTCATTTTTAATAAAAATCATACCAGCTGGCTTCCCACCATCATCCAGTTTAAATATGGATATAAGAAGATTTAATAATTTCTGGTCTCTTGGGCATATGTTTTGAATTTAATAAAATTAAATCGGATGGTAAAAAAAGAAGTAGTGACGATCGTGTGTTAAAAACACTAAATTAGAGTCACTGTTGTGAGACTAAAACTAGGATCTTTTCAAAGGCGCCTATAGGATAGTATGTGTGTGGGGGGGGGGGGGGGGGAGGGGGGAGGGTGTTTGGAGAGGGGATAGGGGGTATGGTATGTCTTTGGGTATGAAGTATTTTTGAAGATGAATGGCAATTTGTAAGTAGCCATTAAAACGCTCGAGTTTCGACCTTGTTAAAAAAACTGCGTGAAACTGTTGAATAATTTTCTTGAAAGGCGAACATTTGCCTATATTATACATTTCTTTTCCCTTAGAAATATGGGTGTTACCCCCTTCCCCCACCCCAACCGTTTCTATCGGACTCGGGCTCCCTTGGTTCGTTTCCTCACACAATTAGAAGTTCTTCCATGGAGTGCCGAGAATGGTGATCTGCTTCTTTAACATTATCAGTTATTTCCTCAAGATGAACGAGGATGAATACTAGACTCCAATGACTCGTCAACATCTTATTCCAAACTCAGAATGAACACCGCTTGGATATAAAAACAGTCAAGTACATTTCAAAGGAATCTCGCAATTTGTCTTAAGCATTTAACCGAAATCACGGAAAAACAGTGGATGTTTTATACACACGCTAGTCAACAATCGGTAAAAAACTCATTAACTTGATAAAGGACTGAATGGATTGCACACAATTTATTTTTAAAATTGGATTGAACCGTTTCGGGTCACATGCTCATCTCTAGCGACACGTTGAATATCGTTATTCTACTCCTAACGATCGATCATGTAACGAACTGAACTTTCAATGTACCGCTGAAGAGGGCTAACTAGTCCGCTACTGGTCCAGCTTAGTAAAATCTTAAAAGAAAGTCATATAAAATCTGTCTCGACAAGCCGAATATGAATATGTGTATCAGGACGACCAGACTTCGGTTCAAATCGTCTTCTTCCCGAACACGAGTCAAGTATTTCTTTACAATTCAGAAAAGGTCGAGAAAAAGTCTAATAATCTCCGTACACCAATATCGAAACTTGCCCCTCAGAGAGTAGAGGGCGTATATACCGGGTTTCTCTGCTAAGAGTCGTCAGACGAATTTTCTCTGGTGTTTCGGCAGGTATCTACATTGAGTAGCAGGATTCAGCCCAAAAAATTAGTGTCGTCACTTCTTTTATGTGACGCCCATTGTCAACAGAAAGCGAGAGTTTGTTTCTAATTACAAACACAATTACTTTTGGATCGGAATTTTACATGCCCATTCGATAGAGCGCTCCCAAATTAGTCCAGTTCAATTTACGTTTTATCGATATGTCTTAACAGGGGCAGTAAAGGAGGAAGAATAAACAGCAATGCAGCACCGACTCAATACACTTGCTTGGCGGCAGCAGACAGCGCGGGCCAGGAGAGTGCCGTCGCTGCTGCAGTATTGGTTATTCTTCGAGTTTTATAACCATGAAACAAATATCGCACTAGACTAATCTGGACTGTTCTATCGAACGGGTACGTAAAACTGCTCTTTAAAAATGAAAAACAAACCGACGCTTTCCGTCGAAACGGGCAGTCGCATGAAAGATGTGATGAGCACTATCTGTTTGGGCTGACTCCATCTGCACAATGCGAAAACGAAACTGCAGATATCTGCTGAAACAGCAGAGAAAGTGTGCCTGACGACTCTTAGGAGAGACGCCCTGTTTACAGAGTGACTCACGAAGATATGCATGTATTTTCATATGTTCTAAAGAAGAAAGTTAATATAAACAAAGGTCTGCAAATGTTTTTATTTATGAATTTATGCCTAATAGAAGATTTTGCCCGAAATTTAGCAACTTCGCTAATATGCAGCCATCGCAAAACTGTACGAGGTTAAAGCAAGGCACTATTTCAATTTAATTTGTTATTATTGATTTGAGGAATCTAAATAAACATGTCCCAGACGTGTGTCTGCAGCAGTTTTCCAGAACATCCAGAGAAGCAAAGAAGTAATTTCGTAAAATTTTTAGTTTATTAACTACTTGGCCCCATTTGTTTATTAAATTACAGACAATTGCTCAAAGTTTTCAATAAAAGTTGGAGACAGTTTAATTTTGGAAAAAATATGGTAATAACGTTAACTGAAACTGTATGAATGTGTCAGATAATCTGATTTTATTAATAATATTGCACACATGAATTCATGTTAAACCAGAAAAAACAAAGTTCAGTCTTAAGGAACTTCTGCAGTGAATATACAATTTCACAATACATTCACAATAAGTGTTCAAATATCTTAGAAGCTAGATTAAGGAAAGGCAAACCTACGTTTCTAGCATTTGTAGACTTAGAGAAAGCTTTTGACGATGTTGACTGGAATACTCTCTTTCAAATTCTGAAGGTGGCAGGAGTAAAATACAGGGAGCGAAAGGCTATTTACAATTTGTACAGAAACCAGATGACAGTTATAAGAGTCGAGGGACATGAAATTGAAGCAGTGGTTGGGAAGGGAGTGAGACAGGGTTGTAGCCTATCCCCAATGTTATTCAATTTGTATATTGAGCAAGCAGCGAAGGAAACAAAAGAAAAATTCCGAGTAGGTATTAAAATCCATGGAGAAGAAATAAAAACTTTGAGGTTCACCGATGACATTGTAATTCTGTCAGAGACAGCAATGGACTTAGAAGAGCAGTTGAACGGAATGGATAGTGTCTTGAAAGGAGGATATAAGATGAACATCAACAAAAGCAAAACGAGGATAATGGAATGTAGTGGAATTAAGTCGGGTGATGCTGAGGGAATTAGATTAGGAAATGAGACTCTTAAAGTAGTAAAGGAGTTTTGCTATTTGGGGAGCAAAATAACTGATGATGGTCGAAGTAGAGAGGATATCAAATGTAGACTGGCAATGGCAAGAAAATCATTTCTGAAGAAGATAAATTTGTTAACATCGAGTATAGATTTAAGTGTCAGGAAGTCGTTTCTGAAAGTATTTGTATGGAGCGTAGCCATGTATGGAAGTGAAACGTGGGCGATAAATAGCTTGGACAAGAGAGAATAGAAGTATTGGAGGGCAGCGTGGAAGGTAAAAATCGTAGAGGGAGACCAAGAGATGAATACACTAAACAGATTCAGAAGGATGTAGGTTGCAGTAGGTATGGGGAGATGAAGAAGCTTGCACAGGATAGGGTAGCATGTACAGCTGCATCAAACCAATCTCAGGACTGAAGACCTCAACAAGTGTTCAAAAATATCGCCACCGAGTTCAGTGCATTTAGCTGCACGTGTATGAACAGATTTTGTTGCTCGTTTCAGTTCACAGGGCTGTTCTTAATTTCGTCTATTGGATTCATAATGCAACTAATGCCTCACGTGTATTGTACTTTGTCCTTATAAAATATGTCTTTCATCCAACCCCATACACAAAAATCTGTTGGTATTAAATCGGGTGATCAGGGTAGCAACAGACGTGCTGCACCACGAGCAATCCGTTTCTGGAGAAAAGCCAGCCGCTGTGGCCGAGCCGTTCTAGGAGCTTCAGTCTGGAACCGCATGACCGCTACGGTCGCAGGTTCGAATCCTGCCTCGGGCATGGATGTTTGTGATGTTGAGAGGTGGCATGAGCCCCCTCTCATATTTCTATCTTACGATTCTCCTCTTTAGTTGCATGCGGTGGAGGGTTGCTTTTCCTTAACACGGGTACTTCCCACGCAGCGTCTCTCGTCACCCGGGTGGGCCGGTGACAGGCGGGCTCGGTGGAACTGGAGAGAGTTAAGCCGACGTGTGTGAGGCAGTCGAGTGAATGCTTTTCAGACGCCGACATTGTCAAGAGACACGCCCGCCGGGGTGTGAAGTAGCGGCTGGGCTAGAGGTTCCGTTACTTCAGAGAAACTTTGCGAAAACACTTTCTGGCGGGCTACCAGCGAGGCGTGGGAATGACTTGTGTACCCACGCAGTTGTGGCGGGAAAATTCCCGCACTTTCTGCAAAATCAGCACAGAAATTGGCGCCAAGAATCTCCATTGGTGGAATGGTAGTGCTCCGGCAATGGAGTGGAATTTCCGCCGGTTTTCGAGTTGCTGATTGGAACGTAACCACGGCCACTGTCGTGGGGGCGGGAATGTTCGGTGTTCGGCCTGTACGGGTGCTCTGAGTAGTCAGCAGTCGCCTTTCGGTCGAGGACGTCGAAGCAGCCAGCCCTCGCCTGCGGTACGCCAGATCGTGTTCTGGGAGATAAGAAGACTGTGGGTAATGTACGTCCGCAGCACCGGCAGATAGGGATTTTTCCTAGGTGATAATCAGAGCTCAGCAGAGCGCGCCTGTTCATCCTTTTCTAACTGTGTTCAGTTTCGAGTAACAGCAATTACTATTGGGTTAGCTGTGTGTCTCTCTTGAGATTTGAGTGGAAAGGAATTGGCTCCACATACCACTTCGTCTTAAACCTCAGGATCTAAGTTAGGGACAACTTCACCTTTATAGTGTTTGTATGAATCTCCAATTTTAGCCAATTTGATGATTTATAAATTTCCTGTGTTTCTTTTACTATTCTGTGTTTAAGCTTAATAAATCATATTGTTATTTTGAACAGAACTTTCATTCTGTTAATCGATAGAGCAACCCTATCATTCCTCACTATGCTAATGAAACCTTTGTTTATTTAACTTATGTATCAAATTAAATTATTGCAGGTGCCAAACTCTCTTCTACTCCACTAGCAGGGTTGATTAGAGTCAGTTCGCGTATTTTTTTTATCCTTGTGCAACAGCAAAAGTCGGAGTTAGAATAGGGGGGGCTTAGAGCATGATTTACACATGTGGATTCTAGTAGAATTTAGTGATAAATACACTACTAGCCCCGGCACCTCGCATAATATGGCGACCCTTGGCCTCGGATCTTTCCTGTGAATCTCTGATAAACAAGCAGGATTCTTAGTAGGAACATTCAATTTTTTTTCTCTCTATTTTTTTTAATGATTAATACCCAAGTTTTTTTTGGTAGTTCCGCGTTTAGTTTTAAGTAGCGGCGCATGACTACAGTTTTTGTTTTCAGTGTATATATTTTTTTTGTTCATTGTTTTTTTTGTGTTTCGCTGATGTGGTGTCTGTACCGCATCGCACTTTGTCGGATTTGTGTGCGGTTTCTGTACCACATCAAATTGTGTTTGTGATTACAGCGTTGGAACAGCGTTGTTGAAATTTTATGTTTATGTGTAAAAAAATATATGGAGTAGATTAATTTCATTGTGCATTTTAGATGAATTTGTTTTTATGAATGATAACGAGAAGTAAGGCACGACTATTATCGGGCGAAACTAAAACAAAAGAGGATAGCATAATGGATAAGGGGCAGTTTACTGACGGGAATAGGTTCGGAGATGAGATGGGCACATTTTTAGCAGGACAGGACGCCAGGGGCATTGATGAGGAAGGTGATTTGGACGCGATCTCAGAGCAGCGTTGCGGCCGTGATTATGATAGTGAAGTAGAGGATGAAACAGAGACAGGCACACAGGTGGAGACGGTAGCAGAAGTTTATAGTCAAACGAACGAGTGCAGACAGAGGCCAGCTCGGTCACGTCAGAGCTCTAGCGCCCAGGTGTCCAGAGTTACATCGCCCATGTTTGAAGAGGATCAAGAAGATGACGTAAACCCAATACTGAGCTTCCTACGATCAATGAAAGAAGAAGCTGACGAACAGCGTAAGAAGCAGGAAGAAGCTGACGAACAGCGTAAGAAGGAGAAGGAAGAAGCTGACGAACAGCGTAAGAGGGACACTGAGGCAATAATCTCGCATATAGGGGCAATTCGTGGGGAATTATTAACAATAAAGAAAGAATGTGGAGAAGCAAAACAAATGTCAATGGTAGCACAAAAAGTAGCAGGCCTAGCCAAAACTGCAGCAACAGGGGCAATGAAAATCGCAAGAGTAACTTCTAAACTCGCAGGGCGCTTGCGACGTGCGACACAAGTCCACTCGAAATCCCTAGCGGCCTTAAAGACTCAAGGTAATATTGCGGTTACGAACATCACGAAACGAATGAAAGAAGTAGAGAGTCGGATAGCAAAACTAGAGCGAAATGGGCACACGAGCACTGCGCGTTCGGATACCAATGATGGAGCACACAGGATTGTGTCTCCGAGGAAAAGCCCGCCGTGCTCTAGCCCAGTGACAGCGTGCGGAACAAACAATGCACACGCAGAAACAGCGAGTAATAGCTCCAATAATTGCAGCCCACTTAGAAGAGTGAATGCTGAATGCCACTTCCACTGTGATACAGACGTAGCACATCACAGTTATCAGCAAGATAGATCAGGACACTCCGCAGACGTGCAAGTATCGGAAACGTCTGACAACACCAGTGCGAGGATCGGACAGAATTTTGATCACAATCACTTCCTGTCGATACTCAAATTCCAGAAGTTCAAAGATAATGGAGGGTCGATGCATCCGAAGAGCTGGGTGATGCAATTTACTAATTCATTACCGTCGTCATGGCCAACCCAGGCCAAATTAGAATTCATGTGTGGACACATCGAAGGCCAAGCCGCGGAAAAGATGCGGGGCGTGGCAGCGACGTGTCGGACTTATCAGGAATTTGTTGGTGCATTCCTGCGGACCTACTGGTCAAAGGAAACGCAAGACAGGATTAAAGAGGAAATAATATTTTGTCCTGAACTGGAAGTGTCCGGGCATAAGAGCGCAACCAAATTTTTTGATGACTTACTCAAGAAGAATCAGTTTTTAGATAGTCCATACAGCAACGGAGAAATTATTAAATTTTGCTTTTCGAAATTGCCAGTTAGGTATCAACAGACACTTGTCGGGAAGTGTGGATCTGACATAGATGCATTCAAGAGTCTACTGCGCGAACTCGAAGTAGTCTTCGATAAACAAGACGCAAAGGACAGGAAGAAGGCGCAAAATAACAAATACCACGGGCCAGCAAGGGAAGACGACAACAGATCGCATAATCGCACTGGTCAGTTAGGAAACCAGGGTTACCGAGATCAAGGTTACGCTATTCAAGGTTATGGAAACCAGAGACACGGAAACCAGAACGTCAGGGAACAGGGTCAATCCAGACAAGCACTCTGGGACAGGAGGAATGACGAACGGCAAAGCGACCGTAATTGGAGGGAGCGAAATCAAGGACAACAGGAGAACCAGGAGATTGAAATTAGACCTCCAAATCCTAATGCACGTCAGAGGAGGGGGAGTCTAAGAAGGGATTGACGCTAGTCCATAGGACTCCACCACTTCTCTCACATAAAGGAGTTCGTAGAATAGTAGTAGTGTAAGAAATGTACATAGTAGAATAGGCAAAGATATGAACCTTTTTTCGGGGAACAATAATCGTTACATTAATAGATTAAGATTGCTAAAGTATTAACACGCTGCGTTGTCTTGCATAAGAATTTACTGCTGCTATCCTCTTTTTGTTTATGTTCGCGATCTCCAATGTCGATGGAGTAGGAGACACTACCTTTTCATGAGCAATGTTTTTGTCCTTTCCTATCTGGTGTCCATGTTAAGGGATAAGGATGAGTGACGAGACGTCGCACAAACGGGCGCATACAAGAACGTGCTCTTAGAAGCGTTCTGAGAGGTCGTGATACGCTCCATAGCGGCCACAACCAGTTCGTGAGACGTTCATACCAATGCTTGCAGGCACGCGTCAGTGCACTGCACGATTGTGGTACATTGCGCGATTTCGAGGGTGAATATGGGCAGTATAGTTTTTGCAGAGCTGCGCCGGTATCGTTGTCTTGCAAGTCGGGGTGAACCTGTGAGCATTTGACTCTAATGGTGCCCTAGACGAGAGAAATGAGGGCATAAAAGCCTACCATGCTAATGTGCTGGTTGGGGATTTAGCGTGCTGCTCGTTTTTGTCACAGATGAATCACCAAGGAATTGTACTTGGATATTCGTGACATACTGTGTAGCTGGCGTGTGTTGGGTGTCTGAATCCTCAACAGGAACCAGTCCTGGCTTGGTCATATTACTTTGCTTCTGGAAAGGTGTGCTTTGATCGCGAAAACCGCATCACATAGAGAAGGAAGTTGCAACTATAAATTTATTGTCGTGTATAGCCATGGCTAACCCAGTCTCTGGAGTTTCAGTGAGGCGTAATGAAAACTCGGAGGTCATGTCGTACGGCGCGCACATCACTGTCGTCAATAGCGGCGAGCAGCAAGACATCTCAGCGTAACAGGAACTATGTAAGGGTATTGTATAAGGTAAATAAAAAAATAAATAAATAAATAAATAAATAAATAAATAAAATAAAATAAATAAATAAATAAATAAATAAATAAAAGGGAAAGTACGATACTAGGATAAGTTAAACTGTAGGATTTAACAATAACTAGATTAATATTGTGGGGTTTTCTACCACAAGTGTGGCGCGCGCCTGTTGAGTTGCTATTTTTCAGGTCACCAAACCACAGACCCGAGATGGAGGGACGACGGGCGAGCGAAAGTAGCGTAGTTGCATGTTCTTTATAGCACAGTAAAACTTAGACCTGCATAACAACATAATTTAATTAAAAGACGTAGAATGTAGATCGTTGGGATATGGTAGTTAATTCTTGAAGCATGTCTACTGTCGATCTATATAATTAATAGTAATATTAGTGCGGGCCCGCACATTTAGTTGTTCATCCATTACAAAGCATCAGTTATCACACACCATGTACATACTGAGATCGGTCTCTACACATATATCAAAATAAATTATTTCCATGTCTAGATTAGATGTTATAATGATTGCCATAGATTAATAACTATAAAAGTAAAATAAGAGTGTCTGAAATGACAGACCATCAATGTTTCATTATGTAAATTTATTATAACATAGAAGGTCATGGGAAAAAGTTAGGCATAAGACTTTTGTAAGAATTGTACAGATGACGAGGAACGTGGCAATGCAGAGGCCAGCCAGCGCAAAAACAAGAGGTCTTCGGCTACCTGCTAGAGGGCGAGCGTCCCGTCCTACACGCGGACAGTCACCCGGCTGCCTACCTGAGGGATTACACGGGACCCTTGCCCCGCCACAAGCGAAAGTGGGGCTGGCCGTTGACCCTGACACGCGACAGCCTGCTAGCTCTCCGGACGCGGCAGCCGCTTGGAGGGATTCCCTGCGGCAGACCACGTTGTCGTGAGTACACGAAGAACATCACATATCGTGTCAGAACCTGCGCCTCATGTGCCTCAGGACAGAAAGGGACGCTCTATACTCACCTGTTTGGGTTTTTACAACTCACTAGCATTGGCCGATCTGCATACACAAAGCAGTATCGTGCCACACTAACAAATGTATGGTCTCATGTCTTACTTCTCCTCTCTATTAGAGAGCAGTTTTTAACAATAGTCGCTCCTAGTTCGATCCTGTATGGATGACCTCACACACTTGTGGAGTCACTCCACGTGCCATCATCCCTCGTCGAACTGCAATATTGGGAAACATAAAGTTCTGTCCAGCGAGAGAAGAGACCTAGACTAGTGATGTATCCCAACGAGTAGACCTCAGAGACAATTAATCGACGTGAGGAGAGCCTATCACTGTGTCTTCCTACCATACGGCCGTGATCATATGCGTGGGTCTGACTACAATCTCAACAGCGTACTGCAGACACTCCAGAACTCCCTATTGCTGTTGCCACAACGTAGCAACTACAACCGACGTTTAGCCTTATGTGATGTCAGTACAGTGGAATCAGTGAAGTGCCACGGATATTTCTAACAATGTGATTTAGTGCCTCATTCTCAGCACAGTCGTGAACTTTGTGCAATGTGCACGCACAATTTGATGCCCCATGAACCTTGTTTTTTTTGTTTTTCTTAAATTTCTTTCTCTTATGTTGTTTCTGTAATGTATGTTATACCTTGTATGCGTTTGTGTTTTACACTGTAATTCTTATTACAGATTACTGTATTGTTCTCCACATCATGTTTTTTTTGTATTTTGTGTTTATTGTTGTGTGTATGCTAACAGTGTGCCTGAAGTCCCCATAAACTGAAGCAGATACCACCACTGTCATTGTGAATGGACCATCAGTTCAGGGAACATTTTGTAAAGGTTATTCTTGCTGCAGGGAGACAGAATGAATCGGAGGTTGTAACTAGATTCTGAAAACTCACAAAGAGATTGTTAACTTAAATATTATCATGTGTGAGTGAGGTCAGGTTAGTTTAATGATTAAAATTGTTGTAACATCTTGGGCATTTAATTGCGGAGCACTCCAACTCTGATTGTAAAGAATAAACTGCTCCATATTTGGCTCAGATGCCCGGGCCATATTTAGAGAGTGAATGTCTGCGTGAATCGGTGTTTGGAAGGGGCTCCCTGGGTATGGATGTGTGATGTGAGTGTTAGTGTTCCATATTAAGAAGGTGAAGTTGGCTACATCATAAATAATCCTCCCTCTATGAGTTGCATTTTTCAGTTGCAATGATCTTTTTTATAGAGTGCGGTATGTGGAGTCACTTTGTAAGACTGTTCTTGGGCGATTGACTCACTACCTTGCTCCTAAGTGAGCCAACCGCTCACCAATTACAATCTAAAATGGCGTAGGGGCAATGAGAGGTGGCATGAGCCCCCTCTCATATTTCTATCTTACGATTCTCCTCTTTAGTTGCATGCGGTGGAGGGTTGCTTTTCCTTAACACGCGTACTTCCCACGCAGCGTCTCTCGTCACCCGGGTGGGCCGGTGACAGGCGGGCTCGGTGGAACTGGAGAGAGTTAAGCCGACGTGTGTGAGGCAGTCGAGTGAATGCTTTTCAGACGCCGACATTGTCAAGAGACACGCCCGCTGGGGTGTGAAGTAGCGGCTGGGCTAGAGGTTCCGTTACTTCAGAGAAACTTTGCGAAAACACTTTCTGGCGGGCTACCAGCGAGGCGTGGGAATGACTTGTGTACCCACGCAGTTGTGGCGGGAAAATTCCCGCACTTTCTGCAAAATCAGCACAGAAATTGGCGCCAAGAATCTCCATTGGTGGAATGGTAGTGCTCCGGCAATGGAGTGGAATTTCCGCCGGTTTTCGAGTTGCTGATTGGAACGTAACCACGGCCACTGTCGTGGGGGCGGGAATGTTCGGTGTTCGGCCTGTACGGGTGCTCTGAGTAGTCAGCAGTCGCCTTTCGGTCGAGGACGTCGAAGCAGCCAGCCCTCGCCTGCGGTACGCCAGATCGTGTTCTGGGAGATAAGAAGACTGTGGGTAATGTACGTCCGCAGCACCGGCAGATAGGGATTTTTCCTAGGTGATAATCAGAGCTCAGCAGAGCGCGCCTGTTCATCCTTTTCTAACTGTGTTCAGTTTCGAGTAACAGCAATTACTATTGGGTTAGCTGTGTGTCTCTCTTGAGATTTGAGTGGAAAGGAATTGGCTCCACATACCACTTCGTCTTAAACCTCAGGATCTAAGTTAGGGACAACTTCACCTTTATAGTGTTTGTATGAATCTCCAATTTTAGCCAATTTGATGATTTATAAATTTCCTGTGTTTCTTTTACTATTCTGTGTTTAAGCTTAATAAATCATATTGTTATTTTGAACAGAACTTTCATTCTGTTAATCGATAGAGCAACCCTATCATTCCTCACTATGCTAATGAAACCTTTGTTTATTTAACTTATGTATCAAATTAAATTATTGCAGGTGCCAAACTCTCTTCTACTCCACTAGCAGGGTTGATTAGAGTCAGTTCGCGTATTTTTTTTATCCTTGTGCAACAGCAAAAGTCGGAGTTAGAATAGGGGGGGCTTAGAGCATGATTTACACATGTGGATTCTAGTAGAATTTAGTGATAAATACACTACTAGCCCCGGCACCTCGCAATGTCCTTCGGTTAGTGCGGTTTAGGTAGTTCTAAGCTCTAGGGGACTGATGACCTCAGATGCTATGTCCCATAGTGCTCAGAGCCATTTGAACCATTTGATTTCTGGAGAAAATGTACATTTAAATATTTAGTAACGGCGTTCTCTCACTGAACAATATAGAAAAGTAGCTCGTTTCAAGCTTAGGAAACGACTGAAACAACTCACTAACGGTTGCCAACAATGACATAAACGTTTCTACATTCTTAATGGAAAGTAAAGAAATTTACTTGTATAACAATCTTTGATTCTCTGGATGTTCTGGAAAGCTACTGCAGATACACGTCTGGGACATGTTTTGTTAGATTCACCAGACCTATAACAACAAAATAAATGGAAATCGTGCTTTAACCTCGTACACTTTTGCGATGGCTTCATATTGGCGAAGTTGTTAAATTTCAGGCAAAATTTATATATATATATATATATATATATATATATATATATATATATATATATATATATATATATATATCACTTATAAACTCATATGGGAAGTATTTTAAGTTTTTTTAAAGTATAATCTATACCGGTTGAAAACATTATTCTTTAGTTTCACTTATAGAATAAGTATTGAAATATTTACATACCTTCGTGAATCACCCTGTATATGGGCAGACGTGTCCTTCCCGAGTTGGAGAATTATAAAAGCTTTCTTCTCGTTTTAACTCTATGTTTGAATCGACTCATCCAAACATTTACGCTTTGAGAAGGGAAAGCAAAGAAAGACAAGTATTCATGAAGAAAAAAAATTCAAAATGACAAAATGGTGAAGTGGACGTATTGTAGCTAGTGAAATGTGCTTCGCACAAAGCTTAAATGTTATTGTTTCCAACTGAAAGTGCTTGAAAATAAAGTTTTTTATTATTACACTTTTCCTTTACACAAATTTACTTCATTTTTCTGTCGATTAGGTCATTTAGTATTATTATTTACCATTTTTCAAATATTGTAATTAAAATGTAAAACTGCCCTTTAGCTTAAGACTATACGCTACTACAGTAGGGCTTGCTAGAGAGTACGTAACAGAAAATTACAGATCTGTTGCCGTTGCGAAGCATGAGTGCCGGTTCTAAAGGCAGTTTAGCACAAGTTGTGGAGCTCGTGTTTTAAGCAGGTAAAAGCTGCTGAGTTCGTGTGTCAAAGGAGGTAAGACTTACGGAGTTTGTGTGAGCAGTAAAGGGATCAAGGACGCGGCTACTTTTTTGCACTGCCTAGAACATACAAATACAAGAATCAAAAATGAGCCACGCAACTGACCTTCCACTTTGTACAAACGAAATAGCTCTCTTCTTCGAGTTGCTCTGCGTCTTGCCGTTGCCGCCTCCGGCAAAGACGGCTTGCGTGATTTGTAAGTTCTCCGTTCGGCGGTTTGCGGAGGAAATTTCGCCGAAGAAAAATTGCGGAAAAGTGGTGGACGGCGCGCCTGGGCCACGGCACGGCAGGCACCTGCAGGCGAGGCAAAAGTCGGATTCTTCCGGCCTCCGCTGATATTTATGATTTCCGGGGCGGGAGGGCCTTTGTGGGAAGCCGTAGGCTCGCGGGGGAAAAATTCCAGGAGTCGCTAGAACCGCGGACAATCCAGGGACAATGAGCGCCTCTGCGCCTTGGCGCAGGCCATTTTTGCGGCGGTATTGTGGCCAGCCTGACAAATGGTGCGTCCACCGCTTCCGTCGTTTTCCTCTAAAGCGGTCAGCAGCGGGTCTCACACCCCGTGGGAGTCGCACCGACTTTTAGCACGGCTCATGTTTGCCTAACGACAGAGCTAAGAATTGTGTCAATTTCTGAGGCTGTTAGCTCTTTGCTCTTCAGTCTGGTAGCTTTACGATCATTTCATATTTGGATTTTAACCTGATGTCTTGATCAGGCCACCGTCTTGAAGATCGTAACTCCACCAAGATGACAAAAGTCACGGGGTATTGACGTGAACGTACATAAATGGCCGTAGTATCACGTACACGACGTATAAAAGGTTAGTACATTGGCGGAGCTGTCATTTGTAGTCAGATGACTCATCTGAAAGGGTATCCGACGTTATTGTGGCCGCACAAAAACAATTAACAAACGTTGCACACAAAATTGTAGTTGGAGCTAGAAGCATGGGACATTCCATATTGGTAATTATTTAGAAATTCAATATTCCCAAATTCGCAGTGTCAAGAGTGTGCTGAGAATACCCATTTTCAGGTATTATCTCTGACCACGGACAACGCAGTGGCCGACGGCCTTCACAGGGGAGTTGGAACAGAAAATTTTTTCACATTTTCGGATTCGTCTCTCATTATAAAATTTGCAACTTCCTGAATAAAATGATATACACTCCTGGAAATGGAAAAAAGAACACATTGACACCGGTGTGTCAGACCCACCATACTTGCTCCGGACACTGCGAGAGGGCTGTACAAGCAATGATCACACGCACGGCACAGCGGACACACCAGGAACCGCGGTGTTGGCCGTCGAATGGCGCTAGCTGCGCAGCATTTGTGCACCGCCGCCGTCAGTGTCAGCCAGTTTGCCGTGGCATACGGAGCTCCATCGCAGTCTTTAACACTGGTAGCATGCCGCGACAGCGTGGACGTGAACCGTATGTGCAGTTGACGGACTTTGAGCGAGGGCGTATAGTGGGCATGCGGGAGGCCGGGTGGACGTACCGCCGAATTGCTCAACACGTGGGGCGTGAGGTCTCCACAGTACATCGATGTTGTCGCCAGTGGTCGGCGGAAGGTGCACGTGCCCGTCGACCTGGGACCGGACCGCAGCGACGCACGGATGCACGCCAAGACCGTAGGATCCTACGCAGTGCCGTAGGGGACCGCACCGCCACTTCCCAGCAAATTAGGGACACTGTTGCTCCTGGGGTATCGGCGAGGACCATTCGCAACCGTCTCCATGAAGCTGGGCTACGGTCCCGCACACCGTTAGGCCGTCTTCCGCTCACGCCCCAACATCGTGCAGCCCGCCTCCAGTGGTGTCGCGACAGGCGTGAATGGAGGGACGAATGGAGACGTGTCGTCTTCAGCGATGAGAGTCGCTTCTGCCTTGGTGCCAATGATGGTCGTATGCGTGTTTGGCGCCGTGCAGGTGAGCGCCACAATCAGGACTGCATACGACCGAGGCACACAGGGCCAACACCCGGCATCATGGTGTGGGGAGCGATCTCCTACACTGGCCGTACACCACTGGTGATCGTCGAGGGGACACTGAATAGTGCACGGTACATCCAAACCGTCATCGAACCCATCGTTCTACCATTCCTAGATCGGCAAGGGAACTTGCTGTTCCAACAGGACAATGCACGTCCGCATGTATCCCGTGCCACCCAACGTGCTCTAGAAGGTGTAAGTCAACTACCCTGGCCAGCAAGATCTCCGGATCTGTCCCCCATTGAGCATGTTTGGGACTGGATGAAGCGTCGTCTCACGCGGCCTGCACGTCCAGCACGAACGCTGGTCCAACTGAGGCGCCAGGTGGAAATGGCATGGCAAGCCGTTCCACAGGACTACATCCAGCATCTCTACTATCGTCTCCATGGGAGAATAGCAGCCTGCATTGCTGCGAAAGGTGGATATACACTGTACTAGTGCCGACATTGTGCATGCTCTGTTGCCTGTGTCTATGTGCCTGTGGTTCTGTCAGTGTGATCATGTGATGTATCTGACCCCAGGAATGTGTCAATAAAGTTTCCCCTTCCTGGGACAATGAATTCACGGTGTTCTTATTTCAATTTCCAGGAGTGTATATATCACTTATGAACTCATATGGGAAGTATTTTATTTTATTATTTTTAAATATAATCTAAACCGGTTGAAAATGTTAAAATTTTTACTTTCATTACTTCAAAATCTAATAAAATCGGTAATTTTTTATGTAGAAGGCTGTGGATTGCTGTGTTATGAACTGGAATGTGTTGGTCATGTCCAAAAGAGGATGGATACCAGGTTGAGGAAGTTAAAACACAGTATGAGAGACAAGAAACTTTATGATGGTAAAACTGTAAGAGGCAGGCTGACAGACAAATTAATTGATGAACTACAGCAGTATTATGGGAACTTCATTAGTAAAAACACTGAGGATTTGTTGAAAATGAAGCAGGCAGTATGGGCTACCTACTTTCACAGATTGTTAAGTAATGAAAAACTAGTACACCATCTTTGCCCTCCTTGACCTGATTCATGGTGCAGTTACCGCAATGCCCAGTACTCAAACAGATCATACAACCAGAAACATTCCATCCCACCAGCAGTGATGGAGATCATAAAACGCATTTACAGTGACCTGGCAAATCCTGAATTACTAAAGAAGTATCTGCGTGGCAGACTCAAAATCCCAATGAGTCGTTCAATAATTTCATATGGACTCACTCACCAAAAAATGTTTTTGTGGGATGGTGACACTATAGTGTGGGGGGAGGGGTAGGGGGGGGGAGGGTTAGTGATAATGTTATTGCTTTTAATGATGGCAACATTGGTAGGGTGAAAGTGCTACATCTTATGGGAATTAATCCCGGAGCAAACTGCATAAGAGAACGTGAACGGTTGGACAAGGTTCGCATTGATAAAGCAGAGAGAGTATGCAGCACAGTTGGCCACTAAGGAGTCGAGAAAGAAGAAAAGAAGAAAACACTTGGAAAAAATCAAGAGGGTGATATACAGTATGGTGCATGGTGCTTCTGAGTGACTAAAAATAAGAAATTAAGCATGTATTAAATGAGTTACAGTCTTTTGAAACTTGAGAAGCCATTCCTGAAAATTTACATTTTTTGTTGCATTTTTCCCTGAATCTCAGAATCCTTTTCGAGTAGAGTATTCAGATTTTCAGGGAGTAATAAGATACATATCCTGAGTCTATTTAACTAAAAGAAGAACGTAATTGAAACGCCTGTGCTAGCAGGACAGAGCGGAACAGGTTGTGGAAAGGGGCCAAAATGATTTGCTGTCAGTTTCACTCAACATACAAACTTTATTTATCAACTCACAATATTACAATAAGGATGCGAAGCACATGAAACTTTAATCGACCCCCCTTGATTAACCTTTGATCGGCTGTAGGCTACACTCAAAATCCAAGACACAGGGCCTAAGCAAGAAATTGAAATACAAGGTTCTCCTGGAGGTTTCACCCTTTTATATTTTCTAAATCTTCAATCTAAACAAGCTGAAGGCCGCTGGAATTTAATTGTATTAAGCAATAAGAAGAGTTACAATCAAAAGGCAGGAGGCATTATCTTAAAACATTGGATATAAAACAATCTCATGCCTTAAGGGACAGACTAGGACAATCATTTTAGAGATATTAACACTCAGCTTGAGGCCACAAATTAACACAATAATTTAACGGCTTAAGGTCTTAAAAGATTTGATGTAAAATTCGGCTGAAAGCCCCATATAAGGAATAACTATCTTATGTCTAAAGGGCAAGACAGAAACATAAATTCAGGATATATAAAAACTCGGCTGAAGGCCACACATCAACCAAATAACTAAAACTCAAATAATAGACACGGAACGGCGCTCAGAAGTTTCCAAGGGTCGTCCTGGAATTGTAACACAATAAACCAAGGTTCAATAACTACTGACATACATGAACATCGCAACGACAGCATCAACACGGTAAGAAAACACTCACTCGCTGCTCTGTCGCAGCCGATCAACTGGCTACTGCAGTACGCAGACAGCATTACAGCATTTAAGGCATTGCTCAGTCGAACTAACACAGTGTACACAGTGTTGCACGAAACACTGCCACAGGAAAGTGGAACACTCGTAAAACGAATCACTGATGAACTACTAGAACAAATCACCGGCGGACACACAAAACCTGAAGGACAGTCGGTGACGAAACACACGCCATCTGACAAGACGACCGACCAACAATCAACGAAGGTTGTTAACGCTCCAACCATGTGTGTCCGCTGTCCTTTGGGAACTGGGTGACAGGGCGATCCGGGCACACCAGCTCGGACCCAGTCATGCAGAGGTAACTCATGCCCATTGGCCACGACGTCTCCGCACAAGAAGGTACCGAGCCTCGTCCAGCAAGATGACACAGTGACGAGGCCACAGAAACGGTCAAAAGACCAAACACACGTCGCCCAAAGAGGCGACCTACTGAACGACCGACCACGGACGTTCTCGCTGCCACCTCCGTCCGTCGGACAGTTCATCCTGCGTGGCGAGCGGTCGGCGAGTGCTGGCGTTCCGCGCCTCCCTGGCGCTCCGTCCCCGACTGCTGCTGCGTCCCGACTGCACTTCTGCCGCGTTCCAACTCCAACCGTTCCAAGTCCGATCTCCATCTCACTGCCAGACTCACGACGAACCGGAAATACCGGGTGATCAAAAAGTCAGTATAAATTTGAAAACTGGATAAATCACAGAATAATGTAGATAGAGAGGTACAAATTGACACACATACTTGGAATGACTTGGGGTTTTATTAGAACAAAAAAAATACAGGAGTTCAAAAAACGTCCGACAGGTGGCGCTTCATCTGATTAAAATAGCAATAATTGGCAAAACAATGTAAGACAAAGCAATGATGATGTTCTTTACAGGAAATGCTCATTATGTCCACCATCATTCCTCAACAATAGCTGTAGTCGAGGAACAATGTTGTGAACAGCACTGTAAAGCATGTCCGGAGTTATGGTGAGGCATTGGCGTCGGATGTTGTCTTTCAGCATCCCTAGAGATGTCGGTCGATCACGATGCACTTGCAACTTCATGTAACCCTAAAGCCAATAGACGGACGGATTGAGGTCTGGGGACCAGGGAGGCCAAGCATGACGAAAGTGGCGGTTGAGCACATAATCATCACCAAACGACGCGCGCAAGAGATCATTCACACGTCTAGCAATATGGGGTGGAGCGCCATCCTGCATAAACATCGTACGTTCCAGCAGGTGTTTATCAGCCAGTCTGGGGATGATGCAGTTCTGTAACATATCGGCGTACCTCTCATCCGTCACCGTAGCAGTTACAAAACCAGAATCATGCATTTCCTCGAAGGAAAAAGACCCGATAACGGCAGATGTAAATCCAACCCATACCGTGACTTTCTCGTCGTGCAATGGAGTTTCCACGACAGTTCTAGGATTTTCGGTGGACCAAATTCTGCAGTTGTGGGCGTTGACAGACCCTTGGAGCGTGAAATGAGCTTCGTCGGTCCACAACACGTTACTCAACCACTCGTCATCTTACGCCATGTTTTGAAACGCCCACACCGCAAATGCCCTCCGTTTCACTAAATCGCCAGGTAACTGTTCATGATGCCGATGGATTTTGTACGGATAGCATTGGAGGGTACGCCTCAGTGTCAACCAAATAGTAGTGTATGGAATGCCGGTGCGACGTGTGACTGCACGAGCGCTGACTTCCCCGTGCATGGACGAACCCGCTACAGTCTCCGTTTCGTCCTGAACTGTCTCAGCAGCACTACGCCTTGTGCTCGGTCGGCCACTACAGAGTCTATCATCTAGACAACCCGTGGCTTCGAACTTCGAAATCATTCTCGCCACAGCTGCATTTGTCAACGGACCTTTACCCGTTCGAATCCCCTTCCTATGGCGATACGGTCGTAACGCTGAACTAGCACATTCCCCATTCTGATAATACAGCTTCACTAAAAGCGTCTTTTCAGGTAACGTCAACATGCTGCGACTGCTGGCGTATCTGATTCTCTCTCTCTCTTTTTTTTTTTTCTTTATTGTATTTCAATTCCCCATCGGGGCGGGCCGGCAGCAGCATAGGCGCTGCTCTTCAGCCGAAAGACATAGAACAAAACAATAGAAGACATTTAAAAAACAGCAAAGGAGAGAATAAGGTGAACATAGATATATAAAAGGGGGAACATCATGGAAGGCAATAGACAAAAAACGGGGTGACTGTAAAATGGAGATAAAAAACTGTTTAAAAGTAGCACACACAAAAAGCCACACACTGCGACGGTTAAAAGAACACAAGACACAGTACGACGGGAGCATAAAGGGAGCGACGGAAGGCATAGCACATAACGTAACACTGACGGCGAACCTCAAGGCAGTACACAATTAAAATCACACCTCTAGACGCACACGAGAAACAGCACTAAACACAACACTGATGTGGCACACTGACGATGATCAAAACAGAGGATCTGCCAGGCGCTTGGAGATGAGGGAGACCTGAAGAAGGGAGGGAGGGGAAGAGATGGGGGAGGTGAGCGGGGGGCGCGCGGAAGAGGGCCAGGTAGGGAGGGATGTGGTAAGGAGAGAGGCAAGTAGGGGGTGCAGGGTCTCAGGGGAGGGGGGGACGGAGGAAAATCCGCTCTGGGAGAAGGAGGAAAGAGGAAAAGGGGCCCTGGGGAGGGGGGGGGGGGAACAAGGCCAGGTTATAGTTGGAAGGAAGGGTAGATGTCACGGCGAAGTTCGTCATCTGGGAGGGGGAGGCGTTGGAAATTGCCCTGATGAAGGCGATGGAGGGTGTGGAGGTGGAAAGAGGGAGGGATACAGCGATAGAGGCGCGGCAATGGGCGGGGGTGGAGAGGAAGGAGGAAACCAGAGGGTGGAGGGGATCAAGCCTGCGAACAATGTAAAGGATGCGGAGGTGTTGGAGGAACAGGAGGAGGTGGGGGAAGGGGATCAGTTCATACAGGAGCCGTGTGGGGGAAGGAAGGCGGATACGGAAGGCAAGGCGGAGCGCATGGCGTTCAAGGATTTGGAGGGCCTTGTAAAAGCGGGTGGGGGTGGAGATCCAGGTGACGCTGGTGTAACAGAGGAGATTCTCTCTCTCATTACAGCTCCTTTTATACACGGCTGTAATGCGCAGTCGCTGACGTATTGCTGTCCAGCGCCATCTGTCGGATTTTTTGTGAACCTTGTTCTAAAAAAACCCCATGTCATTCCAAGCATGTGTGTCAATTTTTACCTCTCTATCTACATTATTCCGTGGTTGATTAAGTTTTCAAATTTATACTGACTTTTTGATCACCTGGTACTATCGGTGGCGTAGAGACAGTACGACATTGCACTTATCGATGCGCGCTTCTGCTGCAGCTCACGGGCCGACAAGACAGCAATTCAGTGACACCAGTAATTGAAATTAAAATGACGAGGCCGCTGTGCGGTAAAAACAATACATTAAATAAAGATGGCACGAACATGAGCCACACATGGCTCAATAATGTTATGTATAATTAAAATTATTAAGGATAACGCAGAAAAAAGTAGACAAAATTTTATCCATGTAATTAAAAAATTGTATTTCTGAAAGCAGTGTCTGGAATGCAATTATTGTAGTCCAGTAGACTCAGAACATACAGTTCAATGTCCTGTAAAAGTTTCAGATCAAAGGCTAGAGTGGTACCTGAAATATAGGGAGGCCAAGTCACTAAATTCAACATTGTCGTGATAGGGCGTTCCAACACCCTTTAACGAGCGAGAGCAGCGGCGTTTGTGTAGAGTTTTTAGTATTGACAGACTAACCACACTACGTGGAATAATCTCAGATATTAGAGTGGGACGTGCGACGAGCGAACCCGTTAGGACGGTGTAGCGGGATCTAGCGTTATTAGTGAGCTATTGCGGCAGACGACCGACACGACTGCCTCTGCCAACAGCACGACCCCGAAAGCCGTGCCTGAGCCTCGTGACCATGTGGGTTGGACCCAAGAAAACTGGAGAACTGTGTCTGGTGAGATGAGTTGCGATTTGAGCCGGTAAGAGCTGATTGTATGTTGGAGTGTGGCGCAGACCCCACGGAATCATGGACCCAAATTGTCAACAAGGTATTGCCCAATCTTTTGGTGGCTCCATAATGGCGTGGGCTGTGGACTGAGTCTTCTGGCCCAGCTGAACCGATCACTCACCATTCGGAGCTTTTGCAGTCTATAATCGCAGTTTGTTGATGACAATGCCCCAAGTCATCGGGCCACAATTGTTGGCGGTTGATCTGAAGAACTTTCTGGACAATTCGAGCAAATGATTGGGCCACCCACATCGCCTGCATGGGACAAAATGGAGAGGTCAGTTCATCCACAGATTTCGGTATCGGCAACACTTTGCAACTATGGACGGCTATAGAGGCAGCATGGCCCAGTGTTTCTGCAGTGGACTTCCGACTTGTGGAGTCCATATACTTCGAGTTCCTGCACTACACCCGGAAAAATGAAGTCCGGCACGATATTAGGAGATACTCCATGAATTGCGCCCCATCGTTGTGTTGACTGTTACATGTCGGCGAACAAGTCGAGTAAAAAGTGCTTCAGCATTTCTGGCAAATTCAGATGATACTATAAAGAGCGGCGTGGGGTACAGCAGAGATATGACCCGCCGATAACGGATGTTACTGAGTAGTTTCAGCTGACAGATTATCGGTTCACTTAGCTGAAACACGATCAGTAGTTTAACATATTATATAAATTATCGTTAGGAAGATAAGAAAATGAGAGACAACCAATATGTATAACAGAATGTTCGGAGTATTATTATGCATATGTTGACGCAAACTATAATTAGAGATCACCCGTTACGGGGACAATTATACATCTGTTTTAAGGAATACTTGCTCAACCCGTTATCACTAATTCTGACTAGGAAAATCAATCTAATCTCTATCTTCCCATCCACCAATAGCCGACTGAGTAACACTACACAACAGAAACTATTTATGCACCATTATTCATCTTTGGTTATTGGGTTGCAAAGCAATCAAGCAGCCAGCTCTCAAGTTTTTACAGAATTCTAAAAAAAAGTTATTCAATAATTCTCAACTTACAGAATACGTTTAATGTATTTGACGTTTTATTGAGAAACTATACCACTTGCGATATTTAAAGAGAACTGAGGATAGCAATATCATCAGCGAATATTACCATTGTAATCCTTTCACCTTGAATTTTTATTTTACCTAAACTTTTCTCTTATTTCTGTCGTTCCTCATTCGATATATGGATTGAACACTAATGGCAAAAGACTACGTTCCTGTCTACATCATTTTTATTCCGAGCACTTAATTCTTAGTCTTCCACTCTTATTATTTCCTTTTGGTACTTGTTCATGTTGTACACTACTCGTCAAAGTTCCGAAAACTTGCACCATTTGACACTGTCGAACGCTTTTTCCAGGTCGACAAACTCTATGAAAGTATCTTGATTTTTATTTAGTCCTGATTCCATTATCAATCGCAACGTGAGAACTGCCTCTCTGGTGTCTTTACCTTTCCTAAAGTCAAACTGATCGTCATCTAACACACCATCAGTTGTTTTTCTATCCTTCTGTACGATTTTTGTCAGCAGTTTGGATGCATGAACTGTTAAGCTGATTGTGTGATAACGCTCGACTTGTCAACTCTCACAGTCTTTGGAATTGAGTGGCTGATGTTTTTTTGGAAGTCAGATGGATTATCGCCCGACTCATACATTCTACGCATCAACGTGTAGTCGTTCTGTTGCCAGTTCCCACAATGATTTTGGCAATTCTGATGAAATGTTATCGCTACTGCTTTATCTGATCTTCCATAGCTCTTTTAAGTTCTATTCTGATGCAGCATATCTTAGCTCTTTTATATCGACTCCTCTTTCTTCTTCTACGAAGTCATTTGACAAGATATCCCGCTCATAGGGGCCTTCATCGAACACTCTCAATCTATCCAATCTCTCCTCTGCATTTGACATTAGAATTCCCATTTCACCCTTAATGTTACCACCCTTGCATTTAATTTCATGGAAGATTGTTTGGACTTTTATATACGCTGAATCAGTCCTTCCGACAATGATTTCTTTTTCGATTTTTTCACATTTCTCATGCAGCCATTTCGCCTTAGCTTCCTTGCCTTTCCTGTTTATTTCATTCATAAGTGACTGGTATTTCTGTATTCTTGGATTTCCTGAATATTTATGTACTTCCTTCTTTCGCCTATGAACTGAAGTATTTCTTCTGTTACCCATGGTTTCTTGGCAGTTACCTTCTTTGTATCTATGTTTCTCGTTCCATCACCTGTGATTAGCATTTTTAGAGATCTCCATTCCTCATGAACTTAACTGCATGTTAAGCTGTTCCTTATCACCATGTCTATTGCCTTAAGAACTTCAAGCGCTTGTCTTCATTCCTTAGTGCTTCCCTATCCCACATATTTGTACAGTGAGTCTTACTGCCTATTAAACTTGAAATTTTCCCATAGCTCCCGGCTTTTTTCAGGTATACCTCTTTCCCTTGTGTTTCTTGAACAGAGTATGCCCTACTGCTAGCTGAAATTTATTGAAAAACTCAGTTAGTATTTCTCCTTTCTCATTCCTAGTAGCAAGCCCATATTCTAATGTAATGTTTTCTTCACTCCTCCCCCTACAACCGCATCCCGATCTCCATGTCTATTAGACTTTCATTTCCCTTTCATGCACTGATTTATCTGTTCAACTACCTTCCTGTTCAATACGAATCCTATTCCCGCTGTACCATTTTCTGCTGCTGTTGATATTTCCCTATACTCATCTGACCAGATATCCTGGTTTCTTTCCAGTTCACTTCAGTGACTCCCATTATTTCTAGATTGAGGCGTAGCGTTTCCATTTTGAGATTTTCTACCACACGTGCCATGTTCACATTTCTAACATTTCACGGCACGACTCGTAGAACGTTATCCTTTCGATGGTTATGCAATCTTTTCCTCATGATCACGTCCCCATTTGCAGTTCACTCCCGGAGATCCGGATGAGGGACTATTCCGAAATCTTTTGCCGATGGAGAGATCGTCAAGACATTTCTTAAAGTCCAGGCCAAAGAGTCTGTAGCTACGTATTATGTGTCTTTAATGTAACTGCATTACTGTTTCCATCGTTTTCTGCGTTCTCTTGCCGTTGATCATGGCTGATTCTTCCACCTTTAGGGGCAGTTTCCCACTCCAAAGAGCAAGAGGGTGCTTTGAACCTCTGTCCACTCCTCCGTCCTCTTTGAAAAGATCATTGGCAGAACGAGGGTCTCTTCTTACGCCGGGAGTCTTTGACTGCCATTGCTGATGATTTTTGTTCAAATTTTAAGCGGTGGCGTAGTTAGAACCCGGGACTGTGGACATTTTCAATGATAATTGAAGTCGCTACCCTAGAGAAAGGATGTCTACTCTTTCACTTCTCCAACATAGCAAGGGACCCGTACTGATGAACAATACTCAAGAGTCGGTCTTTCAAGCGTCGTGGTTGCCATTTTTTCCGTAGATAAATTACATTTGTTCAAGATTCTTGCAATGTATCTTATTCTGGCATAAAATTTTCCTACAATATGTTTTATATGCTCATTCAACTTTCAGTCACTTCGGATGGTTAGTCTTGGTTGTTTTACGGTTGTTATCGTTTCAGCGATTTGTCACCAATGGCGTAACCGAACAGTAATGTATCTTTTGCTGCTTATGCGTTGCATTAATTAACGAGTTAGGTCATCTACCACCCGCTGTACCAATCATGGACAGCTTCGAAATGCTTCCTGTTATTCACTGCAGCCTTCTGGCAACCTTGCTATAGAAAACAGCATTGCGAACAGCCCCATCGAGCATCTGACGTTATCTATTACATAATTTGTATATACGGTCCAGTCACATTAATGTGACCAACGTCTTTGTTGTACGTCAACGTGTAATAACCCCTCACAAATGGGAGGCAGCTGAATCCTGCTGAAAAGTGATGCCAAGGCCGCACATCGTCGTCCTTCAACGACATATCGCTCTCCGAGACAATTTTCGAACGCTAGCATTAGCTGTTTCTTACATGGATACTTTAAGCCAGGAGCTTCTACATTTTACGGCAAAGTGAAATGGATACTCTGACAAGCAGGTTCGTAAGGCTGTGGGGCTTGGACCATCCCCGGAGGCGCATGAAGCGCACCTTTATTCCTTATGCTGAGAGCACATCGTTTAAGACTGGAAGAATTTCACGGAGTGTGCACCGTCCACCTGCCAAGATTAAGGCACTGTACGGCTCCCTAAAAAATGATCTGAGACTTACGAAGCCTGACATATACAAAATTCCCTGTCATGTGAGATGACTTACATCAGCTGCTCTATTCGCACAGTTCAGGGCTGGTGCGTGGATCATCGACGTTACACGAGGCTGCGACAGCCTGAAAAATTGACAGTACTCTAACATTGTATAAGAGTATCGTCAGGAGTGCTCCAAGGGGTGGGGAACCATCGTTATTTTCCACGTATGTGCATAAAATAAATGATATGGCGGGCAGAGTGAGTAGCAATTTTTGGATGTTTGCCGATGATGCTGTGGTATACAGGAAGATCTCGACTTTGAGTGAGTGTAGGAGAATACAAGATAACTTACACTAAATTTCCAATTGGTGTGAAAAAAATGTAAAGTAATGCAGATGGAGAGGGAAAACAGTCACATAATGTTACGAATACAGCATTAGTAGTATAGTACTTGACAAGGCCAGGCCAATTATATATCTAGGTGTAACGTTGCAAAACGATATGAAATGGAAGGAGCATGTAAGGATTGTTTTGGGAAGATGAACGGTCGACTTCGGTTTACTGGGAGAGTCTCAGAAAAGTGTGTTTCACCTCGAAAGGAGACTGCATATGGAACACAATGCGACCTATTCTTGAGCTCTGCTGTTGCGTTTGGAGTCCCCACCAGCTCGGATTAAAGGAAGCCATCGAAGCAGCTCAGAGGCAGGCAGCTAGATTTGTTACCTGTAGGTTTGATCTATACGCAAATACTGAGGGGTTGTTTTAGGTACCCAAATGAGAATCTCTGGATGGAAGGCGACGTTATTTTCGAGGAACGTTACTAAGAAAATTTAGAGAACGGTTCAGCTGAAGCAAACTGTAGATCCATTCTGCAGCAATCTACATTTCACGTATGGGCGGCGAACATATGTCAAAAGAAATTAATAAGTTTTCCCCTCGCTCTATTTCCTTGGGGAACAGGAAAGGTAGTCGTTTACCTCTCGCTCTATTTGCTTGTAGAAGAGGAAAGGAAATGACTAGTAGTGGTGCTACGTACACTCCTCCACTCACCGTACGGTGGTTTGCAGAGTATATATGTAGATGTAGGTAATACGTGGGACACGTGATGAAATTTGGCGAGGCCGTGATAGTTGTCAGTCCTTCCGGTTTCTGGAGCAGTGTTTATATTCTTTGCGTAGTTTAAAGCCTAGGCATTTTGAGTTCTGGATGTTCATCTCCAAGCATTGCAGACAATTAAATTATGAATAACTTGAATACTGTTTAGCGCAAGTAATCCACGATGTTCATACAAACTATTTAAGTTTATAGACGATATGCATCTCTGCCGTAGAATATCATCATCATTAGTGTTCTGCCCTAGGGCAGTTCTTCACATTATAGTTCTCCACAAACTCCTATCATTTTCTATTTTCTTCGTTTTCTCATAATTGTCCCTGTCCTTATACTACCTACTGTCTGGTATCTTTTCTGTCCTCTCCCTCTTCTGCCATTCACCGTTTCTTCCATAGCATCGATCAGTAACCAATATCGTCTCATCCAGAGTCTAGACCAGCTGTGTTTCCTCTTCATGATTACCTTTAATACACCTCTCTCTTCCCCCACTCTTCTCAGCACCTCCTCATTTCTCACTTAGTTTACCTATTCTATCACTTCCATTCTTCTCCAATTCTACATCTAAACTGCTCCTATTCTGGTTTATTCTCCTTTCCTCAACATACATGTCTCAGCTCCGTATAATTCAACGCTCCATATAAAACATTTCGCCAGTCTCTTCCTCAGATCCCTGTCCATGCACCCACGTAGAAGATTCCTCATTTTATTAAACTACTTTGGCAATTACTACACGTGTTTCAACCTCCTTATTACACTTGTGTCGTCCGTAGTTATGATTTCCAGATATCTGACAGCACACTTGTTCTATATCTTCCTGTCTTAACTTTATAGTTGTTCTTACTTTTCTTGCACTTGACACCATACATTTTATATGTTGTCCTACAGCCGGTAGGAAAGAACAAACAATCAAGTTTAGACACACTTTATTTAACTAAATCGCCTTCTTGGCGTGCACTAATTTCCAAACTCAAGAACAACAAGAAACACAATAATTCTTCTGGTGGCAAAAGCCAGGTAAAAGTTACAAGACAATGAAGAGAAATAATAACAACCACAATATACGGTAAACAATTACAAATTGGCATTACGTCCAACAAGATATAAATACCTACAGAAGACTACAGCGAATGTCTACTGGGCTAGAACCAGTGTAGTTATCGACCGGAGCTGTCCTAGCTGTAGGTACACACTGCCGGTCTGACTCTGCTGGCATTCTTATAACACTGATTCCGCGGAGTGCTACACTCAGTCACAGTAGTTCTTATTGGTGAATCTCTGTTACAAGGCTTTTCACGAAGTAGCGCCTTGTTTATGCGGAAAGTCTGTTGATGCTTACATTCACTGGCGATGTTTCATATCAGCTCTTGAAGGGAGGTCGGCAGCCCATCTTGCTTGTCTGTTGTGTGGGTCCTCTAACTGATAAGGGGCCGCTAAGACATTTTTTTTCCCTTATTAATTCTCATTCAGAATTCCTCATTGGTCTTATTTAAATCTTTTAACATTCCAGTCATTGTTTTTATCGCTCTCTGTCAATAATACCATATCGTCCCCAAATACATTGTATCTTCCCACGACCAGCCCACACTTCTCTCTTTCGTTTCAGACGTTCCTGAATAATATGCTCCAAATGTACGAGGGCTATTCCGAAAGTAAGGTCCGATAGGTCGCGAAATGGAAACCACGGTAAAAATAAAAAATGTTTTATTTGCAACAGTTAGATACACCTTGCAGCTACTTATCTCCATAGTCGCCGACCCGACTTAGACGTGTATCGTAGCGTTGTACCAACTTTCCCATACCCTCGCTATAGAAGGCAGCCGCCAGTGCTCTCCGCCAATTCTCTACGCTGGCCTACGGCTCGTTGCCTTGTGCCGAAATGTTGTCTTCATAACCAGCGGTTCATGTGACCTGAGCTGAAACTCAGAGGGAGACAATTACGGGCTGTATTGTGGGTAATCTCACATTTCCATTTGAAAACGATGCAGGAGCATCTTCATTGCCCCTGCAGAATGCGGCTGAGAATTGTCTTGAAGACGAAACAGCACGACAGTTATGTAATGTTAGCTGCATAGCTTCAGGGGAAATTTCTCACCAGGCCCCCGTACTTGGCGGCAGACACTATTTTCTAGACACCTTTACGCACTCTGCGAGCTCAGAAATGAGAAGAGCGACGTGATGCTAACTGGGGTTATACTAGAGACACTACCCAACACATCTGTGCAAAGCTTTATCGGATTTTCATAGTCGTTTCCATTTCGTGACCGATCGGACCTTACTTTCGGAATAGCCCTCGTATGTTAAACAACGTTGGGGAGAGACAGCAGACTTGTACGATTCCCCGTCCAATTGTGCTTCGCTGTCATCTCATTCCCAATATGTACTCGTATTTTCTGTTGTACGTCCTTCGAATATGTCGCTACTGAAGTGCATGGAAATCGCGCAGCCGTTTGTACGAGAGCTGACCTTCCTTCTCGTGCACTGACGGCTACACTGAAAGCATGCAGAGCGCACGGGGTGCGCGCATGCGCACGAGGCCCGCGGCAGCGCAGTGGAGCAGAGTGGTGGCTGGGTGCCGGGTGGCTCTGGCTACCAGCCCGAGGCGCCGCGCCGTGCCTCCGCGACTGCATTAGCATACTGATGCCGCGGCGCGCCGAGCCCGCAACTACCGCTGCCCCCTGGTGCTCTTTATATTTAGCCCGACGTCCCAGTCATTAGACATGGACAATTTTGCCCCCGCCTGTGTTTTTCCCCGTATAACCTGCAGGGCTCCCTCAGCAGTTCATTGCCTTGCGTCTTCATTTTTCACGGGTTCAACACTTATGCTCGTTACTGGACTGTGCGTAAGTTTAGGCATGAGTCCGTGCCACAGTTTTACTCGACGTGTCTTATATACACTTTGATATCTGTGACACTTGTCATATCCTATAGTAGACTCGCTGCATGTTATATGAACGGTAATCGTGAATGTTTACTGCTTCTAGTATTTAATTCGGCCTTAAAAAATATCAATACGCATATACTAATTTCATCTAAATACACAATATAGACACCTATAACATGAGCTGGTGGCTTTCTGGTGCCAGTTTCCATCGATTGTCATTTTGATCTTTGAGTCGACTTCGATTCATATTTGTCTTCTGCTCATCTTTGGCGGCGCGGATTTAACGGCAGCGCGTGCGCTCTGCTGGGGAGGTGTGTCGGGATCGGCGGTGAGCGGGAGTCACGTTGGACTGTGTATGTAGGCAGGATGGCAAGAGGACGAGTCGGACAACGAAGGAGCGGTGCCAGCGGCTACGGCGTGTTGAGTCGTGGTTTTCCTAGAGGTCGGAAGGACAAGCTCCTTCGAGTCTGTTATAAGCTACACCGGCCGATTGAATTGGAGTCGCCGACTTGCTTCGGTGGGTTGCGTGCGGCTTAATTGAATATACCAGTATACTAAAAATCCTTTGGAATTTTTTTGTTGTTGTTTATCACTTACCTCGGTGTCGTGACTGTCTTGACGGCAGTTGAGGAAGTGTGGCTACGCCCAACGAACCGACATGAAGCGTGGTTAAAGCCACAGCTAGAGGTGCAACGAGTAATGAGTAAGTCAGGCTCTGGCGTTTCAAGACACGCCGAGATACGTCCTCTGTGCTACCTTGTAGTTCATTTGGTTGGTAGTTTTGCGTGTAAATGTGCGCCGAGATAATTCTTGTCATCTTAACTTGAGGGCATGACTTTTAGCGAACATATTAATCGAAGTTTGGGGGCTGGCAATGGCCAAGTAACTCACGGATGCTAATTTGTTTCTATTCAGTTGTATTGATCACCTATTCTCTAGATAAGATTGTGAAGTTTATCTCTCAGAATATTGTCTTCCGTTGATGTGTGTGTCGTGTTAGAGACAATTGGCAGCGGTCGACGCGAGCATACTGGGAGCAGAGAACCACGGGGGCAGAGAGATATTTAAGGCTCTGTCCTCTCCTTTACATCTTGGATTATGATGTCAGGGTTGCGTGATTCCATTTTTCCGGTGGAGAATTATAGCATCTGAAGTTCAGTTGCAGCGCAAGGTTGAGTACATTTCTATGTCATTTCCTGTATCGTGGACCTCTCGTACTCGTGGATCTCTTGTATTGATTTGAATCCTTGGTCTGCTCGAGTCTATCGCTAATTCACACGCGATATTGAAGCAACCTCATGTTCTAGTTGTAATCATTCTAAGAATATTGTTGATTCATCAACTGAGTAAGTAAAATTGAAGATTGGTTTGGTCAAAATTAAAGCACCTTCTTAATTGTTTAAGTCATTTGTGTATAGCTTTGTTTAGGAAAGTTGGCTAGCCAATTAAAAGTTCTGTGTTCTTACCGTTAATCTGTTCCTCAGCTGATGGGAAATAATGAGAGTTCTGATGGGAATCGTATGAACATTTGTACTATTTAAGTAAAGCTTTACCTGAGTATATTTAGCTAGTCATATTGAAATTTCCAGTTTTATGGGTCTTGTTCCGGTTAATGAAATTTATTTGTTATTTGTCCAAGTGCTCTGGCCTTCTAAGACAGTCTCCTGTATTATTGTAATTGTCATTTTATAATGCTTTTGATTGTAATAAAATATGTAGCAACTACAACGGATTCCTATTGTGATACTTGTGTGTCACTACCTTTAATCAATATCATAATATTTTCAAAGCATGAAACTGTTTCTCCTTCAAAAATTATAGTAACGATTGTCGGGAATGTTTACCCCTCCTAGTATTTAATTTGGTCTAAAATATTCAAAAATAGTATACAAAATTCATCTGAATACACAACTTCCACACCTATCATATTTTCAAAACATGAAAGTCTTTCTGCTTGAAAAATTCTGTGCTGTACGTCATTAATGAGACACAACCTGTGCCCAAAATATTCAAGGTATTTCCAGCTACAGCATCACAAATCACAAGCAATGGATTGTACCTCATAAATCGTTCATGAGACACTACCTGTTCCCAAAACTAATTTCAACGTACTTCCAGATACAATGTCACAAACTACTGGCAGTGGACTGCAGCCCTCTGATCACACATCATTTAAAATGACGAAGTCAGCACAACCAGTGTTGTGAACTTGCATTTTTGAGAGAATTAATATTTGTAACTTGCAAATAAAAGAAAGAAGGCATTCAACTCTATGTTAGTACAAAAATATACAAGATGTTCGAGAACAAGTGTTTGAACTGGAGTGACATGAAATTTTTAGCTGAATACAGATTTCCAGACACTGATGATCGCTCACCCGGTTTATTTATTTTACCGGGTGGTGATCATTCTTACATAGCCACTCACTGTAGACAATCAGCTACACCCTTCTAGTTACCATCACTCGACATTCTCACTCGCACAGCTCAATGAGCGCAACTAGGTGCAGCTGATAAGAAATTTCTTTATCCAACAGTCTGTTTAGGTCTGCAGACCACCCTCATGATCCTGTGTACCAACTGAAAGAACATGTAAGAATCAGTGCAAGATTAATTTGTCACAGTTAAGTTAACTGATATGCATGTCAAAGAAAACCGCACGTAATAAAATGTCACATACATAAAAGTGTTTACATCGTACTACTCGATATAAAACCAATAGCGCCAAATAATAAAATCCATGATAATGTCACTGGAAACAAAAGTGCGACGTACAGAAAGGTGTAACCAACGTAGTAATATAAACTGCACTGTCAGTAATAAAACGCAACAAACTGCGCCTTCATTCATGCTACACCAACAGTCAGCATTCTACATAGTAACGATTGCACAACTGATCTCTGTTTACCAGTGGAACAAAGACGATGTAGAGTTATGCATACGTCTACAGTTCCAGTACGATACCAGCGACTAGTGTATTTCGATTATATGTGTTATGTGTCATATATTACAATAAGTAAATGAGGCAGTCATAACTATTTAATAGTCTGTAAGCCACATCCAACAGCAGCTTATGTGTGTTTCAAGAACAGCTGCTGGGACAGCAAATGCTTAAAATTAGGAACTTATATACATGCGTACACGTCTGTGTGAAAGAAACTACAGAAATATTCACCCTGTACACTGCTTCCATTAAGCAGTGACCACTGAGCGACAAACTACAGTTCAGCCAAAAGTAAGTGGGGCAACAAGTAAGCAAATTGCTGTTGGATGTTTCCGAGTAGTTTTCACAATCAAAATCAATCTCTAAATTTGGCAGAAAACCCAAAGAATTCTGGTCACAAGTAAAATACACTAGTGGAAATCACAATCCATACAATCACCATGTGCTAGGAACAGTAATGTTAACCGATGAGAGCACCTCTAAGGAGGAGTAATTAAAAACAGTTTTCCATAATTGTTTCTGTTGTGAATTGGCAGGAGACAATTCACGGGGTTTGGAGGGAGCCGAAAGGCACGCGTTTAAGCTCACGCAGGCTGGAGTGAGGTCTGGAACAGGTAAAGTAATTATACTATCAAGAAAAGTACGTAGCTGCTGGAATACTTAACTTAAGTCCATAATTGGTGAACATCGGTCTGACTGTACATGCATCCCAAGATACATAACAAATGATAATGGCGCCTTGCTAGGTCGTAGAAAATGACGTAGCTGAAGGCTATGCTAACTATCGTCTCGGCAAATGAGAGCGTAATTTGTCAGTGAACCATCGCTAGCAAAGTCGGCTGTACAACTGGGGCGAGTACTGGGAAGTCTTTCTAGACCTGCCGTGTGGCGGCGCTCGGTCTGCAATCACTGATAGTGGCGACACACGGGTCCGACGTATACTAACGGACCGTGGCCGATTTAAAGGCTACCACCTAGCAAGTGTGGTGTCTGGCGGTGACACCACATTCCTCCCCCGCAAATCGGCGGACGGTTGTGGTATAAGGCTTCCGCCCGCCGTGGAGAGGACCCCATGGTGGCGTATGCGACGAGGTGGGGAGCCTAACAACAGGCGAGGCTGTGCCACCCGCACCCTGCCATTCGGTCCGAGGGGAGCTAGGAAACGCCTGAAAACCTAGTCCAGGGTGCACGCCAACATGCGGTGTATGCGACCGCAGAGAGACAGGAGGGGCCGAAGGGTCGACCTCCATCGACTCGGGGCACACGACGGGCGAAGACGACATATGGTCCGAAGCGGGCAAGAGTTCCATGGCGGAGGACAACTGGTCACGGGAAGCGATCGGCGGCGCGTGACCCAGGTAGGCGCCCGGCGGTTGTAGCGACGCGTCCACTGCGGGCGTCGCCGGCGGGAGAAAAGGCGGCGGCGGCGGCGGCGGCGCGTCGCCATGGGGCAAAATGGAAGGCAGCGTCGGTAACACCTTGGGCTGAGGCGAGCCAGTAGATGGGTCTCCAGGGCGCTGATCGGACGGCACCGTCGCTGAAAGCAGACGGGGAGCGGCAGAACCCGTGCGACGACAGAGGCGCAGCTGATTGAGATGCCGACGCACCTCACCAGAGGCCCCCAAAACCATAGCGCGGCCGAGGCAGCGAAGAATGCGCCCTGCGAGCCAACGCCGTGAACCTCGATAGTTGCG
This sequence comes from Schistocerca nitens, assembly GCF_023898315.1. Taxonomy (NCBI): domain Eukaryota; kingdom Metazoa; phylum Arthropoda; class Insecta; order Orthoptera; family Acrididae; genus Schistocerca; species Schistocerca nitens. Next base: position 378,802,362 of record NC_064621.1, on the reverse strand, counting down.
GTAGTAGACAACGTCGCCTAGGGCAAAAGCAGGTGTCTGCCGCAGTCCAGGAACCTGATGCGGCGGATGCAGCAAAGACATCAAGGTGCGATGAAGGCGACCGTGAAGCAACTCAGCCGGCGAGCGACCATCTCGAGGCTGAGAGCGATACGAGGACAAAAAGTGCAATAACGCGTCCTCCCGAGAATGCGACTCTGTCAGCTTCAACATCTGTGACTTGAAAGTCCGGACCAAACGTTCATCGGCACCGTCTGACTGTGGCGAAAACGGCGCGGACGTCAGATGTTGAATACCATTGGCCTTGCAGAATGACTGAAATTCTGCGGACATGAATTGTGGGCCATTGTCGGAAACAATAGTCTGCGGAAGACCTTCAATGCAAAAGGTAGCGGATAACGCTTGGATGGCGGCAGATGACGTCGTGGAAGACATCCGGACAACAAAAGGAAAATTACTGAATGAATCGACCACAACCAACCATCGAGCATTTCACAATGGACCAGCAAAATCGATGTGTAAGCGTTGCCAAGGGAAAGTGGCTTTCGGCTATGCAAAGAATTTCCGCGGTGGTGCGGATTGTTGTTCGGCACACGCCATGCAAGATGAGCACATATTCGTAATCGCAGCATCGAGTCCGAACCAAGTACAGTGCTGACGAGCAAGTTGTTTCGTTCTCACTATACCCCAATGTCCTTGGTGGAGAAGCCGTAAGACAGAGGACTGTAACGAACGTGGCACCACGACCCTGGACTGATCATTATCAGAACGCAACAGCAAAACACCACGTCGAACACAAAGTCTCTCCTTGAGAGCAAAAAATCGGCGAACCAACGGATCCTCGATCCGTGACTTTGACAAGGGCCAGTGTGTGGCAACAAAACGCAGAACGGTAGCAAGGACAGCGTCAGCAGCTGTGGCTGTAGCTACACGAAAAAAATCAATTGGAAACGATGCGACCACGTCATCGGTTTCCGAATCAATGAACATGCAAGCAAGCTCGGAAGAATCAAATGCTCTATCCTCAGCAACAGGCAAACGGGACAACGCATCGGCGTTTCCGTACTTAGCAGTGGACCGATACAAGATATCGTAGCGGTACTGCGAGAGGAAAATAGACCAGCGAATGAATTTCTGCGCTGTACGTGGAGGTACAGGCTTGTTCGGATGAAAAAGTGATGTCAAAGGTTTGTGGTCTGCGATAATTGTAAAGTGACGACCATACAAGAAATCATGAAACTTGGTAACACCAAATACGAGAGCCAATGCTTCTTTCTCGATCTGTGAATAATTTCGTTGCGCAGACGAGTGCAATTTGGACGCAAAGGCAATAGGGCGATCATGCGATCCATCTTTGTGCGCAAGGACAGCACCGATCCCGAAATCCGATGCATCCACCATCAACAAAAGGGGTTTCTGGGGATCGAATGGCGTAAGGAAAGTATTGGAAAGCAACGCCGATTTCAACTGGCGAAAGGCGCGTTCGCATGCCGTCGTCCAGTCGAACGGAACACCTTTACGGCGTAAGCGATGAAGCGGAGCTGAAATGGAAGAGGCGTGGCGCACATAGCGATGATAATAGTTAATTTTTCCCAGCACACTCTGTAGCTGCTTTAAATTCTGCGGCGAAGGCAAGTCTTTTATGGCACGGAGGTGCTCTGGACTGGGATGTATGCCTTGGGCATTGATTACATATCCCAGATACGGTAAGTCACGAGCAAAAAACACACATTTGTCCTTCCGCAGGCGAAGACCATTTTGTCGCAAGACCTGAAATAATGTTCTGAGATTGGCTAAATGTTCTTCTTCCGTCTTTCGGGAGATCACAATATCGTCCAGATAGTTTGCTGCAGTAGGGACCGACGCACAAACAGTTTGCAGATATTGCTGAAACAATGCAGGGGCGGATGCACACCCGAATGGCAGTCTTTTGAATCAATACAAACCAAGATGCGTGTTAACCACCAAAACGCGCTGGGAGTCTTCGTCCACCGGTATTTGCAAGTACGCATCTGCTAGGTCCAACTTCGAAAAATATTTACCCGGGCACAGTTTGTCAAAAAGATCTTCCGGGCGGGGTAAAGGAAAAGTTGCAATCACTAGTTGTGGATTCACCGTTGCCTTGAAGTCCACACAAAGTCTCAATTTTCCGGAAGGTTTTGGTAAAATTATAAGGGTGAGGCCCAGAGAGAAGCCTGCACACGTTCAATCACACCTTGTGATTCCAAATCGTTCAACGTTCGTGCGACCTCGTCACGCAATGCGCGAGGAACATTGCGCGCTCTGAAAAATTTCGTTTGTGCGTTTTTCTTCAGTTCCAAATGTGCTTTATAGTTCTTAGCGCAACCAAGGCCCGGTGCAAAAATGTCTGCAAATTCTTCACATAGACGAGAAACACTGTCTGAAGGCACAGTCTGGTTCACTGATAGGACCTGATTGACTATAGAGAAGTTAAACAACTGAAATAAATCGAAACCAAACAAGTTCACTGCAGAAGAAGAACGAAGTACGTAAAATGACACAAGTTTTGTTTGTCCCTTGTATGTTGCAAGAAGGCTGCACTGTCCTAACACAGGGATAGCTTGTCCTGAATAACTACTTAACTTAACATTTGCGGCACGCAACGGAGGTGTGCCCAGCTGGTTGTACGTGCCGTGATTGATCAGTGAAACTGCAGCTTCGGTATCGAGCTGGAATGCTATCACGTTGCCGTGAATGTCAAAGTCTACAAAAAGTTTATTGTCCTGCTGACGACAAGAGAGACTGTCTCGTGCAACGTGAACTGACACTGGTACAGAATCACTTGCGACTTGACGTGATTTCTGGCGACGTCGACGCACACTATTTGTGGGACGAACACTGTCACTGTTAGAGAGAGTGGCACTGGGCGGAGTGGAATGAATTACATGAATTTCCATGGGCGAAGGTTCACGAGCCTGAGTATTCTTGTTCGATTCCGATTCCGGTGCAAAGCAAAGGGCCTGGAGTGGTTGAGAGTGTCCGATCGGAGCTTTTTCTGGCAAACACTCTGAACATGTCCTTTTTTATGACAGAAAAAGCAAATAGCCTGGCGTGACGGACTATTCTCACGCAAATGTCTAGTAGCACACTGCGGGCATGATTTTAGCACTGCATTTGCTTGCTTGCGCGGCACACGTGGCTGCGCGGACGGGCGCGAGGGCTGTTTACTGTTCCGTGCAGCGTGCCCAGTGGGCCGGTTAACGTGACACATGGCTGGTGAAGTTTCAAATGATTCCTGAGCAAAGTCAAGTGTGTCTTGCCGATCCAATATGTTCATCACTTGTTGAAGGGAGGGATTGACTAGTTTCAAAATCTGTTCCCTTATACGAACATCAGAAACGTTCTGTGCAATTGCATCACGTACCATAGTATCTGAATAAGGGAGGCCACATTGACACTCAAAAGCACAATCCCTAGTAAGGCCTTGCAAAGTTGCAACCCACTCCCTATTAGTGTGACCGGCCGAACGTTTTGTACGAAAGAAGGTATACCTTTTTGCAATGACATTGACTGATTCTTTGAATTATGCATCTAATGCAGACAAAATTTCGTCGTAGGACAGAGTTGCTACGTCGCGTCGGGGAAATAATTTCACTATCACACGGTACGTCTGGACGCCTACGGCGGAAAGGTTAAAAGCCTGTCGCTCATTACCTTGAATTCTGTAGGCGGCAAGATGAAATCCAAATTGGCGTGACCACTCCGTCCAGCTTTCCAGTGCCGCATCAAAAGGACGAAAAGGTGGTGCAACAGCGTGTTGTGGCTGCGGGAGCGGTGAAGCGGCGGCTGCCGCATCGTTTTGCATTGCACGTTGACCCTGGACGAGGTGTCCAAGGGCATCCAATAAGGCCTCCGTCTGCTGATTCTGCGAGCGATAAAATTCGGACAGTACATCCGGAGATTGTGGCGAAGCCATGGTACAAGTAACTCAGGGCAACACGAACGCAAAATTCTCGTCGCCATATGTTGTGAATTGGCAGGAGCCAATTTACGGGGTTTGGAGGAAGCCGAAAGGCACGCGTTTAAGCTCACGCAGGCTGGCGTGAGGTCTGGAACAGGTAAAGTAATTATACTATCAAGAAAAGTACGTAGCTGCTGGAATACTTAACTTTAATCCATAATTGGTGAACATCGGTCTGACTGTACATGCATCCCAAGATAAATAACAAATGACAATGGCGCCTTGCTAGGTCGTAGCAAATGACGTAGCTGAAGGCTATGCTAACTATCGTCTCGGCAAATGAGAGCGTAATTTGTCAGTGAACCATCGCTAGCAAAGTCGGCTGTACAACTGGGAAGAGTGCTAGGAAGTCTCTCTAGACCTGCCGTGTGGCGGCGCTCGGTCTGCAATCACTGATAGTGGCGACACGCGGGTCCGACGTATACTAACGGACCGCGGCCGATTTAAAGGCTACCACCTAGTAAGTGTCGTGTCTGGCAGTGACACCACAGTTTCATTTAAGGAAGTGCGGAAAACACTCCAGAAATCGAGTTACGAACACTTGCCAACATTAATTTGGTTGTACATATCCTAGGTGGAACGAAGTCACTTGATAAAGGGCAGGCTTCCAGTTCTGGTTGCGTACCAGTTAGGTTCCTATCAGAGTATGCTGGTGAAATATCTCCATTTATAGCAACCATAGAAACGTTCGCTGGACAAAACATCCACGTACATGGACAGGAAAATGGTACAGATCACACCAATACACAAAAAGGAAATAGAAGTATTTCACTGAATTATAGAGCTTTTCCGTTATGAACATGTTGCATTTTGCACATCCCGCATGTCATCTTGACTCTGTTTACATACTTGATCAAGAGGAAATAAATGATATCTTTGTAGCTTTGCTTAATGATAATCTTCAAAATATAAGCAAAAACATCAACTGCATGGCACGCATTTGATGCTTAATACTGACATTAAAAATATTATGAAATGTGCCACAGTAATTTATTTACAACTTGTGCGCTGTCTGCAGTTCAACAACATATACATCAAGACTGAAAACCATGTGGATGAAAAGGAAATTCACAATCTACTGGCTCATGTAACTGAATAGAACAATTTAGTATTATATCCAAATAACTGCCGGCACTTCAATGTCTTTTTATTAATGAATCAGCTTACAAAGCGACACTAAATATTCAAATATTCTTGTCCAGTGTAGGAGCCATTGATCAAAAATATATGTAACTCAAAATATTAACCATCTGAAGATGAGCATGGCAACCCAAAACCGGTATGACTGTAAAAAACATATTTGAAAGGAATTTTTGGCCGTTTGCCACTCAAGAGTTATAAACTGCAGTTTTTTGAACATTAGGATTCTGAGTCGATCAACACATTATTAGCCATAAAAACATATCTGTTTCCATGATAACAAGAATCAGGCAAAGCCGCCAGTTTCTAATTTACTGCAGACACTTAACTACCCCGGTATTTTGATGTGGCGCAGGAAACTCAGTAGGAAGCTGAAGTATGAGGAATGATACTATAACTTGGATGACGTTGTTCAGCTCATGAAACATATTATCAACCTGCAGGTTTTCCATTGTTCAAATGAAAGTGGATTATTTTATTGACTACAGTTCCTGATAGACTACCTACTAGACCATTGTATAGTGAAAAGACATTTAAATTTGTTGCCAATAATATCGAAAACTTCATTACTGATTTACTTCATATTTTTAAACGATGCTGGAATAAGGTTCCGATGGACATAGGCTACATTTTTAATCTGTATCATAAATACCGGTTTACTTGAATTTTGTATGGAATACTCTCATAAACATATGAAAGGACATAGGTTATAAATTTTCCAACATATATAATTCATTAATATTCATACATCATGTAACAGGGACAGGTTGTTACCAATGATGGCGAAAAGTTAATGACAAATTTACTTCAAATTTTTTCTCATTAACAAATGTTTCGACACCCATAGGCTGAAATTTTTTTAATAAGTGCAGTGTGTAAATATGCATATATAATATATAAGGGATAAACAATGTTGGCAAATATGCCAAATGTCCTCAATCAACTAATTCAAGTTTTTCACGATACTCTAATAAATGTTTGGATGGATATCAGTTAAATATTTGTTTAATATGTAAGTAATAAATAAAAGAGAAATGAAGTTAGCATAAATCTCAAGTTTTCTCTACAGATTGATCAACAATTTTTCCATGATACTCAAATGAACGTTCAGGCTGACATAAGCTACATATTTTTTAATACGTCTATATACACTGAAGAGCCAAAGAAACTCGTACACCTGCATAATAACGCGTAGGGCCCCAGCGTTTCCGCAGAAGTGACGCAACACGACGTGGCATGAATTCGACTAATAACTGAAGGGAACTGACACAATGAATACTGCCGGGCTGTCCATAAACCCGTGAGACTACGAGGAGGTGGAGGTCTCTTCTGAACATCACGTTGCAAGACATCCCAGATATGCTCATTACTATGCATGTCCGGGGTAATTGGTGACCAGTGGAAGTGTTGAAGTTCACAAGAGTGTTCTTGGAGACATTCTGTAGCAACTCTCGTGGAATTGCCTAAGTCATTCGGAATGCACAATGGGCATGATTGGATGCAGGTCATCAGACTGCATACTCACGTACGTGTCACCTGTCAGAGTCGTATCTAGACGTATCAGGAGTCCCATATCACTCCAACTGAACACGTTTCACACCATTACAGAGCCTACAACAGTTTGAACAGTCCCCTGATAACGTGCAGAGTCCATGGATTCATAATAATAAATGAAAAGCACCAGTTTGCTTTTGTTCTACAATATTATTTTTATTGCTAACCGGTTTTCGGCTTACAAGGCCATCTTCAGACATTTACTGAGTATTATCACCAAAGAAGTTAAATGTTAGCAGACAACATTGGAAGAGAAGTAACACATCTAGAGTGAAGTAGAAACATACAGTGAGTAACATCTTTGCAATGAAATAGTGAAAACTGAACAGTACATAAATAACAACGGAGTTGACAGGAAAACCTTTAGCACAAAATAGGAATAGCATGCCTACATAACAGTTTCTATTAATAAACAAAACTAATGAAATAAGATAAAATTAGTACTAGACAAGGCTGCATCAAGAGGAATGAAACATGGAGAGTGATACACAAACAATTAAAAAAAGAAGAGACAGTTGTCAATGTAAATACAGAGTACACGAGGAACTTAAACAATATCAATAAGATAAACAGAAATTAGTAAATGCAGGAAAATTGAGGTGTTTGAGGGAACCTACAGTTTGAGAGTGTGGTGGTACTGCATTTTAACAGTAACACTATAATCAAAGCAGTGGCTGTATACCAGTTTACATTAAATAAATGAGCACAGTAAAATATGAACAATATTTGATGAGACAACTACAAGGGGAGTTAAACATGGACAGTAATACAAGTACAAGTTAAAAGCAAACCCTTAACTAATGAAACAACAGCATATGTGGAATACAAAGACAACTGCAACAAATAAAACAACGTAATGACTACAGGAAAATGAAGATATGTAGGAAGAGAGAGTGTGGGAAGTAATGAACAACAAAGATGATTATATGAAGTTTAGGAGAGGGGAAGTGTTGAGTTGTGTCTGGTCATTTAGGATGAGATCTGGACTGTGAGCAAGATGTTTGTTAATTTCCAAGGCTTCCAGCAGGTTGAGTTTATGGCCTTTGTTTGCTAAGTGAAGTACATGGGACACTGGCTGGTAGTTGTGAACCTCACTCAGTACATGCTCAGCAAATGCAGAGTCTGAATTCTGCAACCTCCAGCTGCGTTCATGTTCAGCCAGCCTAGTTCATATGTCTCTGCCTGACTGACCAATGTAAAATTTGTCACAATCAGAACAGGTGATTTTGTATACCCCACTGTTGGCTAATAACTGTATCTTGTCTTTGCTATTAAAAACACACTGGGCTGTAGTGTTCCTGACATAGTAGGAAACCCTATACTTGCAGGATTTCAGTGCTTTGGCTACAGTCTGTGATACCTGACCTAGAAATGGTAGAGTACACCATTTTTTGCTGACAGTGGATGGGCAAGCAGGTGGGGCATAGAGGAGGGGTATAATTTTCTGTTTTTGTTTCATGTGCAAGATATGGTCAATAACTGGATTGTAGCCATTGGCTGAGGCAATAAATTTTATTGTATCTAACTCTGTTTTAAATTCATCTATGGACATGGGGATAGATATGAGACGGTGTACCATTGAGTGGAAAGCTGCATGTTTGTGAGTTATGGGGTGTTGTGAGCGAGAAGGTATTACTGTGTCTGTAGTTGTTGTTTTTCTGTAAATTTTGAAACAATGTGTGTGTGTACTGATGTCAATGGTGAGATCTAAGAAGTTTATGGATTTGTTGCCAATTTCCATAGTGAACTGGATATTTTTATGTTGACTGTTTAGGTTTTTCAAGAATGTGTTGAGTTGTCTTGTAGTACCAGTCCACATACACAGGACATCATCTACATATCTAAACCAGTATTTGATGTTTGCACTCAAAGGTTCTGTTTTTAAAAAATTTTGTTCAAAATGGTCCATAAATATTTCAGCCAACAGTGGACTAAGAGGGGAACCCATAGCTAAGCCATCTAATTGTTTATAAAGAGTTCCTTGGAACTGGAAATAGTTCTGTACAAGGCAGGTCTGTGTGGCCAGTCTCAAGTCATTCAATTCCACAGGATTGACATTAGACTTGTGGATCAGTTCTGTCAAAATGTCAATACATTCTACTACTGGTATGTTAGAAAACAAACTGCTGACATCAAAGGATACTAATTTATCACTGTGTGAGACAGATATACCTTTTAACTTGTTTACCAGGTCCACAGAGTTTTAAATACCATGCTTTGGTTTGAATTTAGTCTTACTCTTAATTAGGACATCAAGTTTACTGGCTAGTTTGTAAGATGGAGCAGTGAATGATTCATATTGTCTCATATTGTCTCCACAAGCGTACACGTCCATCAGCTCGACACAATTTGAAACGAGACTCGTCCAACTAGGCAAAATGTTTAAATTTATCAACAATCCAATGTCGGTGCTGATGGGCCCAGACGCGGCGTAAAGCTTTGTGTCGTACAGTCATGAGGGGTATGCGAGTGGTCCTTTGGCTCCGAAAGCCCATATCGATGATGCTTCGTTGACTCGTTCGCACGCTGACACTTGCTGACGGCCCAGCATTGAAGTCTGCAGCTATTTGCGGAAGGGTTGCGCTTCTGTCACGATGAACGATTTCTCATGTCGTCGGCGGTCCCGTTCTTGCACGATCTTTTTGCGGCCGCAGCGAAGTCGGAGATTTGATGTTTCACTGGATTCTTGATACTCACGGTACACTCGATGGGAAAATCCTCACTTCATCGCTACCTGGGAGATGCTGTGTGGCATCGCTCGTGTGCCGACTATAAAACCACGTTCAAACTCACTTATATCTTGATAATCTGCCATTGTGGCAGCAGTAACTGACCTAACATCTGCGCCAGACAATTTTTGTTTTATATAGGCTTTGCCGACAGCAGCACCGTATTGTGTCTGTTTACATATATCTGTATTTGAGTACGCGTGCCTATACCAGTTTCTTTGGCGCTTCAGTATATATGAAGAGCTCATTATCAAAAAGGGCCATATCCACTTTCGATTTTTTTTTTACAGGAGAGGCAGAGAACTTAAAATCATGTCAGGAAATTACCTACGATTATAAAAAATGACTTTAAATAACGAAAACGTAGCAAAACCCTATAGTTATGTTGTTAAAATTGGTTAAAGCTTCAACTGCTCAGCTTTCATACTAACAATTGTATTTTTCCGCATTTGAAACTGAACCTACGTGCATCCACGTATTAAATGTTTTAATAAAATATTGAACAATCGATGCTTATGCAGTTTTGTTTTATGAATTACCGTAGTGCATGAAAATTCTGAATATCAATCATTGTTAGAAGTCAGCATTCTCTTGAACGACGTCTGTGGGTACAAGTTCGAAAGGCAGGTGGAAATTTTGGGAGAGCTGAAATAAGCAGGAACCTAGATCTTTAATATTCAATTACTAGTAAAATATTAAGATATAATAACCTAACTATGATCTGAGAACAGAAGATCACGTAAGAATGAACATAAATTCTGGTGGTGGTGATTTTGGCAGCCGTCTGCGCTAAAGGCAAACCACTCATTTCTTGGAATGAACTCTAACATGTGGACTGAGATAGCAGAACCGATTAGAATGTATGATGACCTGGAGAGCGAAATAGCCGGCCGGAGTGGCCGAGCGGTTCTAGGCGCTTCAGTCTGGAACCGTGCGACCGCTACGGTCGCAGGTTCAAATCCTGCCTCGGGCATGGATGTGTGTGATGTCCTTAGGTTAGTTAGGTTTAAGTAGTTCTAACGTAAGTTCTAGGGGACTGATGACCTCAGATGTTAAGTCCGATAGTGCTCAGAGCCATTTGAACCATTTTTTTTATGACTTCCAGAATCAGACACTCAGAAGATTCGAGACATTACAAGAAAAAGTAAACCATTTTAGGTCATCTCTTTTATTTTGCTATGTATTCTTTGGAGCATTTCCATTCAGCTTGAACAAAATCGCAACAACAAACAACGCTAACACACACACACACACACACACACAAGTAAACAGAAAAAGCTACGGTGCCTTTGTTATGAGTGGCTACTGATGGAGCTTGCCAAACTTATATACATATACTAGCTGATTTCCTTGAAATTTTTATGAGATACCCTATAAACATTTGAGTGGACAGTTACAGATATTGTATATAAATGTAGCTTATATGTGATGTATAAAGGGTAAATGTAGCACGGTTTCGAAATGTTCGGTACCAGTTACGTCAGATTTTTTGTTCAATAGTGTAGCAACAGACGTGCTGCACCACGAGCAATCCGTTTCTGGAGAAAAGCCAGCCGCTGTGGCCGAGCCGTTCTAGGAGCTTCAGTCTGGAACCGCATGACCGCTACGGTCGGAGGTTCGAATCCTGCCTCGGGCATGGATGTTTGTGATGTCCTTCGGTTAGTGCGGTTTAGGTAGTTCTAAGCTCTAGGGGACTGATGACCTCAGATGCTATGTCCCATAGTGCTCAGAGCCATTTGAACCATTTGATTTCTGGAGAAAATGTACATTTAAATATTTAGTAACGGCGTTCTCTCACTGAACAATATAGAAAAGTAGCTCGTTTCAAGCTTAGGAAACGACTGAAACAACTCACTAACGGTTGCCAACAATGACATAAACGTTTCTACATTCTTAATGGAAAGTAAAGAAATTTACTTGTATAACAATCTTTGATTCTCTGGATGTTCTGGAAAGCTACTGCAGATACACGTCTGGGACATGTTTTGTTAGATTCACCAGACCTATAACAACAAAATAAATGGAAATCGTGCTTTAACCTCGTACACTTTTGCGATGGCTTCATATTGGCGAAGTTGTTAAATTTCAGGCAAAATTTTTTTAGTCGTTAACTCCGTAACTAAACACTTGCGGACCTATCATTTTCTTTCACATTTCGTTATAAAATTTGTCACTTTGCGAATAAAATTATATATATATATATATATATATATATATATATATATATATATATATATATATATATATATCACTTATAAACTCATATGGGAAGTATTTTAAGTTTTTTTAAAGTATAATCTATACCGGTTGAAAACATTATTCTTTAGTTTCACTTATAGAATAAGTATTGAAATATTTACATACCTTCGTGAATCACCCTGTATATGGGCAGACGTGTCTTTCCCGAGTTGGAGAATTATAAAAGCTTTCTTCTCGTTTTAACTCTATGTTTGAATCGACTCATCCAAACATTTACGCTTTGAGAAGGGAAAGCAAAGAAAGACAAGTATTCATGAAGAAAAAAAAATTCAAAATGACAAAATGGTGAAGTGGACGTATTGTAGCTAGTGAAATGTGCTTCGCACAAAGCTTAAATGTTATTGTTTCCAACTGAAAGTGCTTGAAAATAAAGTTTTTTATTATTACACTTTTCCTTTACACAAATTTACTTCATTTTTCTGTCGATTAGGTCATTTAGGATTATTATTTACCATTTTTCAAATATTGTAATTAAAATGTAAAACTGCCCTTTAGCTTAAGACTATACGCTACTACAGTAGGGCTTGCTAGAGAGTACGTAACAGAAAATTACAGATCTGTTGCCGTTGCGAAGCATGAGTGCCGGTTCTAAAGGCAGTTTAGCACAAGTTGTGGAGCTCGTGTTTTAAGCAGGTAAAAGCTGCTGAGTTCGTGTGTCAAAGGAGGTAAGACTTACGGAGTTTGTGTGAGCAGTAAAGGGATCAAGGACGCGGCTACTTTTTTGCACTGCCTAGAACATACAAATACAAGAATCAAAAATGAGCCACGCAACTGACCTTCCACTTTGTACAAACGAAATAGCTCTCTTCTTCGAGTTGCTCTGCGTCTTGCCGTTGCCGCCTCCGGCAAAGACGGCTTGCGTGATTTGTAAGTTCTCCGTTCGGCGGTTTGCGGAGGAAATTTCGCCGAAGAAAAATTGCGGAAAAGTGGTGGACGGCGCGCCTGGGCCACGGCACGGCAGGCACCTGCAGGCGAGGCAAAAGTCGGATTCTTCCGGCCTCCGCTGATATTTATGACTTCCGGGGCGGGAGGGCCTTTGTGGGAAGCCGTAGGCTCGCGGGGGAAAAATTCCAGGAGTCGCTAGAACCGCGGACAATCCAGGGACAATGAGCGCCTCTGCGCCTTGGCACAGGCCATTTTTGCGGCGGTATTGTGGCCAGCCTGACAAATGGTGCGTCCACCGCTTCCGTCATTTTCCTCTAAAGCGGTCAGCAGCGGGTCTCACACCCCGTGGGAGTCGCACCGACTTTTAGCACGGCTCATGTTTGCCTAACGACAGAGCTAAGAATTGTGTCAATTTCTGAGGCTGTTAGCTCTTTGCTCTTCAGTCTGGTAGCTTTACGATCATTTCATATTTGGATTTTAACCTGATGTCTTGATCAGGCCACCGTCTTGAAGATCGTAACTCCACCAAGATGACAAAAGTCACGGGGTATTGACGTGAACGTACATAAATGGCCGTAGTATCACGTACACGACGTATAAAAGGTTCGTACATTGGCGGAGCTGTCATTTGTAGTCAGATGACTCATCTGAAAGGGTATCCGACGTTATTGTGGCCGCACAAAAACAATTAACAAACGTTGCACACAAAATTGTAGTTGGAGCTAGAAGCATGGGACATTCCATATTGGTAATTATTTAGAAATTCAATATTCCCAAATTCGCAGTGTCAAGAGTGTGCTGAGAATACCCATTTTCAGGTATTATCTCTGACCACGGACAACGCAGTGGCCGACGGCCTTCACAGGGGAGTTGGAACAGAAAATTTTTTCACATTTTCGGATTCGTCTCTCATTATAAAATTTGCAACTTCCTGAATAAAATGATATACACTCCTGGAAATGGAAAAAAGAACACATTGACACCGGTGTGTCAGACCCACCATACTTGCTCCGGACACTGCGAGAGGGCTGTACAAGCAATGATCACACGCACGGCACAGCGGACACACCAGGAACCGCGGTGTTGGCCGTCGAATGGCGCTAGCTGCGCAGCATTTGTGCACCGCCGCCGTCAGTGTCAGCCAGTTTGCCGTGGCATACGGAGCTCCATCGCAGTCTTTAACACTGGTAGCATGCCGCGACAGCGTGGACGTGAACCGTATGTGCAGTTGACGGACTTTGAGCGAGGGCGTATAGTGGGCATGCGGGAGGCCGGGTGGACGTAACGCCGAATTGCTCAACACGTGGGGCGTGAGGTCTCCACAGTACATCGATGTTATCGCCAGTGGTCGGCGGAAGGTGCACGTGCCCGTCGACCTGGGACCGGACCGCAGCGACGCACGGATGCACGCCAAGACCGTAGGATCCTACGCAGTGCCGTAGGGGACCGCACCGCCACTTCCCAGCAAATTAGGGACACTGTTGCTCCTGGGGTATCGGCGAGGACCATTCGCAACCGTCTCCATGAAGCTGGGCTACGGTCCCGCACACCGTTAGGCCGTCTTCCGCTCACGCCCCAACATCGTGCAGCCCGCCTCCAGTGGTGTCGCGACAGGCGTGAATGGAGGGACGAATGGAGACGTGTCGTCTTCAGCGATGAGAGTCGCTTCTGCCTTGGTGCCAATGATGGTCGTATGCGTGTTTGGCGCCGTGCAGGTGAGCGCCACAATCAGGACTGCATACGACCGAGACACACAGGGCCAACACCCGGCATCATGGTGTGGGGAGCGATCTCCTACACTGGCCGTACACCACTGGTGATCGTCGAGGGGACACTGAATAGTGCACTGTACATCCAAACCGTCATCGAACCCATCGTTCTACCATTCCTAGATCGGCAAGGGAACTTGCTGTTCCAACAGGACAATGCACGTCCGCATGTATCCCGTGCCACCCAACGTGCTCTAGAAGGTGTAAGTCAACTACCCTGGCCAGCAAGATCTCCGGATCTGTCCCCCATTGAGCATGTTTGGGACTGGATGAAGCGTCGTCTCACGCGGCCTGCACGTCCAGCACGAACGCTGGTCCAACTGAGGCGCCAGGTGGAAATGGCATGGCAAGCCGTTCCACAGGACTACATCCAGCATCTCTACTATCGTCTCCATGGGAGAATAGCAGCCTGAATTGCTGCGAAAGGTGGATATACACTGTACTAGTGCCGACATTGTGCATGCTCTGTTGCCTGTGTCTATGTGCCTGTGGTTCTGTCAGTGTGATCATGTGATGTATCTGACCCCAGGAATGTGTCAATAAAGTTTCCCCTTCCTGGGACAATGAATTCACGGTGTTCTTATTTCAATTTCCAGGAGTGTATATATCACTTATGAACTCATATGGGAAGTATTTTATTTTATTATTTTTAAATATAATCTAAACCGGTTGAAAATGTTAAAATTTTTACTTTCATTACTTCAAAATCTAATAAAATCGGTAATTTTTTATGTAGAAGGCTGTGGATTGCTGTGTTATGAACTGGAATGTGTTGGTCATGTCCAAAAGAGGATGGATACCAGGTTGAGGAAGTTAAAACACTGTATGAGAGACAAGAAACTTTATGATGGTAAAACTGTAAGAGGCAGGCTGACAGACAAATTAATTGATGAACTACAGCAGTATTATGGGAACTTCATTAGTAAAAACACTGAGGATTTGTTGAAAATGAAGCAGGCAGTATGGGCTACCTACTTTCACAGATTGTTAAGTAATGAAAAACTAGTACACCATCTTTGCCCTCCTTGACCTGATTCATGGTGCAGTTACCGCAATGCCCAGTACTCAAACAGGTCATACAACCAGAAACATTCCATCCCACCAGCAGTGATGGAGATCATAAAACGCATTTACAGTGACCTGGCAAATCCTGAATTACTAAAGAAGTATCTGCGTGGCAGACTCAAAATCCCAATGAGTCGTTCAATAATTTCATATGGACTCACTCACCAAAAAATGTTTTTGTGGGATGGTGACACTATAGTGTGGGGGGAGGGGTAGGGGGGGGGAGGGTTAGTGATAATGTTATTGCTTTTAATGATGGCAACATTGGTAGGGTGAAAGTGCTACATCTTATGGGAATTAATCCCGGAGCAAACTGCATAAGAGAACGTGAACGGTTGGACAAGGTTCGCATTGATAAAGCAGAGAGAGTATGCAGCACAGTTGGCCACTAAGGAGTCGAGAAAGAAGAAAAGAAGAAAACACTTGGAAAAAATCAAGAGGGTGATATACAGTATGGTGCATGGTGCTTCTGAGTGACTAAAAATAAGAAATTAAGCATGTATTAAATGAGTTACAGTCTTTTGAAACTTGAGAAGCCATTCCTGAAAATTTACATTTTTTGTTGCATTTTTCCCTGAATCTCAGAATCCTTTTCGAGTAGAGTATTCAGATTTTCAGGGAGTAATAAGATACATATCCTGAGTCTATTTAACTAAAAGAAGAACGTAATTGAAACGCCTGTGCTAGCAGGACAGAGCGGAACAGGTTGTGGAAAGGGGCCAAAATGATTTGCTGTCAGTTTCACTCAACATACAAACTTTATTTATCAACTCACAATATTACAATAAGGATGCGAAGCACATGAAACTTTAATCGACCCCCCTTGATTAACCTTTGATCGGCTGTAGGCTACACTCAAAATCCAAGACACAGGGCCTAAGCAAGAAATTGAAATACAAGGTTCTCCTGGAGGTTTCACCCTTTTATATTTTCTAAATCTTCAATCTAAACAAGCTGAAGGCCGCTGGAATTTAATTGTATTAAGCAATAAGAAGAGTTACAATCAAAAGGCAGGAGGCATTATCTTAAAACATTGGATATAAAACAATCTCATGCCTTAAGGGACAGACTAGGACAATCATTTTAGAGATATTAACACTCAGCTTGAGGCCACAAATTAACACAATAATTTAACGGCTTAAGGTCTTAAAAGATTTGATGTAAAATTCGGCTGAAAGCCCCATATAAGGAATAACTATCTTATGTCTAAAGGGCAAGACAGAAACATAAATTCAGGATATATAAAAACTCGGCTGAAGGCCACACATCAACCAAATAACTAAAACTCAAATAATAGACACGGAACGGCGCTCAGAAGTTTCCAAGGGTCGTCCTGGAATTGTAACACTAACGCCCGTTGTTAATAAACCAAGGTACAATAACTACTGACATACATGAACATCGCAACGGCTGTGGAACTACACGCCGTGGTCGACAGCATCAACACGGTAAGAAAACACTCACTCGCTGCTCTGTCGCAGCCGATCAACTGGCTACTGCAGTACGCAGACAGCATTACAGCATTTAAGGCATTGCTCAGTCGAACTAACACAGTGTACACAGTGTTGCACGAAACACTGCCACAGGAAAGTGGAACACTCGTAAAACGAATCACTGATGAACTACTAGAACAAATCACCGGCGGACACACAAAACCTGAAGGACAGTCGGTGACGAAACACACGCCATCTGACAAGACGACCGACCAACAATCAACGAAGGTTGTTGACGCTCCAACCATGTGTGTCCGCTGTCCTTTGGGAACTGGGTGACAGGGCGATCCGGGCACACCAGCTCGGACCCAGTCATGCAGAGGTAACTCATGCCCATTGGCCACGACGTGTCCGCACAAGAGGGTACCGAGCCTCGTCCAGCAAGATGACACAGTGACGAGGCCACAGAAACGGTCAAAAGACCAAACACACGTCGCCCAAAGAGGCGACCTACTGAACGACCGACCACGGACGTTCTCGCTGCCACCTCCGTCCGTCGGACAGTTCATCCTGCGTGGCGAGCGGTCGGCGAGTGCTGGCGTTCCGCGCCTCCCTGGCGCTCCGTCCCCGACTGCTGCTGCGTCCCGACTGCACTTCTGCCGCGTTCCAACTCCAACCGTTCCAAGTCCGATCTCCATCTCACTGCCAGACTCACGACGAACCGGAAATACCGGGTGATCAAAAAGTCAGTATAAATTTGAAAACTGGATAAATCACAGAATAATGTAGATAGAGAGGTACAAATTGACACACATACTTGGAATGACTTGGGGTTTTATTAGAACAAAAAAAATACAGGAGTTCAAAAAACGTCCGACAGGTGGCGCTTCATCTGATTAAAATAGCAATAATTGGCAAAACAATGTAAGACAAAGCAATGATGATGTTCTTTACAGGAAATGCTCATTATGTCCACCATCATTCCTCAACAATAGCTGTAGTCGAGGAACAATGTTGTGAACAGCACTGTAAAGCATGTCCGGAGTTATGGTGAGGCATTGGCGTCGGATGTTGTCTTTCAGCATCCCTAGAGATGTCGGTCGATCACGATGCACTTGCAACTTCATGTAACCCTAAAGCCAATAGACGGACGGATTGAGGTCTGGGGACCAGGGAGGCCAAGCATGACGAAAGTGGCGGTTGAGCACATAATCATCACCAAACGACGCGCGCAAGAGATCATTCACACGTCTAGCAATATGGGGTGGAGCGCCATCCTGCATAAACATCGTACGTTCCAGCAGGTGTTTATCAGCCAGTCTGGGGATGATGCAGTTCTGTAACATATCGGCGTACCTCTCATCCGTCACCGTAGCAGTTACAAAACCAGAATCATGAATTTCCTCGAAGGAAAAAGACCCGATAACGGCAGATGTGGTAAATCCAACCCATACTGTGACTTTCTCGTCGTGCAATGGAGTTTCCACGACAGTTCTAGGATTTTCGGTGGACCAAATTCTGCAGTTGTGGGCGTTGACAGACCCTTGGAGCGTGAAATGAGCTTCGTCGGTCCACAACACGTTACTCAACCACTCGTCATCTTACGCCATGTTTTGAAACGCCCACACCGCAAATGCCCTCCGTTTCACTAAATCGCCAGGTAACTGTTCATGATGCCGATGGATTTTGTACGGATAGCATTGGAGGGTACGCCTCAGTGTCAACCAAATAGTAGTGTATGGAATGCCGGTGCGACGTGTGACTGCACGAGCGCTGACTTCCCCGTGCATGGACGAACCCGCTACAGTCTCCGTTTCGTCCTGAACTGTCTCAGCAGCACTACGCCTTGTGCTCGGTCGGCCACTACAGAGTCTATCATCTAGACAACCCGTGGCTTCGAACTTCGAAATCATTCTCGCCACAGCTGCATTTGTCAACGGACCTTTACCCGTTCGAATCCCCTTCCTATGGCGATACGATCGTAACGCTGAACTAGCACATTCCCCATTCTGATAATACAGCTTCACTAAAAGCGTCTTTTCAGGTAACGTCAACATGCTGCGACTGCTGGCGTATCTGATTCTCTCTCTCTCTTTTTTTTTTTTCTTTATTGTATTTCAATTCCCCATCGGGGCGGGCCGGCAGCAGCATAGGCGCTGCTCTTCAGCCGAAAGACATAGAACAAAACAATAGAAGACATTTAAAAAACAGCAAAGGAGAAAATAAGGTGTACATAGATATATAAAAGGGGGAACATCATGGAAGGCAATAGACAAAAAACGGGGTGACTGTAAAATGGAGATAAAAAACTGTTTAAAAGTAGCACACACAAAAAGCCACACACTGCGACGGTTAAAAGAACACAAGACACAGTACGACGGGAGCATAAAGGGAGCGACGGAAGGCATAGCACATAACGTAACACTGACGGCGAACCTCAAGGCAGTACACAATTAAAATCACACCTCTAGACGCACACGAGAAACAGCACTAAACACAACACTGATGTGGCACACTGACGATGATCAAAACAGAGGATCTGCCAGGCGCTTGGAGATGAGGGAGACCTGAAGAAGGGAGGGAGGGGAAGAGATGGGGGAGGTGAGCGGGGGGCGCGCGGAAGAGGGCCAGGTAGGGAGGGATGTGGTAAGGAGAGAGGCAAGTAGGGGGTGCAGGGTCTCAGGGGAGGGGGGGACGGAGGAAAATCCGCTCTGGGAGAAGGAGGAAAGAGGAAAAGGGGCCCTGGGGAGGGGGGGGGGAACAAGGCCAGGTTATAGTTGGAAGGAAGGGTAGATGTCACGGCGAAGTTCGTCATCTGGGAGGGGGAGGCGTTGGAAATTGCCCTGATGAAGGAGATGGAGGGTGTGGAGGTGGAAAGAGGGAGGGATACAGCGATAGAGGCGCGGCAATGGGCGGGGGTGGAGAGGAAGGAGGAAACCAGAGGGTGGGGGGGATCAAGCCTGCGAACAATGTAAAGGATGCGGAGGTGTTGGAGGAACAGGAGGAGGTGGGGGAAGGGGATCAGTTCATACAGGAGCCGTGTGGGGGAAGGAAGGCGGATACGGAAGGCAAGGCGGAGCGCATGGCGTTCAAGGATTTGGAGGGCCTTGTAAAAGCGGGTGGGGGCGGAGATCCAGGTGACGCTGGTGTAACAGAGGAGATTCTCTCTCTCATTACAGCTCCTTTTATACACGGCTGTAATGCGCAGTCACTGACGTATTGCTGTCCAGCGCCATCTGTCGGATTTTTTGTGAACCTTGTTCTAAAAAAACCCCATGTCATTCCAAGCATGTGTGTCAATTTTTACCTCTCTATCTACATTATTCCGTGGTTGATTAAGTTTTCAAATTTATACTGACTTTTTGATCACCCGGTACTATCGGTGGCGTAGAGACAGTACGACATTGCACTTATCGATGCGCGCTTCTGCTGCAGCTCACGGGCCGACAAGACAGCAATTCAGTGACACCAGTAATTGAAATTAAAATGACGAGGCCGCTGTGCGGTAAAAACAATACATTAAATAAAGATGGCACGAACATGAGCCACACATGGCTCAATAATGTTATGTATAATTAAAATTATTAAGGATAACGCAGAAAAAAGTAGACAAAATTTTATCCATGTAATTAAAAAATTGTATTTCTGAAAGCAGTGTCTGGAATGCAATTATTGTAGTCCAGTAGACTCAGAACATACAGTTCAATGTCCTGTAAAAGTTTCAGATCAAAGGCTAGAGTGGTACCTGAAATATAGGGAGGCCAAGTCACTAAATTCAACATTGTCGTGATAGGGCGTTCCAACACCCTTTAACGAGCGAGAGCAGCGGCGTTTGTGTAGAGTTTTTAGTATTGACAGACTAACCACACTACGTGGAATAATCTCAGATATTAGAGTGGGACGTGCGACGAGCGAACCCGTTAGGACGGTGTAGCGGGATCTAGCGTTATTAGTGAGCTATTGCGGCAGACGACCGACACGACTGCCTCTGCCAACAGCACGACCCCGAAAGCCGTGCCTGAGCCTCGTGACCATGTGGGTTGGACCCAAGAAAACTGGAGAACTGTGTCTGGTGAGATGAGTTGCGATTTGAGCCGGTAAGAGCTGATTGTATGTTGGAGTGTGGCGCAGACCCCACGGAATCATGGACCCAAATTGTCAACAAGGTATTGCCCAATCTTTTGGTGGCTCCATAATGGCGTGGGCTGTGGACTGAGTCTTCTGGCCCAGCTGAACCGATCACTCACCATTCGGAGCTTTTGCAGTCTATAATCGCAGTTTGTTGATGACAATGCCCCAAGTCATCGGGCCACAATTGTTGGCGGTTGATCTGAAGAACTTTCTGGACAATTCGAGCAAATGATTGGGCCACCCACATCGCCTGCATGGGACAAAATGGAGAGGTCAGTTCATCCACAGATTTCGGTATCGGCAACACTTTGCAACTATGGACGGCTATAGAGGCAGCATGGCCCAGTGTTTCTGCAGTGGACTTCCGACTTGTGGAGTCCATATACTTCGAGTTCCTGCACTACACCCGGAAAAATGAAGTCCGGCACGATATTAGGAGATACTCCATGAATTGCGCCCCCTCGTTGTGTTGACTGTTACATGTCGGCGAACAAGTCGAGTAAAAAGTGCTTCAGCATTTCTGGCAAATTCAGATGATACTATAAAGAGCGGCGTGGGGTACAGCAGAGATATGACCCGCCGATAACGGATGTTACTGAGTAGTTTCAGCTGACAGATTATCGGTTCACTTAGCTGAAACACGATCAGTAGTTTAACATATTATATAAATTATCGTTAGGAAGATAAGAAAATGAGAGACAACCAATATGTATAACAGAATGTTCGGAGTATTATTATGCATATGTTGACGCAAACTATAATTAGAGATCACCCGTTACGGGGACAATTATACATCTGTTTTAAGGAATACTTGCTCAACCCGTTATCACTAATTCTGACTAGGAAAATCAATCTAATCTGTATCTTCCCATCCACCAATAGCCGACTGAGTAACACTACACAACAGAAACTATTTATGCACCATTATTCATCTTTGGTTATTGGGTTGCAAAGCAATCAAGCAGCCAGCTCTCAAGTTTTTACAGAATTCTAAAAAAAAGTTATTCAATAATTCTCAACTTACAGAATACGTTTAATGTATTTGACGTTTTATTGAGAAACTATACCACTTGCGATATTTAAAGAGAACTGAGGATAGCAATATCATCAGCGAATATTACCATTGTAATCCTTTCACCTTGAATTTTTATTTTACCTAAACTTTTCTCTTATTTCTGTCGTTCCTCATTCGATATATGGATTGAACACTAATGGCAAAAGACTACGTTCCTGTCTACATCATTTTTATTCCGAGCACTTAATTCTTAGTCTTCCACTCTTATTATTTCCTTTTGGTACTTGTTCATGTTGTACACTACTCGTCAAAGTTCCGAAAACTTGCACCATTTGACACTGTCGAACGCTTTTTCCAGGTCGACAAACTCTATGAAAGTATCTTGATTTTTATTTAGTCCTGATTCCATTATCAATCGCAACGTGAGAACTGCCTCTCTGGTGTCTTTACCTTTCCTAAAGTCAAACTGATCGTCATCTAACACACCATCAGTTGTTTTTCTATCCTTCTGTACGATTTTTGTCAGCAGTTTGGATGCATGAACTGTTAAGCTGATTGTGTGATAACGCTCGACTTGTCAACTCTCACAGTCTTCGGAATTGAGTGGCTGATGTTTTTTTGGAAGTCAGATGGATTATCGCCCGACTCATACATTCTACGCATCAACGTGTAGTCGTTCTGTTGCCAGTTCCCACAATGATTTTGGCAATTCTGATGAAATGTTATCGCTACTGCTTTATCTGATCTTCCATAGCTCTTTTAAGTTCTATTCTGATGCAGCATATCTTAGCTCTTTTATATCGACTCCTCTTTCTTCTTCTACGAAGTCATTTGACAAGATATCCCGCTCATAGGGGCCTTCATCGAACACTCTCAATCTATCCAATCTCTCCTCTGCATTTGACATTAGAATTCCCATTTCACCCTTAATGTTACCACCCTTGCATTTAATTTCATGGAAGATTGTTTGGACTTTTATATACGCTGAATCAGTCCTTCCGACAATGATTTCTTTTTCGATTTTTTCACATTTCTCATGCAGCCATTTCGCCTTAGCTTCCTTGCCTTTCCTGTTTATTTCATTCATAAGTGACTGGTATTTCTGTATTCTTGGATTTCCTGAATATTTATGTACTTCCTTCTTTCGCCTATGAACTGAAGTATTTCTTCTGTTACCCATGGTTTCTTGGCAGTTACCTTCTTTGTATCTATGTTTCTCGTTCCATCACCTGTGATTAGCATTTTTAGAGATCTCCATTCCTCATGAACTTAACTGCATGTTAAGCTGTTCCTTATCACCATGTCTATTGCCTTAAGAACTTCAAGCGCTTGTCTTCATTCCTTAGTGCTTCCCTATCCCACATATTTGTACAGTGAGTCTTACTGCCTATTAAACTTGAAATTTTCCCATAGCTCCCGGCTTTTTTCAGGTATACCTCTTTCCCTTGTGTTTCTTGAACAGAGTATGCGCTACTGCTAGCTGAAATTTATTGAAAAACTCAGTTAGTATTTCTCCTTTCTCATTCCTAGTAGCAAGCCCATATTCTAATGTAATGTTTTCTTCACTCCTCCCCCTACAACCGCATCCCGATCTCCATGTCTATTAGACTTTCATTTCCCTTTCATGCACTGATTTATCTGTTCAACTACCTTCCTGTTCAATACGAATCCTATTCCCGCTGTACCATTTTCTGCTGCTGTTGATATTTCCCTATACTCATCTGACCAGATATCCTGGTTTCTTTCCAGTTCACTTCAGTGACTCCCATTATTTCTAGATTGAGGCGTAGCGTTTCCATTTTGAGATTTTCTACCACACGTGCCATGTTCACATTTCTAACATTTCACGGCACGACTCGTAGAACGTTATCCTTTCGATGGTTATGCAATCTTTTCCTCATGATCACGTCCCCATTTGCAGTTCACTCCCGGAGATCCGGATGAGGGACTATTCCGAAATCTTTTGCCGATGGAGAGATCGTCAAGACATTTCTTAAAGTCCAGGCCAAAGAGTCTGTAGCTACGTATTATGTGTCTTTAATGTAACTGCATTACTGTTTCCATCGTTTTCTGCGTTCTCTTGCCGTTGATCATGGCTGATTCTTCCACCTTTAGGGGCAGTTTCCCACTCCAAAGAGCAAGAGGGTGCTTTGAACCTCTGTCTACTCCTCCGTCCTCTTTGAAAAGATCATTGGCAGAACGAGGGTCTCTTCTTACGCCGGGAGTCTTTGACTGCCATTGCTGATGATTTTTGTTCAAATTTTAAGCGGTGGCGTAGTTAGAACCCGGGACTGTGGACATTTTCAATGATAATTGAAGTCGCTACCCTAGAGAAAGGATGTCTACTCTTTCACTTCTCCAACATAGCAAGGGACCCGTACTGATGAACAATACACAAGAGTCGGTCTTTCAAGTGTCGTGGTTGCCATTTTTTCCGTAGATAAATTACATTTGTTCAAGATTCTTGCAATGTATCTTATTCTGGCATAAAATTTTCCTACAATATGTTTTATATGCTCATTCCACTTTCAGTCACTTCGGATGGTTAGTCTTGGGTGTTTTACGGTTGTTATCGTTTCAGCGATTTGTCACCAATGGCGTAACCGAACAGTAATGTATCTTTTGCTGCTGTATGCGTTGCATTAATTAACGAGTTAGGTCATCTACAACCCGCTGTACCAATCATGGACAGCTCCGAAATGCTTCCTGTTATTCACTGCAGCCTTCTGACAACCTTGCTATAGAAAACAGCATTGCTAACAGCCCCATCGAGCATCTGACGTTATCTATTACATAATTTGTATATACGGTCCAGTCACATTAATGTGACCAACGTCTTTGTTGTACGTCAACGTGTAATAACCCCTCACAAATGGGAGGCTGCTGAATCCTGCTGAAAAGTGATGCCAAGGCCGCACATCGTCGTCCTTTATAGTCCAACGATATATCTCTCTCCGAGACTATTTTCGAACGCTAGCATTAGCTGTTTCTTACATGGATACTTTAAACCAGGAGCTTCTACATTTGACGGCAAAGTGAAATGGATACTCTGACAAGCAGGTTCGCAAGGCTGTGGGGCTTGGACCATCCCCGGAGGCGCATGAAGCGGACCTTTATTCCTTATGCTGAGAGCACATCGTTTAAGACTGGAAGAATTTCACGGAGTGTGCACCGTGCACCTGCCAAGATTAAGGCACTGTACGGCTCCCTAAAAAAGATCTGAGACTTACGAAGCCTGACATATACAAAATTCCCTGTCATGTGAGATGACTTACATCAGCTGCTCTATTCGCACAGTTCAGGGCTGGTGCGTGGATCATCGACGCTACACGAGGCTGCGACAGCCTGAAAAATTGACAGTACTCTAACATTGTATAAGAGTATCGTCAGGAGTGCTCCAAGGGTGGGGGACCATCGTTATTTTCCACGTATGTGCATAAAATAAATGATATGGCGGGCAGAGTGAGTAGCAATTTTTGGATGTTTGCCGATGATGCTGTGGTATACAGGAAGATCTGGACTTTGAGTGAATGTAGGAGAATACAAGATAACTTACACTAAATTTCTAATTGGTGTGAAAAAAATGTAAAGTAATGCAGATGGAGAGGGAAAACAGTCCTATAATGTTACGAATACAGCATTAGTAGTATAGTACTTGACAAGGCCAGGCCAATTATATATCTAGGTGTAACGTTGCAAAAGATATGAAATGGAAGGAGCATGTAAGGATTGTTTTGGCAAGATGAACGGTCGACTTCGGTTTACTGGGAGAGTCTCAGAAAAGTGTGTTTCACCTCGAAAGGAGACTGCATATGGAACACAATGCGACCTATTCTTGAGCTCTGCTGTTGCGTTTGGAATCCCCACCAGCTCGGATTAAAGGAAGCCATCGAAGCAGCTCAGAGGCAGGCAGCTAGATTTGTTACCTGTGCGTTTGATCTATACGCAAATACTGAGGAGATGTTTTAGGTACCCAAATGAGAATCTCTGGATGGAAGGCGACGTTATTTTCGAGGAACGTTACTAAGAAAATTTAGAGAACGGTTCAGCTGAAGCAAACTGTAGAACCATTCTGCAGCAGTCTACATTTCACGTATTGGCGGCGAACATATGTCAAAAGAAATTAATAAGCGTTTAGAAGTAGTTTTCCCCTCGCTCTATTTCCTTGATGAACAGGAAAGGGAGTCGTTTACCTCTCGCTCTATTTGCTTGTGGAAGAGGAAAGGAAATGACTAGTAGTGGTGCTACGTACACTCCTCCACTCACCGTACGGTGGTTTGCAGAGTATATATGTAGATGTAGGTAATAGTGGGACACGTGATGAAATTTGGCGAGCCCGTTATAGTTGTCAGTCCTTCCGGTTTCTGGAGCAGTGTTTATATTTGCGTAGTTTAAAGCCTAGGCATTTTGAGTTCTGGATGTTCATCTCCAATCATTGCAGACAATTAAATTACGAATAACTTGAATACTGTTTAGCGCAAGTAATCCACGATGTTCATACAAACTATTTAAGTTTATAGACGATATGCATCTCTGCCGTAGAATATCATCATCGTTAGTGTTCTGCCCTAGGGCAGTTCTTCACATTATAGTTCTCCACAAACTCCTGTCATTTTCTATCTTCTTCGTTTTCTCATAATTGTCCCTGTCCTTATACTACCTACTGTCTGGTATCTTTTCTGTCCTCTCCCTCTTCTGCCATTCACCGTTTCTTCCATAGCATCGATCAGTAACCAATATCGTCTCATCCAGAGTCTAGGCCAGCTGTGTTTCCTCTTCATGATTACCTTTAATACACCTCTCTCTTCCCCCACTCTTCTCAGCACCTCCTCATTTCTCACTTAGTTTACCTATTCTATCACTTCCATTCTTCTCCAATTCTACATGTCTCAGCTCCGTATAATTCAACGCTCCATATAAAACATTTCGCCGGTCTCTTCCTCAGATCCCTGTCCATGCACCCACGTAGAAGATTCCTCATTTTATTAAACTACTTTGGCAATTACTACACGTGTTTTGACCTCCTTATTACACTTGTGTCGTCCGTAGTTATGATTTCCAGATATCTGAAAGCACACTTGTTCTATATCTTCCTGTCTTAACTTTATAGTTGTTCTTACTTTTCTTGCACTTAACACCATACATTTTATATGTTGTCCTACAGTCGGTAGGAAAGAACAAACAATCAAGTTTAGACACACTTTATTTAACTAAATCGCCTTCTTGGCGTGCACTAATTTCCAAACTCAAGAACAACAAGAAACACAATAATTCTTCTGGTGGCAAAAGCCAGGTAAAAGTTACAAGACAATGAAGAGAAATAATAACAACCACAATATACGGTAAACAATTACAAATTGGCATTACGTCCAACAAGATATAAATACCTACAGAAGACTACAGCGAATGTCTACTGGGCTAGAACCAGTGTAGTTATCGACCGGAGCTGTCCTAGCTGTAGGTACACACTGCCGGTCTGACTCTGCTGGCGTTCTTATAACACTGATTCCGCGGAGTGGTACACTCAGTCACAGTAGTTCTTATTGGTGAATCTCTGTTACAAGGCTTTTCACGAAGTAGCGCCTTGTTTATGCGGAAAGTCTGTTGATGCTTACATTCACTGGCGATGTTTCATATCAGCTCTTGAAGGGAGGTCGGCAGCCCATCTTGCTTGTCTGTTGTGTGGGTCCTCTAACTGATAAGGGGCCGCTAAGACATTTTTTTTTCCTTATTAATTCTCATTCAGAATTCCTCATTGGTCTTATTTAAATCTTTTAACATTCCAGTCATTGTTTTTATCGCTCTCTGTCAATAATACCTTATCGTCCCCAAATACATTGTATCTTCCCACGACCAGCCCATACTTCTCTCTTTCGTTTCAGACGTTCCTGAATAATATGCTCCAAATGTATGTTAAACAACGTTGGGGAGAGACAGCAGACTTGTACGATTCCCCGTCCAATTGTGCTTCGCTGTCATCTCATTCCCAATATGTACTCGTATTTTCTGTTGTACGTCCTTCGAATATGTCGCTACTGAAGTGCATGGAAATCGCGCAGCCGTTTGTACGAGAGCTGACCTTCCTTCTCGTGCACTGAGGGCTACACTGAAAGCATGAAGAGCGCACGGGGTGCGCGCATGCGCACGAGGCCCGCGGCAGCGCAGTGGAGCAGAGTGGTGGCTGGGTGCCGGGTGGCTCTGGCTACCAGCCCGAGGCGCCGCGCCGTGCCTCCGCGACTGCATTAGCATACTGATGCCGCGGCGCGCCGAGCCCGCAACTACCGCTGCCCCCTGGTGCTCTTTATATTTAGCCCGACGTCCCAGTCATTAGACATGGACAATTTTGCCCCCGCCTGTGTTTCTCCCCGTATAACCTGCAGGGCTCCCTCAGCAGTTCATTGCCATGCGTCTTCATTTTTCACGGGTTCAACACTTATGCTCGTTACTGGACTGTGCGTAAGTTTAGGCATGAGTCCGTGCCACAGTTTTACTCGACGTGTCGTATATACACTTTGATATCTGTGACACTTGTCACATCCTATAGTAGTCTCGCTGCATGTTATATGAACGGTAATCGTGAATGTTTACTCCTTCTAGTATTTAATTCGGCCTTAAAAAATATCAAAACGCATATACAAATTTCATCTAAATACACAATATAGACACCTATAACATGAGCTGGTGGCTTTCTGGTGCCAGTTTCCATCGATTGTCATTTTGATCTTTGAGTCGACTTCGATTCTTATTTGTCTTCTGCTCATCTTTGGCGGCGCGGATTTAACGGCAGCGCGTGCGCTCTGCTGGGGAGGTGTGTCGGGATCGGCGGTGAGCGAGAGTCACGTTGGACTGTGTACGTAGGCAGGATGGCAAGAGGACGAGTCGGACAACGAAGGAGCGGTGCCAGCGGCTACGGCGTGTTGAGTCGTGGTTTTCCTAGTCCTTCGAGTCTGTTATAAGCTACACCGGCCGATTGAATTGGAGTCGCCGACTTGCTTCGGTGGGTTGCGTGCGGCTTAATTGAATATACCAGTATACTAAAAATCCTTTGGAATCTTTTTTTAGTTGTTTATCACTTACCTCGGTGTCGTGACTAACTGTCTTGACGGCAGTTGAGGAAGTGTGGCTACGCCCAACGAACCGACATGAAGCGGGGTTAAAGCCACAGCTAGAGGTGCAACGAGTAATGAGTAAGTCAGGCTCTGGCGTTTCAAGACACGCCGAGATACGTCCTCTGTGCTACCTTGTAGTTCATTTGGTTGGTAGTTTTGCGTGTAAATGTGCGCCGAGATAATTCTTGTCATCTTAACTTTAGGGCATGACTTTTAGCGAACATATTAATCAAAGTTTGGGGGCTGGCAATGGCCAAGTAACTCACGGATGCTAATTTGTTTCTATTCAGTTGTATTGATCACCTATTCTCTAGATAATATTGTGTAGTTTATCTCTCAGAATATTGTCTTCCGTTGATGTGTGTGTCGTGTTAGAGACAATTGGCAACGGTCGACGCGAGCATACTGGGAGCAGACAACCACGGGGGCAGAGAGATATTTAAGGCTCTGTCCTCTCCTTTACATCTTGGATTATGATGTCAGCGTTGCGTGATTCCATTTTTCCGCTGGAGAATTATAGAATCTGAATTTCAGTTGCAGTGCAAAGTTGAGTACATTTCTATGTCATTTCCTGTATCGTGGACCTCTCGTACTCGTGGATCTCTTGTATTGATTTGAATCCTTGGTCTGCTCGAGTCTATCCCTAATTCACACGCGATATTGAAGCAACCTCATGTTCTAGTTGTAATTATTCTAAGAATATTGTTGATTCATCAACTGAGTAAGTAAAATTGAAGATTGGTTTGGTCAAAATTAAAGCACCTTGTTAATTGTTTAAGTCATTTGTGTATAGCTTTGTTTAGGAAAGTTGGCTAGCCAATTAAAAGTTCTGTGTTCTTACCGTTAATCTGTTCCTCAGCTGATGGGAAATAATGAGAGTTCTGATGGGAATCGTATGAACATTTGTACTATTTAAGTAAAGCTTTACCTGAGTATATTTAGCTAGTCATATTGAAATTTCCAGTTTTATGGGTCTTGTTCCGGTTAAAGAAATTTATTTGTTATTTGTCCAAGTGGTCTGGCCTTCTAAGACAGTCTCCTGTATTATTGTAATTGTCATTTTACAATGCTTTTGATTGTAATAAAATATGTAGCAACTACAACGGATTCCTATTGTGATATTTGTGTGTCACTACCTTTAATCAATTTCATAATATTTTCAAAGCATGAAACTGTTTCTCCTTCAAAAATTATAGTAACGATTGTCGGGAATGTTCACTCCTCCTAGTATTTAATTTGGTCTAAAATATTCAAAACGAGTATACAAAATTCATCTGAATACACAACTTCGACACCTATCATATTTTCAAAACATGAAAGTCTTACTGCTTGAAAAATTCTGTGCTGTACGTCATTAATGAGACACAACCTGTGCCCATATATTCAAGGTATTTCCAGCTACAGCATCACAAATTACAAGCAATGGATTGTACCTCATAAATCGTTAATGAGACACTACCTGTTCCCAAAACTAATTTCAACGTACTTCCAGATACAATGTCACAAACTACTGGCAGTGGACTGCAGCCCTCTGATCACACATCATTTAAAATGACGAAGTCAGCACAACCAGTGTTGTGAACTTGCATTTGTGAGAGAATTAATATTTGTAACTTGCAAATAAAAGAAAGAAGGCATTCAACTCTATGTTAGTACAAAAATATACAAGATGTTCGAGAAGAAGTGTTTGAACTGGAGTGACATGAAATTTTTAACTGAATACAGATTTCCAGACACTGATGATCGCCCACCCGGTTTATTTATTTTACCGGGTAGTGATCATTCTTACATAGCCACTCACTGTAGACAATCAGCTACACCCTTCTAGTTACCATCACTCGACATTCTCACTCGCACAGCTCAATGAGCGCAAATAGGTGCAGCTGATAAGAAGTTTCTTTATCAAACAGTCTGTTTAGGTCTGCAGACCACCCTCATGATCCTGTATACCAACTGAAAGAACATGTAAGAATCAGTGCAAGATTAAATTGTCACAGTTAAGTTAACTGATATGCATGTCAAAGAAAACCGCACGTAATAAAATTTCACATACATAAAAGTGTTTACATCGTACTACTCGATATAAAACCAATTGCGCCAAATAATAAAATCCATGATATTTTCACTGGAAACAAAAGTGTGACGTACAGAATGGTGTAACCAACGTAGTAATATAAACTGCACTGTCAGTAATAAAACGCAACAAACTGCGCCTTCCTTCATGCTACACCAACAGTCAGCATTCTACATAGTAACGATTGCACAACTGATCTCTGTTTACCAGTGGAACAAAGACGATGTAGAGTTATGCATACATCTACAGTTCCAGTACGATACCAGCGACTAGTGTATTTCGATTATATGTGTTATGTGTCATATATTACAATAAGTAAATGAGGCAGTCGTAACTATTTAATAGTCTGTAAGCCACATCCAACAGCATCTTATGTGTGTTTCAAGAACAGCTGCTGTGACAGCAAATGCTTAAAATTAAGAATTCATATACATGCGTACACGTCTGTGTCAAAGAAACTACAGAAGTATTCACCCTGTACACTGCTTCCATTAAGCAGTGACCACTGAGCGACAAACTACAGTTCAGCCAAAAGTAAGTGGGGCAACAAGTAAGCAAATTGCTGTTGGATGTTTCCGAGTAGTTTTCACAATCAAAATCAATCTCTAAATTTGGCAGAAAACCCAAAGAATTCTGGTCACAAGTAAAATATACTAGTGGAAATCACAATCCATACAATCACCATGTGCTAGGAACAGTAATGTTAACCGATGAGAGCACCTCTAAGGAGGAGTAATTAAAAACAGTTATCCATAATTGTTTCTGTTGTGAATTGGCAGGAGCCAATTCACGGGGTTTGGAGGAAGCCGAAAGGCACGCGTTTAAGCTCACTCAGGCTGGCGTGAGGTCTGGAACAGGTGAAGTAATTATACTATCAAGAAAAGTACGTAGCTGCTGGAATACTTAACTTTAATCCATAATTGGTGAACATCGGTCTGACTGTACATGCATCCCAAGATCAATAACAAATGACAATGGCGCCTTGCTAGGTCGTAGCAAATGACGTAGCTGAAGGCTATGCTAACTATCGTCTCGGCAAATGAGAGCGTAATTTGTCAGTGAACCATCACTAGCAATGTCGGCTGTACAACTGGGGCGAGTGCTAGGAAGTCTCTCTAGACCTGCCGTGTGGCGGCGCTCGGTCTGCAATCACTGATAGTGGCGACACGCGGGTCCGCCGTATACTAACGGACCGCGGCCGATTTAAAGGCTACCACCTAGTAAGTGTGGTGTCTGGCGGTGAC
Organism: Schistocerca nitens; assembly: GCF_023898315.1. Taxonomy (NCBI): domain Eukaryota; kingdom Metazoa; phylum Arthropoda; class Insecta; order Orthoptera; family Acrididae; genus Schistocerca; species Schistocerca nitens. The sequence continues at coordinate 378,769,976 of NC_064621.1, read as the reverse complement.
ACCACATTCCTCTCCCGCAAATCGGCGGACGGTTGTGGTATAAGGCTTCCGCCCGCCGTGGAGAGGACCCCATGGTGGCGTATGCGACGAGGTGGGGAGCCTAACAACAGGCGAGGCTGTGCCACCCGCACCCTGCCATTTGGTCCGAGGGGAGCTAGGAAATGCCTGAAAACCTAGTCCAGGGTGCACGCCAACATGCGGTGTATGCGACCGCAGAGAGACAGGAGGGGCCGAAGGGTCGACCTCCATCGACTCGGGGCAAACGACGGGCGAAGACGACATATGGTCCGAAGCGGGCAAGAGTTCCATGTCGGAGGACATCTGGTCACGGGAAGCGATCGGCGGCGCGTGACCCAGGGAGGCGCCCGGCGGTTGCAGCGACGCGTCCACTGCGGGCGTCGCCGGCGGGAGAACAGGCGGCGGCGGCGGCGCGTCGCCATGGGGCAAAATGGAAGGCAGCGTCGGTAACACCTTGGGCTGAGGCGAGCCAGTAGATGGGTCCCCAGGGCGCTCACCGGACGGCACCGTCGCTGAAAGCAGACGGGGAGCGGCAGATCCCGTGCGACGACAGAGGCGCAGCTGATTGAGATGCCGACGCACCTCACCAGAGGCCCCCAAATCCATAGCGCGGCCGAGGCATTGAAGAATGCGCCCTGCGAGCCAACGCCGTGAACCTCGATAGTTGCGGTAGTAGACAACGTCGCCTAGGGCAAAAGCAGGTGTCTGCCGCTGCACAGGAACCTGATGCGGCGGATGTAGCAAAGACATCAAGGTGTGATGAGGGCGACCGTGAAGCAACTCAGCCGGCGAGCGACCATCTCGAAGCTGAGAGCGATACGAGGACAAAAAGAGCAATAACGCGTCCCCCGAGAATGCGACTCTTTCAGCTTCAACATCTGTGACTTGAAAGTCCGGACCAAACGTTCAGCGGCACCGTTTGACTGTGGCGAAAACGGCGCGGACGTCAGATGTTGAATACCATTGGCCTTGCAGAATGACTGAAATTCTGCGGACATGAATTGTGGGCCATTGTCGGAAACAATAGTCTGCGGAAGACCTTCAATGCAAAAGATAGCGGATAACGCTTGGATGGCGGCAGATGACGTCGTGGAAGACATCCGGACAACAAAAGGAATATTACTGAATGAATCGACCACAACCAACCATCGAGCATTCCACAATGGACCAGCAAAATCGATGTGTAAGCGTTGCCAAGGGGAAGTGGCTTTCGGCCATGCAAAGAATTTCCGCGGTGGTGCGGATTGTTGTTCGGCACACGCCATGCAAGAAGAGCACATATTCGTATTCGCAGCATCGAGTCCGAACCAAGTACAGTGCTGACGAGCAAGTTGTTTCGTTCGCACTATACCCCAATGTCCTTGGTGGAGAAGCCGTAAGACAGAGGACTGTAACGAACGTGGGACCACGACCCTGGACTGATCATTATCAGAACGCAACAGCAAAACACCACGTCGAACACAAAGTCTCTCCTTGTGAGCAAAAAATCGGCGAACCAACGGATCCTCGATCCGTGACTTTGACAAGGGCCAGTGCGTGGCAACAAAACGCAGAACGGTAGCAAGGACAGCGTCAGCAGATGTGACTGTAGCTACACGAAAAAAATCAATCGGAAACGATGCGACCACGTCATCGGTTTCCGAATCAATGAACATGCAAGCAAGCTCGGAAGAATCGAATGCTCTATCCTCAGCTACAAGCAAACGAGACAACGCATCGGCGTTTCCGTGCTTAGCAGTGGACCGATACAAGATATCGTAGCGGTACTGCGAGAGGAAAATAGACCAGCGAATGAATTTCTGCGCTGTACGTGGAGGTACAGGCTTGTTCGGATGAAAAAGCGATGTCAAAGGTTTGTGGTCTGTGATAATTGTAAAGTGACGACCATACAAGAAATCATGAAACTTGGTAACACCAAATACGAGAGCCAATGCTTCTTTCTCGATCTGTGAAAAATTTCGTTGCGCAGACGAGTGCAATTTGGACGCAAAGGCAATAGGGCGATCATGCGATCCATCTTTGTGCGCAAGCACAGCACCGATCCCGAAATCCGATGCATCGACCATCAACAAAAGGGGTTTCTGGGGATCGAATGGCGTAAGGAAAGTATTGGAAAGCAACGCCGATTTCAACTGGCGAAAGGCGCGTTCGCATGCCGTCGTCCAGACGAACGGAACACCTTTACGGCGTAAGCGATGAAGCGGAGCTGAAATGGAAGAGGCATGGCGCACATAGCGATGATAACAGTTAATTTTTCCCAGCACACTCTGTAGCTGCTTTAAATTCTGCGGCGAAGGCAAGTCTTTTATGGCACGGAGGTGCTCTGGACTGGGATGTATGCCTTGGGCATTGATTACATATCCCAGATAGGGTAAGTCACGAGCAAAAAACACACATTTGTCCTTCCGCAAGCGAAGACCATTTTGTCGCAAGACCTGAAATAATGTTCTGAGATTGGCTAAATGTTCTTCTTCCGTCTTTCCGGAGATCACAATATCGTCTAGATAGTTTGCTGCAGTAGGGACCGACGCACAAACAGTTTGCAGATATTGCTGAAACAATGCAGGGGCGGATGCACGCCCGAATGGCAGTCTTTTGAATCGATACAAACCAAGATACGTGTTAACCACCAAAACGCGCTGGGAGTCTTCGTCCACCGGTATTTGCAAGTACGCATCTGCTAGGTCCAACTTCGAAAAATATTTACCCGGGCACAGTTTGTCAAAAAGATCTTCCGGGCGGGATAAAGGAAAAGTTGCAATCACTAGTTGTGGATTCACCGTTGCCTTGAAGTCCACACAAAGTCTCAATTTTCCGGAAGATTTTGGTAAAATTATAAGGGTGAGGCCCAGAGAGAAGCCTGCACACGTTCAATCACACCTTGTGATTCCAAATCGTTCAACGTTCGTGCGACCTCGTCAAGCAATGCGTGGGGAACATTGCGCGCTCTGAAAAATTTCGGTTGTGCGTTTACTTTCAGTTCCAAATGTGCTTTATAGTTCTTAGCGCAACCAAGGCCCGGTGCAAAAATGTCTGCAAATTCTTCGCATAGATGAGAAACACTGTCTGAAGGCACAGTCTGGTTCACCAATATGACCTGATTGACTATAGACAAGTTAAACAACTGAAATAAATCTAAACCAAACAAGTTCACTGCAGCAGAAGAACGAAGTACGTAAAATGACACAAGTTTTGTTTGTCCCTTGTATGTTGCAAGAAGGCTGCACTGTCCTAACACAGGGATAGCTTGTCCTGAATAACTACTTAACATTTGCGGCACGCAACGGAGGTGTGCCCAGCTGGTTGTACGTGTCGTGATTGATCAGTGAAACTGCAGCTTCAGTATCGAGCTGGAATGCTATCACGTTGCCGTGAATGTGCAAGTCTACAAAAAGTTTATTGTCCTGCTGACGACAAAAGCGACTGTCTCGTGCAACGTGAACTGACACTGGTACAGAATCACTTGCGACTTGACGTGACTTCCGGCGACGTCGACGCACACTATTTGTGGGACGAACACTGTCACTGTTAGAGAGAGTGGCACTGGGCGGAGTGGAATGAACTACATGAATTTCCATGGCCGAAGGTTCACGAGCCTGAGTATTCTTGGTTCGATTCCGATTCCGGCGCGAAGCAAAGGGCCTGGAATGGTTGTGAGTGTCCGATCAGAGCTTTTTCTGGCAAACACTCTGAACATGTCCTTTTTTATTACAGAAAAAGCAAATAGCCTGGCGTGACGGGCAATTCTCACGCGAATGTCTAGTAGCACACCGCGGGCATGATTTTAGCACTGCATTTGCTTGCTTGCGCGGCACACGTGGCTGCGCGGACGGGCGCGAGGGCTGTTTACTGTTCCGTGCAGCGCGCCCAGCGGGCCGGTTAACGTGACACATGGCTGGTGAAGTTTCAAATGATTCCTGAGCAAAGTCAAGTGTGTCTTGCCGATCCAATATGTTAATCACTTGTTGAAGGGAGGGATTGACTAGTTTCAAAATCTGTTCCCTTATACGAACATCAGAAACGTTCTGTGCAATTGCATCACGTACCATAGTATCTGAATAAGGGAGGCCACATTGACACTCAAAAGCACAATCCCTAGTAAGGCCTTGCAAAGTTGCAACCCACTCCCTATTAGTCTGACCAGCCGTACGTTTTGTACGAAAGAAGGTATACCTTTTTGCAACGACATTGACTGATTCTTTGAAATATGCATGTAATACAGACAAAATTTCGTCGTAGGACAGAGTTGCTACGTCGCGTCGGGGAAATAATTTCACTATCACACGGTACGTTTGTACGCCTACGGCGGAAAGGAGAAAAGGCTGCCGCTCATTACCTTGAATTCTGTAGGCGGCGAGATGGAATCCAAATTGGCGTGACCACTCCGTCCAGCTTTCCAGTGCCGCATCAAAAGGACGAAAAGGTGGTGCAACAGCGTGTTGTGGCTGCGGTAGCGGTGAAGCGGCGGCTGCCGCATCGTTTTGCATTGCACGTTGACCCTGGACAAGCTGTCCAAGGGCATCCAATAAGGCCTCCGTCTGCTGATTCTGCAAGCGATAAAATTCGGACAGTACATCCGGAGATTGTGGCGAAGCCATGATACAAGTAACTCAGGGCAATACGAACGCAAAATTCTCGTCGCCATATGTTGTGAATTGGCAGGAGCCAAATTACAGGGTTTGGAGGAAGCCGAAAGGCACGCGTTTAAGCTCACTCAGGCTGGCGTGAGGTCTGGAACAGGTAAAGTAATTATATTATCAAGAAAAGTACGTAGCTGCTGGAATACTTAACTTTAATCCATAATTGGTGAACATCGGTCTGACTGTACATGCATCCCAAGATAAATAACAAATGACAATGGCGCCTTGCTAGGTCGTAGCAAATGACGTAGCTGAAGGCTATGCTAACTATCGTCTCGGCAAATGAGAGCGTAATTTGTCAGTGAACCATCGCTAGCAAAGTCGGCTGTACAACTGGGGCGAGTGCTAGGAAGTCTCTCTAGACCTGCCGTGTGGCGGCGCTCGGTCTGCAATCACCTGATAGTGGCGACACGCTGGTCCGACGTATACTAACGGACCGCGGCCGATTTAAAGGCTACCACCTAGTAAGTGTGGTGTCTGGCGGTGACACCACAGTTTCATTTAAGGAAGTGCGGAAAACACTCCAGAAATCGAGTTACGAACACTTACCAACATTAATTTCGTTGTACATATCCTAGGTGGAACGAAGTCACTTGATAAAGGGCAGGCTTCCAGTTCTGGTTGCATACCAGTTAGGCTCCTATCAGAGTATGCTGGTGAAATACCTCCATTTATAGCAACCATAGAAACGTTCGCTGGACAAAACATCCACGTACATGGACAGGAAAATGGTACAGATCACACCAATACACAAAAAGGAAATAGAAGTATTTCACTGAATTATAGAGCTTTTCCGTTATGAACATGTTGCATTTTGCACATCCCACATGTCATCTTGACTCTGTTTACATACTTGATCAAGAGGAAATAAATGATATCTTTGTAGCTTTGCTTAATGATAATCTTCAAAATATAAGCAAAAACATCAACTGCATGGCACGCATTTGATGCTTAATATTGACATTAAAAATATTATGAAATGTGCCACAGTAATTTATTTACAACTTGTGCGCTGTCTGCAGTTCAACAACATATACATCAAGCTTGCAAACCATGTGGATAAAAAGGAAATTCACAATCTGCTGGCTCATGTAACTGAATAGACCAATTTAGCATTATATCTAAATAACTGCCGGCACTTCAATGTGTTTTTATTAATGAATCAGCTTACAAAGCGACACTAAATATTCAAATATTCTTGTCCAGTGTAGGAGCCATTGATGAAAAATATATGTAACTCAAAATATTAACCATCTGAAGATGAGCATGGCAACCCAAAACCGGTATGACTGTAAAAAATATGTTTGAAAGGAATTTTTGGCCGTTTGCCCACTCAAGAGTTATAAACTGCAGTTTTTTCACCATTAGGATTCTGAGTCGATCAACACATTATTAGCCATAAAAACATATCTGTTTCCATGATAACAAGAATCAGGCAAAGTCGCCAGTTTCTAATTTACTGCAGAAACTTAACTACCCCGGTATTTTGATGTGGCGCAGGAAACTCAGTAGGAAGCTGAAGTATGAGGAATGATGCTACAACTTTGATGACGTTGTTCAGCTCATGAAACATATTATCAACCTACAGGTTTTCCATTGTTCAAATGAAAGTGGATTATTTTATTGACTACAGTTCCTGATAGACTACCTACTAGACCACTGTATAGTGAAAAGACATTTAAATTTGTTACCAATAATATCGAAAACTTCATTACTGATTTACCTCATATTTTTAAACGATGCTGGAATAAAGATCCGATGGACATAGGCTACATTTTTAATCTGTATCATAAATACCGGTTTACTTGAATTTTGTATGGAATACTCTCATAAACATATGAAGGGACACAGGTTATAAATTTTCCAACATATATAATTCATTAATATTCATACATCATGTAACAGGGACAGGTTGTTACCAATGATGGCGAAAGGTTCATGACAAATTTACTTCAAATTTTTTCTCATTAACAAATGTTTCGACACCCATAGGCTGAAATTTTTTTAATAAGTGCAGTGTGTAAATATGCATATATAATATATAAGGTATAAACAATGTTGGCAAATATGCCAAATGTCCTTAATCAACTAATTCAAATTTTTCACGATACTCTAATAAATGTTTGGATGGATATCAGTTAAATATTTGTTTAATATATAAGTAATAAATAAAAGACAAATGAAGTTAGCAGAAATCTCAAGTTTTCTCTACAGATTGATCAACAATTTTTCCATGATACTCAAATGAACGTTCAGGCTGACATAAGGTACATATTTTTTAATACGTCTATGTACACTGAAGAGCCAAAGAAACTCGTACACCTGCATAATAACGTGTAGGGCCCCAGCGTTCCCGCAGAAGTGACGCAACACGACGTGGCATGGACTCGACTAATAACTGAAGGGGACTGACACAATGAATACTGCCGGGCTGTCCATAAACCCGTAAGACTACGAGGAGGTGGAGGTCTCTTCTGAACATCACGTTGCAAGACATCCCAGATATGCTCATTACTATACATGTCCGGGGTAATTGGTGACCAGTGGAAGTGTTGAAGCTCACAAGAGTGTTCTTGGAGACATTCTGTAGCAACTCTCGTGGAATTGCCTAAGTCACTCGGAATGCACAATGGGCATGATTGGATGCAGGTCATCAGACTGCATACTCACGTACGTGTCACTTGTCAGAGTCGTATCTAGACGTATCAGGAGTCCCATATCACTACAACTGAACACGTTTCCACCATTACAGAGCCTCCAACAGTTTTAACAGTCCCATGATACCGTGCAGAGTCCATGGATTCATATTGTCTCCACAAGCGTACACGTCCATCAGCTCGACACAATTTGAAACGAGACTCGTCCAACCAGGTAAAATGTTTAAATTTATCAACAATCCAATGTCGGTGCGGATGGGCCCAGACGCGGCGTAAAGCTTTGTGTCGTACAGTCATGAGGGGTATGCGAGTGGTCCTTTGGCTCCGAAAGCCCATATCGATGATGCTTCGTTGACTCGTTCGCACGCTGACACTTGCTGACGGCCCAGCATTGAAATCTGCAGCTATTTGCGGAAGGGTTGCGCTTCTGTCACGATGAACGATTTCTCATGTCGTCGGCGGTCCCGTTCTTGCACGATCTTTTTGCGGCCGCAGCGAAGTCGGAGATTTGATGTTTCACTGGATTCTTGATACTCACGGTACACTCGTATGGGAAAATCCTCACTTCATCGCTACCTGGGAGATGCTGTGTGGCATCGCTCGTGTGCCGACTATAAAACCACGTTCAATCTCACTTATATCTTGATAATCTGCCATTGTGGCAGCAGTAACTGATCTAACATCTGCGCCAGACAATTTTTGTTTTATATAGGGTTTGCCGACAGCAGCACCGTATTGTGTCTGTTTACATATATCTGTATTTGAGTACGCGTGCCTATACCAGTTTCTTTGGCGCTTCAGTATATATGAAGAGCTCATTATGAAAAAGGGCCATATCCACTTTCGATTTTTTTTACAGGAGAGGCAGAGAACTTACAAGCATGTCAGGAAATTACCTACGATTATAAAAAATGACTTTAAATAACGAAAACGTAGCAAAACCCTATAGTTATGTTGTTAAAATTGGTTAAAGCTTCAACTGCTCAGCTTTCATACTAACAACTGTATTTTTCCGCATTTGAAACTGAACCTACGTGCATCCACGTATTACTAAAATGTTTTAATAAAATATTGAACAATCGATGCTTATGCAGTTTTGTTTTATGAATTACCGTAGTGCATGAAAATTCTGAATATCAATCATTGTTAGAAGTCAGCATTCTCTTGAACGACGTCTATGGGTACAAGTTCGAAAGGCAGGTGGAAATTTTGGGAGAGTTGAAATAAATATTCAATTACTAGTAAAATATTAAGATATAATAACATAATTATGATCTGAGAACAGAAGATCACGTAAGAATGAACAGAAATTCTGGTGGTGGTGATTTTGGCAGCCGTCTGCGCTAAAGGCAAACCACTCATTTCTTGGAATGAACTCTAACATGTGGACTGAGATAGCAGAACCGATTAGAATGTATGATGACCTGGAGAGCGAAATAGCCGGCTGGAGTGGCCGAGCGGTTCTAGGCGCTTCAGTCTGGAACCGTGCGACCGCTACGGTCGCAGGTTCGAATCCTGCCTCGGGCATGGATGTGTGTGATGTCCTTAGGTTAGTTAGGTTTAAGTAGTTCTAACGTAAGTTCTAGGGGACTGATGATCTCAGATGTTAAGTCCGATAGTGCTCAGAGCCATTTGAACCATTTTTTATGACTTCCAGAATCAGACACTCAGAAGATTCGAGACATTACAAGAAAAGTAAACCATTTTAGGTCATCTCTTTTATTTTGCTATGTATTCTTTGGAGCATTTCCATTCAGCTTGAACAAAAACGCAACAACAAACAACGCTAACACACACACACACACACACACACACACACACACACACACATACACAACTAAACAGAAAAAGCTACTGTGCCTTTGTTATGAGTGGCTACTGATGGAGCTTGCCAAACTTATATGCATATACTAGCTGATTTCCTTGAAATTTTTATGAGATACCCTATAAACATTTGAGTGGACAGTTACAGATATTGTATATAAATGTAGCTTATATGTGATGTATAAAGGGTAAATGTAGCACAGTTTCGAAATGTTCGGTACCAGTTACGTCAGATTTTTTGTTCAATAGTGTAATAATCATTTGAATGAAAATAATGTATATATTTCATTATATATGAAATTCATAAAGACATAAATGATACGCAAGAGAAATACAAGGTTAGCAAAAATCTTGGAAAGTGCATGAGAAGTTTACTTTATTACACTACATTATATTAATTTCTGTTCCATAGGTCATGAATATAACTTTTTGTAATTACGTGTAACTTGTCAGTTTAACCAAGTTTTCATTACACATTTTGTTTGCACAGTTACTACTTCATATCTAAAAATTCATCTATTGAGTAGAAGGAGTTACCATCCAGAAATCCATTTAATTTGGTTTCAAATTTTGGTTGGCTGTCTGACAGACTTTTGATGCTACTTGGCAAATGATGAAAGATTTTTGTGGCAGCAGAACTCAAACATTTGTGTGCCAAAGTCAGATTTAGTCCTCAGTATTGAAGATCATGTTTTCTTCTAGTGTTGTATCTATGCATTTCGCTATTATTTTTGAACTGTCCCACTCATACCACAATATTTAAGCTTTTCTACAAGAATTTCATTTTTCATATAGTCAAAAGTTGTAAGTAGGCTGTTTAGGTTTTTTATTGGTAACGCCACCTCTGTATGAACATCACTGGCTGTGCTGTGTGCAGTCTGTGGCTGCTTTGCATTGTTGTAATACTCGCCATTGTAGTGTTAGGCAGCTGGCTGTGAACAGCGCGTAGCGTTGCGCAGTTGGAAGTGAGCCGCCAGCAGTGGTGGATGTGGGGAGAGAGATGGCGGTGTTTTGTAATTTGTCATGAACTGCTATATGTATTATGACTATTAAGGTAAATACATTGTTTGTTCTCTATTAATATCTTTCATTTGCTAACTATCCCTATCAGTAGTTAGTGCCTTCTGTAGTTTGAATCTTTTATTTAGCTGGCAGTAGTGGCGCTCGCTTTATTGCAGTAGTTCGAGCAACCAAGATTTTTGTGAGGTAAGTGATTTGTGAAAGGTATAGGTTAGTGTTAATCAGGGCCATTCTTTTGTATGGATTTTTGAAAGTCAGATTGCGTTGCGCTAAAAATATTGTGTTTCAGCTTAAGCACAGTCATGTATAAATAGTTCTAAGGGGACGTTTCAAAGTCTTTGAGAGATCACAAAAATTCACATTGGGTAATGTTCGGTTATTCAGAGCATTTAATACTTGATAAGTGAAAGCATATGTAGTATTTTCTGTTGAAAAGGCTTTCTGATCACCTGACTGACATTTTGTTAGTGATTCGTTTTTACAAATATGTGAAGCTACTTTTGAATTCATTACTGTTTCGAGAATTTTGGATAAAGATGTCAGACGTGAGATTGCGTGGCAGTTATTAGCATAAGATGTATCCCCTTTTTATGGACTGGTTTAACAATGGCATATTTTAGTCTATCTGGATACTATGTCATAATAAAAACTTATAATGACGTAAGCAATATATCTTTAAACAACAGTTTGGAGGTATTCTGTTGAAAACAGTTGCAGGAAACATAACGCTGTGGTGTGTTGCTCCGTGCTGTGAAAATGAGCAGTTTCGTTAACATTTTCATAGTCAGTTTTAGCTACTAAAGCAGAGCGTTTAAACTAATAGACGAATTGTTTCTCTCAAATATTTCCTCCTTCCTCTTTATATATAATTTCAGACAAAAATAGTGTCCTCTTTTGTTTTCTTCCTCACAGTTGATTTGAAAAGAAAGTAGGAGAATAGTTTAGATGCTGTGCTCCAAATGTACATTCTCAGAAATTTCTTCCTCAAATTAAAGCCTGTGTTTGATATAAGTAGATTTCTTTTGGCCAGGAATGTCCTTTTTCCCGGTGGTAGCCTGATATTGATGTCCTCCTTGCTCCTTTCTTCACGGGTTATTTTGTTGCCTAGGTAGCAGAATTCCTTAACTTCCTTATCAATCTAGATAATAAGTTCCTCACTTTTCTCATTTCTGCTATTTCTCATTAATTTCATCTTTCTTCGATCCACTCTCAGTCCATATTCTGTACTCATTAGATTGTTCGTTCCATTCAACAGACCCTGTAATTCCTCTTCACTTTCACGGAGGGAGCAGTGTCATCAGTGAATCTTATCATTGATATCCCTTCACCTTGAATTTTTGTTTCACCTTTCTTTTATTTCTGTCATTGCTTCTACGATCTTTAGCTTGATCAGTAGTGGAGAAAGACTACATTTCTTTGTTACACCCTTTTTAATTCGAGCACGTCGTTCTTGATCTTCCACACTTATTGCTCCCCCTTGGTTGCCGTATATGTTGTATATTATCCGCTATACCTTACCCCTATTTTTCAGATTTTCGAATATCTTGCGTCATACACTATGAAGGTGTCTTGATTTTTTTAGTCTTGCTTCCATCAACGACCTCAACCTCAGGATTGCATCTTTGGTGCCCTTCCCTTTCCTAAACCCAAAGTGGTCGTCTTTCCGTTATTCTGTTTACTATCCTTGTCAGCAACTTTAATGCATGAGCCGTTAAGTTGATTGTAGCATAACTCTAGCACTTTTCGGCTCTTGCAGTCTTCAGAAATATGTGTATAATGCTTCCCCGAAAGTCAGATATCACCAGACTTATACATTCTACACACCAATGACAAAAGTCGTTTTGTTGCCGCTTCCCCCTATGATTTTAGAAATTCTGATGGAATCATGTACATACTGATACTTTAGTAAACATGGTATGATTTTTCATATTTTTTGCTGTAATACTTTTTGATTAACGTATGCTGTTAAATATTATTGCTGACATTAACTGGAATTCAATTTTATGTTTGTTGTCAAATATCTGGAGATGGCTGATTAACCGAAATTAGTAATGGCTGATGGTAATTTTATTGTCTGTTGCTATCAACATTATAAAAACGTTTAGCTTTGCTAAACACCTTGTATGTGCCTTTAAGCTTTCCATTCCTGTGTATGAGTTTCCACAGAGTTTTGGCTACCCTAAAAAATTTTCTACTGCTTCGAGAAGGCATACTTTCGAAATTTTTACCGTCCTGTTAGGACACTCTCATATTCAGTCAGTTTTCTTTCTTGCTTTGTATTCCCCTGAGAGTATGATTTCTCCAAATGTTGGAGTCTCCCTTCAATTCCGAAACGAAACACTATAAGAGGGCTTCGTAATACTTTACGAGAGTGAGTCAAATAAAAACCTTAAATTTGTAATAAAAAATCGAAATTTCGCGCCGTTAGCCTGTAAGTTGGTAACGTGCTACAAACAGCGTGCAGAATGGCCTGTAGGTGGCAGCATAGTGCAGATGCACACATACCATCGCAGTATCAATATAAAGATGGCCACCCCACTTGCGACTTGCACCAGAGCGTTATTCGGTTTTTGCGTTTTGAAGGTGTGAAACCTACTGAAATTCATCGATGAATGAAGGTTCAGTACGGTGATGCATGTTTGTCACAGCAGCAAGTCTACAAATGGAGTAGGAAATTCGCAAATGGTGCGACTTCAGTGGAAGATGCTCCTCGTCCAGGTCAGGCATAACGAGTTGTGACTGCACAGAACATTGCAGCAGTTGAAGCCATAGTGAAGGACAACCGCCGAGTGACACTGAATGATATTGCATCATGTTTACAGATTAGTCATGGGTCAGCCCACCACATTGTGCATGATGTGCTCCAGTTTCACGATGTGTTTGCAAGATGGGTGCCACGGCAGCTGACTCCTGAAATGAGAGAACGACATGTTGATGCTTGTGAAGAACTGCTTCGGCATTTTGAACGAGAAGGTGATAACTTCCTTGCAAGAATCGTTACTGGGGACGAAAGCTGGATTCACTTCCATTTTGAGAGTCTTCCTCATCCACCCTACTCAACAGATCTTGCCCGAAGTGATTTACATATGTCTGGACCAATCAAAGATGCAATGGGAGGAAAGAAGTTCCGTTCTAATGAAGAGGTACGCCACGCGGTGCATGAGTTGTTGCGCGGGCTACCAAAACAATGTTTTTCTAAAGGAATTTGTGCACTTTTTAAGCGCTGGAGGACTTGCATTGAGCGTGGAGGAGATTAAGTTGAAAAGTGATACAGCATTGTACCACTTCTGCACAATAAATAATATTTTAAAAAATATTTAAAGTTTTCATTTGACTCACCCTCATATATAGAGCCTACTGCTGTTCTGTGATCCAGCGCGAATGAAGTTTGCGGTGCCTGAGACTGCACAGGTGATGTGAAAACTGCCAAACGTCTCGAGAAGAAAACATTGTACCTGGGTTTCAGGATTCGTTGAAAATAGAAACGCCACGCCAACGGTAGATAAAGGATCCGCTTGAGCGCACTCTGAGCTAAATTACTACGGATGGGGTCCACTTGTGGCCTCCTGCTGCGAGCCATCAACCAGTCAGCAAAATTTCCCTCTTAATCACAGCGAAGGAGAGTACTAGGTATTGTGAGTGGGGCAGAGTGGTGGGGCGGAGGTCTTAACGAGCCGCGAGCAACAAGTGCCCGGCAGCGGCCGGGGCGTGGCGGGCGGACAATAGACTGACGCCGCAGGTGGCTGGCCTGGCTCCCTCTGGACAGGGTGCCCCGAGTCAAGAGTCAGCCGGTCTCATTACGCATCGTAAACGGCGACGGTTTCAGTGCTATAGTCACACCTGTAACAAGGAGAGCACGGCAAGTTCTATAACTTGACTTTCCAGAAACTTCCCACAGTGGAAGAGGTGTCAAAATAGCAGAACACGTGTCTCGTCTTATACGTAGATACCAGACTATTTCTGAGAAAATCGTGTGTATCTGTTGTACGGCCCTTCTTGAAAACGGAAATAACCTGCTCTTTTTTCCCGTCTTCGTTGTTCCAGCGATCGACGGTAAAATGCTGCTAGAAGGGGAGCAAGTTATTTAGCGTAATCTTTGTAGAATCACATAGGTATCTCATCTAGTCCTGATGCCTTTCCACTAATAAGCGATTATTGATTTTCCATTCCGTGATCGGTTATCTCAGTATCAGCCATATCGACGTTCGTGATGCAATTGAGAGGACGGAATGTGCTGCTATCTTTCGCGGTGAAATAATTTCGGAACAGCGAATTCAGTGTTTGGCTGTCTCTCTGTTACCTTCCGTTTTGGTGGCAGTATGGTCCCTGAGTCACTGAATACATGATTTAGAGCCGCATACTGAATTTACATCTAGAAAAACCTAAATCAGTTTTTATTAAAATCGGTTAACAAAATTTTACTTTCGAATTCGCTGAATGTTTCTTTTATAGCTCTCGAAAATTAGCTTAAGTAGAGCTATAAAAGAAACGTTCAGCTTTTGTTTGCCCCTAGGTTTTGATTTATCTTGAATCTGAGATGAAGCTCTCTCTGTTTACCGATAGTTTTCTAACACGGCCATTAAACTCGGTGGGTCTTTCGCACCCCTTAAGACCTTGCTCGGAACGTACTTGTCTAAGCCATACAGAAGAATGCTTTTGAATTTTTTCCATTTTCTCTCCACATATTCGTTCTTATCTTTGAATATTTGATGCTGGGTACTCAGATAGGCCTACTCTGAAATTTATATCGCATCACTCTTGCTAAGCAAAAATATCATCCTAACTTTTTTATCATTCCTGGTAGAACTCGTAGGTATAGTTGCTATTATAGCCTTATGGTTACTGATACCTTCACCTACCTTACACCACTAACGTTACGCAGGACCGATTCCTCCAATATGACCTCTCCATCAAACAATTATCTGTTTTCCCTGATTATTATTTCACCTCAGTGACTGTCAATCTTTCAACAGCCGCCGAAGGAATTTTGTTTCAGTAATTTTGTTCTTCCGAAATGATACTAGTTTCTCTTCGTTCACAGCACTTACCACTGTTAATTAATTTGTTGCTTCTAAATTTCAGAATATTGTGTGCACTGTCTCCCCCCACCGCCCTCTTCAGTTGAGTAGTTGTCGTTTAATTCTAATGAACTCGACACACGCTTCAAGAGTAATCTGTTGTGAGAAGTCGATATACTCCATATCGATTACTTCAGCTGAAAAGTGCCTTGTAAAGTACACCTTAAAATTCTAGTTTCTGTATGTTGGTTCTGACGCTACATAACAGACACTTTAGGCCACTGCATAATACTGCTTGAAATTAATCGTCCCTTCCCATGCTGATGTTTATTTTATCAGCTTTGCTCGTGTGGTTAAATATTTTGTATTTGGTCTCTTTTTTAGGAATATCCCTATCTTTAGTAACGTGTACCAAACCTTTTTCGCATTAATGTAATAGGTATATTTCATAAAGTAACTCTACAAAGCTTCGCAAGAGAGAATTGCTCATATTAATTAGGACATTCTTTTGGAAAATTCTTTGAAGCAATTGGTACATTTTAATCGAAGCATGAAGTCAAAAAACCTTGAGTCTGGTAGCCAGTTTAACTTAAAAGACATTGCCCTATTAATGAAGAAGAATACTGATAAAGACACATTAATAACTCTCCAACAGTTTTCAGTTCTGCAATCCACAGATCAAACGGAAACATTTGATGTATATCACAGTACCTTTCCGGTTGAATTATTATTTTCTGGTTGTCTTTGTTTCTATATGTTTTTAGTCGTCACACCCTCGTCTTTCAATTGATTCCGTTTTTATATCATAAGCACAATTTGTCTGTTATTCCACTCCGGGAATCGAGAATGTCGACAACTTATGTTCCACAAATTCCAAGAATTTCGGAAGTGTTTTAATTTCAATAACACAAATGTGACATAAAGTAATACAGGAGGCAGGTGACCATTTTAAGGAATGACTTTATTGATTATATGACACGTTTCGGAATTTATCCAACATCAGATATCCAGGGGCCAACGGCCTCGCCGCAGTGGTAACACCAGTTCCCGCCAGGTCACCGAAGTTTAGCGCTGTCGGGCTGGGCAAGCACTTCGATGGGTGACCGTTCTGTCTGCCGAGCGCTGTTGGCAAGCGGGGAGCACTCAGCCCTTGTGAGGCAAACTGAGGAGCTTCTTGATTCAGAAGTAGCGGCTCCGGTCTCGTAAACTGACATACGGCCGGGAGAGTGATGTGCTACCACATGCCCCTCCATATCCGCATCTAGTAACGCCTGTGGGCTCAGGACGAAACGGCGGCCGGTCGGTGTCATTGAGCCATCATGGCCTGTTCGGACGGAGGAGATATCTAGGAGTGGTTGTTGCACGTTGATATGGTGTTTCAAATTGTATGTGAAACAAACATTGGCCGATTGATCTCTGCAGACTAATACCCTGTAGATCCTGATGAGTGAGTTTGCCAGTATCAAAATATGTGAAACAAGTGGCCGCATGATTTGGTTGCATTGACTTAGCAGCTTAATTTTTTTTTACATCGCCAAGGGACTGCAGACCTCAATACCTGACAGAAATTTCACCTTTATATGTTATTCAATCTGTATATTGAGCAAGCAGTAAAGGAAACAAAAGAAAAATTCGGAGTAGGTAGTAAAATCCATGGAGAAGAAATAAAAACTTTAAGGTTCGCCGATGACATTGTAATTCTGGCAGAGACAGCAAAGGACTTGGAAGAGCAGCTGAACGGAATGGACAGTGTCTTGAAAGGAGGATATAAGATGAACATCAACAGAAGCAAAACGAGGATAATGGAATGTAGTCGAGTTAACTCGGGTGATGCTGAGGGAATTAGATTAGGAAATGACACACTTAAAGTAGTAAAGGAGTTTTGCTATTTGGGGAGCAAAATAACTGATGATGGTCGAAGTAGAGAGTATATAAAATTTAGACTGGCAATTGCAAGGAAAGCGTTTCTGAAGAGTAATTTGTTAACATCGTGTATAGATTTAAGTATCAGGACGTCGTTTCTGAAAGTATTTGTATAGAGTGTAGCCATGTATGGAAGTGAAACATGGATGATAAATAGTCTGGACAAGAAGAGAATAGAAGCTTTTGACATGTGGTGCTACAGAAGAATGCTGAAGATTAGATGGGTAGATCACATAACTAATGAGGAGGTATTGAATAGAATTGGGGAGAAGAGGAGTTTGTGGAGCAACTTGACTAGAAGAAGGGATCGGTTGGTAGTACATGTTCTGAGGCATCAAGGGATCACCAATTTACTATTGGAGGGCAGCGTGGAGGGTAAAAGTCGTAGAGGGAGACCAAGAGATGAATACACTAAGCAGATTCAGAAGGATGTAGGTTGCAGTAGGTACTGAGAGATGAAGACGCTTGAGCAGGATAGAGTATCAGGGAGAGCTGCATCAAACCAGTCTTAGGAACCAGTCTTAGGACTGAAGACCATAACAACAATAAGAACAATGTGTACCGGTTCCTGAGACAAAGGTTGTTAACAATCGAACGGTCACACAGGCAGACAGACAGAGAGAGGGAAAAAAATGATCCCGTAAGGGTTCCTTTGTTACCGACAGAGCTACAGAACTCTAAGGAACATCTCAAGTAAATACGAAGCCGTCGAATTGCAACCCTGGGCAAGCGATAAGCTAATCCTATGGGGTGGTGAATTTGATAATGTGTTGACAAACTAAACAATAAAGCATAGGTAGACCTAATGGTCGAGTCCATTTCATTTGAAAAAAAGCGGTTTCCTTGTACACTGAGCAATGGTAAAGTTGTCAGCAGTACGAGTTTGTTTGAACACTTTGGTACTATCGTCTACCTCCGGACTATGAACTGATTTTTCCGACCTGATAAGCGAGACGTGTAGTTTAACGTGTAATCTTAACCTCTTGAAAGTCTCTTCGGGTTTGCTGCCGGATCCTAAAATCAACTTGACTCTATATTTCGGCTATCCAGCTGATCGCCATCTTCATGAAGAATGCTGTTTCTGCTGATGAGTCCCGCTGAAAACTCACGCGAGGCTGAAAATCGACGTCCTATATGGGCCACCATCCAGTACACGGCGCATGCGCCTCCCACCACGGTTGCTGCCCTCCAAGACAGGGAGGTGGCGCCGCCCTTAGTAGAACACTGCCGGCAACGAAATATCGCACTCAGGGCCGCACCGAAGAGCGTTCAATTTTGATGCGAAATAGCACAGGATTCGACGTCCTGCTAAGAGGGAACCCCATTGTCTCTGTTGATTAAATTATCCACCAACGTAATTTCAATCGCCTCTTTGTAGCCACAGTTCCAAAAACCTGAATTTTGATACCGTGTCCCTCATTTAAGCAGTGTTCTGCTACTGCTGATTTTTCCGGCTGTTCTAGCCTCATATGACGGCGATGTTCCACACACCTGTCATGGACTGTGCGAATCGGACGGCCAATGTAAGCCTTCCCACATTAACACGTAATTTTGTATACACCGGGTCTCCTAAGCCCCAAATCATCTTTCACAGAGCCGAGTAGTGCGCTAATCTTAGAGCGTGGACGGAACACACTCTTAATGTTAAATTCGTCCAATCTTAAACGATATGCCTTCAGCATAAGGAACAAAGGGCCACCGATCTATGTTCCTCTTCATGCACCTCTAAAGATGGTCCAGACTCCATAGCCCGACGAATTCGCTTCTCGGAGTATCCATTCTCCTTAAAAACAGCCTTCAAATGCGCAAGATTTTGGGTTAAGCTGTCCGCGTCAGAAATGGAATATGCTGTGCTTTCCAAAGTCCTAAAGAAGCCACTGAGTTTGTGTCGTAGATGACAACTCTTAGAATGCAGATACTGATTTGTGTGCGTCGGCTTTCGATGA
This sequence comes from Schistocerca nitens, assembly GCF_023898315.1. Classification (NCBI taxonomy): domain Eukaryota; kingdom Metazoa; phylum Arthropoda; class Insecta; order Orthoptera; family Acrididae; genus Schistocerca; species Schistocerca nitens. Next base: position 378,750,930 of record NC_064621.1, on the reverse strand, counting down.
ACACTGTGTCCCAAAGTACCATCTGGTTTTTTATAAACCATAACGTTTAAAAATGGAAGCACCCCATCACTTTCAACCTCCATGGTAAATATGATGCGGGGATGAAGACAGTTGAAGTGGTCCAAAAATCTTTTAACAGCATCACGTCCATGCGGCCAGACGAAAAAGATAGCATCCACATATCTCCAGAAGCTCCTTGGTTGCAAAGCTGAAGTCCTCAGTGCCATATCCTCGAAGTCCTCCATAAATAAATTGGCGACTATGGGCGATAAAAGACTACCCATAGCCACTTCGTCATTCTGTTCAAAAATGTTGCCATTAAATACAAAATACGTGGATGTCAGCACATGACGACAAAGCTTCACCAACTCTTCATCCAGTTTTCCACCAATCAAACTAAGGGACTCTTCCAGAGGAACTCGTGTAAAAGAGATACCGCACCTAACCTCACTAGTAATCTGAAGGCCTCAACTTCAACGATTTCAATCGTCGAATAAAATACACCGAATTGGAGATGTGGTGTTCACACTTGCCAACATATGGCCTGAGAACAGATGTCAAATACTTTGCCAGGTTATAAGTGGGTGCACCCAAATTACCAACAATAGGGCGTAGAGGAACCCCTTCCTTATGCAACTTACGCAGACCACACAACCTAGGCGGAACGGCAGCACCACGATGAAGTTTCATTCGTAAATATTCCGACAACGAACTCTTTTTCAACAGTGGAAGTGTGTTACGCGTAATCCTTTCTGTGGGGTCACTAAAATAGTCTCCTGTACGTCGGGTCGTTGAGAAGTAAATCCATTTGGATCATCGAAATATCGAGTCAAGTTGACTTTAGGACCCAGTAGCAAATCCGAAGAGACTTTCAAGACTTACTACGCCGGGAAATCCTACGAGGTCAATCTTAACCTCTGTTTGTCACTACCAGTAGTAAGAGAGATGGAAAGAAACAGAAAAGCCCTTGAAGCGACTACGGATCGAACTTGTGGCACTAACGCACTGAAACACGTGGGCAGCCCCTCACACACTAATATTTGTGTTACCAGTGGCATTCGCTCAACGCCTTTCTCGACCAAGCAAACAACTCAGGAGGACACAAGCATGCGTTGTGCCTCAGTAATCGTATCCGTCACATTCCTCACGCTGCACAAGCAGCGACTGCATATCTGCACACGTGGTTGTCTTCCCTTGTACACCACAAAAAACGACAGAAAATGACTCCACTGATTACCTTTGAATGTCGACGCACTGCTGTTTTTAAATATAAGTAGGATCCAAACTACCAAGTTAAAACAAATGTTCGAGATAAACTAGTGTCTTGTTTCGAGAGCAGTTCGCAAAAACAAATAAAAAGAAATGGAAACTGTATCTAACGAAATATTCAAGACTTAAAAATTTGCTTAACAAATTTAACTTCTGCAATCAAAATACACGCAGAATGTAGAGTGAGAACAGGTATGTGATACTAGGCCCTACATTTATCGAAGAGTCACTTTCCATGACAGGTAAGTTAGCATTTATCATATGATTTCTAATATTACTCTTGGAAATTCCTCTTCCGATCCAACACAATCCTTCTCCAGACCATAGCTCTGACATTAAGACGGTCGAGCCGGAAATCTGCGCCGACGACACAGAAAATCAGTGCCGACGCATATCTCGAAAGTTCTAAATATTCGTAATAGTGATAGCCAAACAATTTCGTTCAAGTCAGGTACTGAAGATTCTACAGTTCTGAACATTACGTTAGACAATTTTTCAGTAAGCTGTTGCCAACAGTGGTCAGTGAAGGACACAGACCTAACAGGGCGTAGGAAAAAGCTCCATACATCACTTCGGAGAGCTACCACAATCAATTACCAAACGGTAATTTCCCTCTCTGTCTGCAATAAAAGTAACCATATACCACCTTCCTCCACTAATGAATTATGGAGCACTTTTCACGTTTCTGCATTCTCAACGACGAAAGTAGAACTTACTCTGTCCATACATCCAGTTCATACTACTAGCTCTGTATTTCCCCCGTCACCATTATTAAGCAAATACGCATTCTCCATTATCCTCTCCTCCGTGATATACGTAGAGAACAATACGTTTGGTTTTCGGTGTACTCCACAGATAGATCAAGAGGATGCCTATTAATATCTGCGTTAGTCGATTGGCTTTTTTATGTGAGGATTATACTACTGAACTGCGGCCAGTTTTCAACCAGCAGACGGACAGTACAAAGTGAACTATACGGGACTCTACTTTTTCAGAAGAGCATGCACATGCACCTAGATAATGTCTCGGCTCCCTGGTATAAAATATTGTACGAAGAACCGAGGCAACAGCCAATTAATGGAGTGTTGATCTGTGAATTTCAGCGCATAGAAAAACCAGCCGCTTCCTGGGCGTTATAAGCAACACAAACGACTGGGAGTTTCGTGTTAATCTTATTCAGCACGTTGTGTACTGATTACGTATGCGAATTTAACTGAGTTTAGCGTGTTCCAGTAAGTCTGTAAGTTATCGTTTGTCGCTGGCACGATGCATTTCCCACGTCAAGATCTTTTCATCAGAATATTCGAAGAGACGACATAATTCAGTACCAGTATCTGTTACCGTCCTCTAAACATCGCATCATAGGTTTGTTGGTTAACGAAGCTGATAACCTGATACTCAGTAGCATCACGCACTGTAGTCACAGAGTAGAACATACGAAAGTCTGAATCGAATATTCCCCCAACAGATTCTAGTAACAACACATTTATGGAAACACCAAATAAACTAATAATTCTCCTGTAACAATTAACCCCAAAGGCCAGTATTCCTCTTGTTTACTAAAGGTGATCCCGGAATTATGGCAGCAATAAAGACGCATGCAGCCGCATGTGACGTTTGTAGTGAAACCCTGTGTGTTCCCTCAGGGGCAGAAACAATTTAATTACCATGTTCCGAAATTACACGCTATCAGCAGCCGCAAGCGAAGTTATTATGGCAATTTCGGACATGAACTCTGTGTTTAAGCTGCGAACAGGAGCGCTGCATTTGTGTTACAAAACCTGTTGGCTAGGGAACTAGCTCTCTTATTCATGCACGTAATAATCCCTCAGCGCCCCCGTGTTTACCAAACAAATGCAGAGTGGCTTCCATTTACCGACTCTGCTTTAATTTTTAATGACGTGCTCATTTCCTGGGACGGCGTTGCTCTAACAATTAACGGTCACTTTTCTTTACCTGAAAGAGAGGCCAATTATACGTTACTCAGCAAGGGAAACAAAACCTTAAAAAAACACGCTTTGATTGTGTTCCGTTCGATGGATTTCTGCTGTTTCGTATTTACACACAGACAGTTGTCGGAAACGAAACTGAAACCGCTTGCGTTTGTTGATTTTCGCGGTATGTCCTGATAGTTTCTTCTCATAGCTGAGTCAATAATCATAGGTCCTTGGCAGCGAACATCAGTACGCTAGGCTCGACTCATTACTAGCCTACTGTCACTGTCAGTTTTGGACGCAATGCATTGCCGTCGGTCAAAATTACGTTCTTTTCGTCAGTGAAGATATGTATCTGTCAAAATTTACGTCCGATTTGGGCTTGAAGACGATACCAAATAAACAGGTCTATGTTTATTACATACTTATGTGTTTCTTGATCCTCAGCACATGCCTTCACAGGACTAGAGCTGAAAATTGACTGAAAGAAACGTACTTAGGACATCACAGTACCATTATACAGGATACGCAAAGCAATCCTGTAATTTGACATTTCATGTCATTGTTACAAGATAAAATAACAAAAATAATAGGATTGATGAAAGGAAACATGGCATGTGAGAGGAACAGTGCTTTTTGTATATCCCTCTTGGTCAGTAAAGTGTTACCAAGCCGTCATAACGTATCTGCTGTAAGTCGTAAAAGGTGTCAGCGAGGATGTGAGCGCATTTGACAGTAATGTGATTTCTAGGTATTTTTGTCTTAGCAAAATATTTCAACTCAGAGTAAAAAAAAGAAGTTTGAAGTATTACAGACTCTCTGCGAGAATATTTAGGAATATGTGAAAATTTCTATTTTTGGATTTAAAATTAGAGTGATTTTGAATGCATTAAGGTATTGTCTGACCAAGACAAAAAGAAAGTGTAAATTTTGGATTACGAAATTGGGTCATTTGTGGGACATTCGTGTAGCTTTCTTAGGCCTGAATTTGGTCAGATTTGTATAATGAAGTTTGGCTCCTTCTATGACGAAGAATTAGTGATTCGTCGGAGTAAGTTGACAGAAATGTCTGAGGAGCAGTAGAAAGTAAATGGTGACTGAATTAAAAGTTCTGGATTAGATGCGGGCACCATCAGAGCGAACTACAAAATTACAGAAACTGGTTTTAAAGTCCGAACTTGATGAAGAGTGCTGCAATGGGTGGTACACTCAGTATTACAAATTTTATTACAGGTACTGACACTGCAATTTGTTCTCACGCTCTTGTTGCTTATCTTGAAATGAGTCCTAATGCTGGTGGACGTTGAATTGGATATGCCATCCTTGGAACGGTATCTGATAACGACTGCACAGATAGACATGCTTAAGCAAGGGTGAAGTGACTCTAAGAAGGATGAGAATTCTCGTAAGTTGTGGAAGGTGACATATTGAACAATAATTGCAGTTTCTGATGCAGGAAACTGGTGTTTGGGAATAGACGATTACTGACAACAAACCAAGAGGAAGGCGGAGTTTGGGACATGCAAACAGGTAGACGTGCCAACGGCGTCATCGAAGGAAACGGTGGTATTACGGATAAAATAACTTATCCACATTGGTGAATGTTATTAGTCGTAAAAGACAGGAAGACGATTCGCAACGGTGAAATCTCGACGACAACTTTGTTAGTTAACGGTTGTAATATCATATAGTTAGGCTAGCCTTTCTAGGTAACGTTTTCGGGGGCTAAAACACTTATCAAAAAACATTATCATGGAACTTTAAGTTCCGTTCCCATGCTTAATGGAAATAAAAATGAATTAAAGAGATTCCATCCTGCAGCAAGAAGGCTGATTTCTTTTGGCACTGACAGGGCACACATAATGTAAAAAGAGATAAATGTAATTTGAACAACAACAGAATATGATGTAAACATATTGCTAACTTACATAAGATTTGTATGTGCGTATTTCAGAAACAATGAAAGGAAAAACGCACTGATGTTGCCACAAAAGTCATTAAACATGTTTGGTGTTAGACCAAATAACTGCTTCTTGCAAAAAAAAAACAGACCCTCTTTAATTCGTTATTACTTATTACCAAGTCGCTTCCAATTTGAATGCTTTTTCCTTACCTCGCAGTCATATCCCTTAGTAAACAGCAAGATATGACTCGACAAGGGGAAACATAGGTCTGAGCGTATCGGTAACTAACTTCACCACGTTATCAGGTACAGCAACGCTGCAGTTCAAAGTAATGCACATTGTTGCTTCTCAATAGAAGCTGGGAAAGGTACCGTGGAAAATGCTTTTGTGTGCAGTTGAAGAGGTTAGCTGTTAACGTCAATAAAATTCTCCACGATTATAAAAAAATTTCTGACTATTCCCAAGGAGAAGATGAAAGAACGTGTGACGAAAAAATTAACGTTGCGTAAGTAGGTGGCATGCAGGTCATACCAGGAGGGAACGATGTTGAGAAGAGTGGGATTCAAGTACCTACAAGCAAAGAGCACACTACAAATATCCCACTGACGAAGTCAATTTCTCCGATGTTACGAACATTAGAAAAGAAAGCTCACTTTGGGAAAAATTATGAGCTTTTGTCGTAGAAAATAGGCCTCTGAAGCTATAAAAGAATAAGGAAAAAAGCTAGGGTATACTAATGGTCATGTGAAGGAGACGAAATACACTGGTGGAAAAAATCGCAACACCAACAATGAGTGTCATGTGAGACCTTAACTTTTCCCGGCGAATCGAATGTTCAAATAACTTACGGGTTTGCTGCCGGGTGACGTCGTCGGACACCGCCGATATTTCGACAGGAGCACACCCTGCCATTCTCAAGGCACAAATGCAAGGAAGAAAAAATGTGCAAGCAAATTTAATTCCTCGGTTCATAGAGGAGAAACAAGGAAGATACCACACACAGAACAAGTGTCAACACAACCAAAGATAACCAACGTCAGGAATATCGATCGTTACTATTAATCAACAGGTGAGGTAGCACTAATTTTGTCCCTCTGTTTTTTGAGGAGAGACAGAGCAGGATTCCAAGCAGCATTTAAACAAAATCCACCATCTCTGTTAATAAGGTTGCTTGGTAGTCTGATTTCAACAGCTTCCTTAATAACACTATCCCAATAGTTTGACGTGCAAGCCAGAATCTCCGTGTTGTTGTATTCCATAGGATGACCGGTGTGAAGGCAATGTTCTGGAATAGTGGATTTGCTCGGCTGTTGTAAACGTGTGTGACGCTTGTGTTCAATTCACCGGTCTTCCACAGTCCTGATTGTCTGACCAATATATGACTTGCCACAACTGCAAGGAATATGATGGACCCCAGCCTCACGCAAACCAAGATCATCTTTTACGGACGCCAACAGGGCCTTAATCTTGGAAGGTGGTCGAAAAACACATTTCACCTCATATTTCCGTAAAATACGGCCAATCCTATTGGAAATGCTTCCTGCGTAGGGCAAAAAGGCCATAGACTTAGGTGCCACTTCGTTGCTATCGTCACTCACCCGTTGCACAGAAGGCTGATGGCGCAACGCACGTTTGATCTGCCTCTCACTATAACCATTCTGACGAAAGGTGACTTCGAGATGTGCTAGCTCAGCTGCCAAACTTTCAGGGTCTGAGATAACGTGGGCCCTGTGAACCAAGGTGCGAAGTACTCCTTCACACTGAGCTGGATGGTGACAACTATCAGCTCGCAGATACAAGTCGGTGTGGGTGGGCTTCCTATAAACAGAATGTCCCAACGTACCATCAGTCTTCCTTTTGACCAACACATCAAGGAAGGGAAGGCAACCATTCTTTTCCACCTCCCTAGTGAACTGAATATTCGGGTGGATTGAATTCAGATGTTCCAAAAACCGGTTTAAATTCTCACTACCATGAGGCCACACAACTATAGTATCATCTACGTATCTGAAAAAACATGCAGGTTTCAAGGTCGCTGACTCCAATGCACGTACCTCAATGTCCTCCATAAACAAATTGGCCACAATAGGTGACAACGGGCTTCCCATTGCAACTCCATCAGTCTGTTCGTAGTACTGACCATTGAATAAGAAGTAAGTGGACGTCAGCACATGTCGAAACAAATTTGTTAATTCGAAACCTAACTTAACCTCAATTAGCTGCAACGAATCAGAGAGAGGAATGCGAGTGAAAGGAGAAACCACATCAAAACTGACTAAAATATCAGAGTCATTCAAACGCAATCCCTGCAATCGACGTAAGATATCTGCAGAGTTCTTAATGTGGTGTTCACACCTACCTACTAGTGGGCTCAACAAACTAGCAAGATGTTTAGCTACACGTTATGTAGGAGCACCAATATTAGAAACAATAGGTCTCAACGGGACAGCCTCTTTATTGACCTTAGGGAGGCCATATAATCTAGGTGGTACAGCACAGTAAGAATTAAGACTCTTGATAGTCTCCTGTGACAAAGAACTTTTCTTCAGGAGGCTATTTGTCTTTCCCTCAACACTCTTAGTAGGGTCAGCACCGATTTTGCGATACGCCGAATCAGAAAGTAGACACTGCATCTTTTGAATGTAATCGTGCTTGTTCAACAAAATGGTGGCGTTACCCTTGTCCGCAGGTAAAATACCAATATCAGGATCCATTCTAAGTGAACGTAAAGCAGCTGCCTCAGCTGCTGTAATGTTACACTTGGGGCCCCAGTCAACACACGACAAGCTTCCTTCCTAACCTCTTCCGCAGCCTCGGAAGGTAGTTTATAAACAGCCTGTTCGATAGAACTAATAAAAACAACGACTGGCAAACTCTTAGGCGTCGATGCGAAGTTCAAACTTTTCCCCAGCACAGACAAAGCTGCGTCGTCAAACGTTTTCTCCGTGAGATTGATCACAGAACGTCGAGAATTAGAATTAGACACTGAGCCAAGGAAACGTGCAAACTTCGCCGAATGACGAGCAGTTACAGATTGAAATTCCCAGTCAGACTGCGACCAAGAGGCACCGTCCACCCAATCCCAAGAAAATTCAGAAACATTAGACGCCATCGTTAAATGAAGCTGAAATAATTCCTTAGAAACAAAATATAATTGACGGCGAGTATAGTGAATCCTTTCACGAACAAGAGCTAAACCAGCACGTTGCTTGATGCAATTGGTGGCATGAGAATTAATATGATGCACAACCTTGGCAAACGTTGGAACCACACTACGATTTCGAAATATTGGCGGTGTCCGACGACGTCATCCGGCAGCAAACCCGTAAGTTATTTGAACATTCGATTCGCCGGGAAAAGTTAAGGTCTCACATTGTTTACCTGTACGGGGAGGAAATGTATCGTTGCCTGTGGAGATTGGATAAACTTCGCAGCAGTAGAGTAAGGTTGGAATGTGCATTATCGTTTTTATTGAAGTGTTGAAATCATAGTGTGGTAGTGTGGTTTTTCAGATATGTAGATGATACTTTTGTTATGTGGCCTCATGGTAGTGAGCATTTAAACCGGTTTTTGAAACATCTGAATTCAATCCACCCGAATATCAAGTTCACTTTTTTTTTTTTTTGGTCATCAGTCTGCTGACTGGTTTGATGCGACCCGCCACGAATTCCTTTCCTGTGCTAACCTCTTCATCTCAGAGTAGCACTTGCAACCTACGTCCTCAATTATTTGATTGAAGTATTCCAATCTCTGTCTTCCTCTACAGTTTATGCCCTCTACAGCTCCCTCTAATACCATGGAAGTTATTCCCTCATGTCTTAGCAGATGTCCTATCATCCCGTCCCTTCTCCTTATCAGTGTTTTCCACATATTCCTTTCCTCTCCGATTCTGCGTAGAACCTCCTCATTCCTTACCTTATCAGTCCACCTAATTTTCAACATTCGTCGATAGCACCACATCTCAAATGCTTCGATTCTCTTCTGTCCCGGTTTTTCCACAGTCCATGTTTCACTACCATACAATGCTGTACTACAGACGTACATCCTCAGAAATTTCTTCCTCAAATTAAGGCCGGTATTTGATATTAGTAGATTTCTCTTTGCCAGAAATGCCTTTTTTGCCATAGCGAGTCTGCTTTTGATGTCGTCCTTGCTCCGTCTGTCATTGGTTATTTTACTGCCTAGGTAGCAGAATTCCTTAACTTCATTGACTTCGTGACCATCAATCCTGATGTTAAGTTTCTCGCTGTTCTCATTTCTACTACTTCTCATTACCTTCGTCTTTCTCCGATTTACTCTCAAACCATACTGTGTACTCATTAGACTGTTCATACCGTTCAGCAGATCATTTAATTCTTCTTCACTTTCACTCAGGATAGCAATGTCATCAGCGAATCGTATCATTGATATCCTTTCACCTTGTATTTTAATTCCACTCCTGAACCTTTCTTTTATTTCCTTCATTGCTTCCTCAATGTACAGATTGAAGAGTAGGGGCGAAAGGCTACAGCCTTGTCTTACACCCTTCTTAATACGAGCACTTCGTTGCTTTTAATGTCACCAAAGGTTGTTTTAACTTTCCTGTGTGCTGAGTCTGTCCTTCCGACAATCATATCTTTTTCGATGTCTTCACATTTTTCCTGCAGCCATTTCGTCTTAGCTTCCCTGCACTTCCTATTTATTTCATTCCTCAGCGACTTGTATTTCTGTATTCCTGATTTTCGCGGAACATGTTTGTACTTCCTCCTTTCATCAATCAATTGAAGTATTTCTTCTGTTACCCATGGTTTCTTCGCAGCTACCTTCTTTGTACCTATGTTTTCCTTCCCAACTTCTGTGATGGCCCTTTTTAGAGATGTCCATTCCTTTTCAACTTTACTGCCTACTGCGCTATTCCTTATTGCTGCATCTATAGCGTTAGAGAACTTCAAACGTGTCTCGTCATTCCTTAGTACTTCCGTATCTCACTTGTTTGCGTATTGATTCTTCCTGACTAATGTCTTGAACTTCAGCCTACTCTTCATCACTACTATATTGTGATCTGAGTCTATATCTGCTCCTGGGTACGCTTTACAATCCAGTATCTGATTTCGGAATCTCTGTCTGACCATGATGTAATCTAACTGAAATCTTCCCGTATCTCCCGGCCTTTTCCCAGTATACCTCCTCCTCTTGTGATTCTTGAACAAGGTATTCGCTATTACTAGCTGAAACTTGTTACAGAACTCAGTTAGTCTTTCTCCTCTTTCATACCTCGTCCCAAGCCCATATTCTCCTGTAACCTTTTCTTCTACTCCTTCCCCTACAACTGCATTCCAGTCACCCATAACCATTAGATTTTCGTCCGCCTTTACATACTGCATAACCCTTTCGATATACTCATACACTTTCTCTATCTGTTCATCTTCAGCTTGCGACGTCGGCATGTATACTTGAAATATCGTTGTCGGTGTTGGTCTGCTGTCGATTCTGATTAGAACAACCCGGTCACTGAACTGTTCACAGTAACACACCCTTTGCCCTACCTTCCTATTCATAACGAATCCTACACCCGTTATACAATTTTCTGCTGCTGTTGATATTACCCGATACTCATCTGACCAGAAATCCTAGTCTTCCTTCCACTTCACTTCACTGACCCCTACTGTATCTAGATTGAGCCTTTGCATTTCCCTTTTCAGATTTTCTAGTTTCCCTACCACGCTCAAGCTTCTGACATTCCACGCCCCGACTCGTAGAACGTTATCCTTTCGTTGATTGTTCAATCTTTTTCTCGTGGTAACCTCCCCCTTGGCAGTCCCCTCCCGGAGATCCGAATGGGGGACTATTCCGGAATCTTTTGCCAATGGAGAGATCATCATGACACTTCTTCAATTACGTGTCTTTAATGCAGTGGTTTAAATTGCCTTCTGCATCCTCATGTCGTTGATCATTGCTGATTCTTCCGCCTTTAGGGGCAATTTCCCACCCCTAGGACGAGAGAGTGCCCTGAACCTCTATCCGCTCCTCCGCCCTCTTTGACAAGGCCGTTGGCAGAATGAGGCTGACTTCTTCTGCCGGAAGTCTTCGGCCGCCAATGCTGATTATTTATCAAAATTTAGGCAGTGGCGGGGATCGAACCCGGGACCGAAGACGTTTTGATTATGAATCAGAGGCGCTACCCCTACACCATTTTTTTTTAATAAAACCTTTATTAAAAAAACAATGTTACACATTGCAAATACATACTAAGTTATACATACATGAAGTTATTTAAACAAAGCGGTTTGATCATTTCAATTGCGCTGACATTAAGGAAAGACAACAGAAGATTGTGTTACTGACTAAATCACCCGAAAGAATTAAATTAAACATAAATACTTGAGAATGGCGGAAAGGAGATATATAATAAAGTTGACTAGCCTTCCAACTACACTTTCTGGACATTAATTGGATCTAAGTATTTGAAGTGATCAGATCTATATAATCAGTCTTTCACTGCAAAAATGAACAGGGCAATGTGCCAGCCATTGAGTATTACATTTATCGGATAGAATCTTATGGTTTTAACCAATCGATAAGGAGATTTCTATAAAAACTGTCTATTTCCAAATTTCTAGTATAAGCCAATAATGCACCTTTCATGTTTTGTGTTTGGCACTATTAGACACACAATATCAATGGCACATAAGTTCTGTACATTAGCTTATAAATTTCAAAAAACTACTCTCTGAAGTAGAGAAAGCACACATCATAAATATACTGTAAAATCTTAAGTAGTATCCTTAGGGTAACTACAATACATCACTGTCAACACAGTCTTCTTGTTTATATTAACCAATGCCCATTCTTTCAAATACAATTTTTAGCATATTACCGAACTTTTTCTTGTGATTCGAATAGCTTCTAATTTTGTGGAACTCACACAGCATGTGTACCTTGAACTCTATGATGCTATCGGATCCTAATTTGTTAAGGACGTAGTTAACGAAATTTCCCAGCAACCAGTACACAGCGTTATTTTTTGCTTCTGGGAAATAGCGTGCTTCAGGCCTGTGTATCAATGACAGCGATATATACTCAGGGGATGTTCTTGTAATCAGAGCTATTTGCTCCCGGATCCACTTCCAACTATTCATGTGACCACTGCAAGTATATCGATGAATTACTGTGTCAACTAGATGGCATTGTTGACATAAATTTGTTTCACAGAGTCCGATTGCGTGCAGTCTTTCATTGGTGCTAACTATGTTGTTAACTGTCTTGTACCATGACGTTTTTATATTAGACGTGAGCACATTGGAACTAATGTTTTTCCAAATCTCAGTCCACTCAATGTTTGGAAACTGTCGTTCTATTTTGTTTCTTTCTTCGCTTTTCTTTCGTTCCCGCATTATGGCTCTCGATGTTAAGTGTCGGGACTGCCTGAGTTCGACACTGACATAACTAAACTCAACATAGAAAATCCTCACGTGCTGTAAGCGACTGTTGATATTCTGCACGTCAATCGGGGGAAGCAGGCTTGGAGGTTTAATGATCTCGAAAAGTTGGCTGGTGATGCTTTCGCGCGAGTCTCTTATTAAATTAACTTGCCTTTTGATAAAAAGAGCAGAGGCTTTATCCGTTATATCAGTTAATCCTAGTCCACCATTTTTAGGATCCAAAGTGGCTACTTTAGCAGGTACTCTGAACACTTCACCTCTCCACAAAAATTTTGTGATTTTGGACATTATTCTTCTCGCTATCATTCTCGGTATTGGAAACAGCTGGGCAGTATAATAAGCCTTAGCAAGGATGCATGAGTTGATATACTGTGTTCTTTGAACTTGGTTCATATATCGAGTTAAATTCTCTACAATGGCTCCTTGCACTTTATCTGCTGCAACTTTCCAATTTAAAGCCGTCATTTTCATAGGGCACGCTGTCAGGGTGATCCCAAGTGTTTTATGTTGTCGGACTAATTTTGCCCACTCGACGTTGATATTATCAAAACCTCTGAGATTTAACATCTTACTTTTTTTTCCGTTTGCATTGGCTCCAGATGCTCTACAGTACGAATCAATCACTGTTGCTAGCGTGGTTACCTCGTCATTATTCCTTATAATGACCCCTATATCGTCAGCATAGGCTCTTATAACTGTTTTGTTTCCTGATAATGTTAAGCCTTTTAATGTAGCATGGACATGTCGGAGGAAAGGTTCTAGCGAAATTGCGAAGAGCGACATGGACAGAGGACTTCCTTGAGGAACACCTCGTTGTATTTGCATCGGCCTGGATTGTTGACAATTCACCGCTATTTTAGCATTTATTCCAGTTGCTATGTTCTTAATCAACTGTATAACCCTATCGTTGAAACCTATTTTCTTCAATGTCCGTAGAAGATATTCATGGTTTACTACATCGAACGCCTTATAAAAATCTAAAAACAATAAAGCACACTTTATGTTTGTTACAGAAGTTATTGCAATGATATCCCTGAATTCCGCTAGATTTTGAAAAATGGTTCTGCCTTGCGCACAGTTCTGATGTTGACTAATAATTTTATCTGTAAGGCATGAAATTCTCTTGTTTATTACTCTAGCTATTAATTTATAATCAGAATTCAGCAGTGAAATTGGACGAAAATTATTTAAATCTTTGTTTCCATTATTTTTTGGCACCAGAACAATTTTACTCTCCTTAAACTCAGCCGGAATCATTTTACCCTGAATAACCTCATTTACAATGTCCGTGATTTTCGCACCTACTATTGGCCAGTAACGGATGTAAAACTCCGCTGGCAGACCATCCGGTCCTGGGGATTTTTTTGGTGGCGAGGCGCACAGAGTCTCATACACGTCTTCTTCACTGACAACCTCGAGAAAATTTTCGTTGTCATCTTCTGTCAGCTGTGGGGCTAGGATGTCAAGGAATTCTTCCAAGGAAGCATCACTACTTTGATGTACAGAATATAGCTCGCAATAATAGCGATAAATCTCGTCCATGATATCCTGCTGGGTTCTGAGAATCGTGCCGTGTTTTGTTCGAATTTCTTCAATAAAAGTCCTTCTCCCGTTTTTCGTATGCTTCACTAAATGATATAGGGAAGTAGTTTCATCTGCTGACACCGAATTTGCCTTCGATTTTATTTTCAACCCTTCCATTTGACTTCTCTTGATATTAAGTAACTTGGCTTTGACTTTTTTTATGTCTGCTATCCGAAGTGAGGAACCTGCTGAGACTTGATCATATAGATCTCTCAAAACGGAATAGTAATACTCTATAGTGCATTTCATTTCCCTTGCGCTCTGTGCACTGTATTGAATAAGAACTTTCCTCAACTTTGGCTTTGCCATTTTAACCCACCAGTCAATAGCAGTGGCATATCTACTACGGGCTCGCAGGCATATTGCCCATGTTTCTTTAATCAGATCTTCTAAATCATGATTAAATAACAAGGAAGTGTTCAAATTCCACTGATTCTTGAATCGGCGAACCGGCTGTCTTGTTAGATTTATGCAAGCTAAGACACTTGAATGGTCTGAAAAGTACGTAGGAATGGTTTCTACTTTTGTCACGGAAGTTACAAGATTTTTAGAAATATATAGTCTATCAATCCTGCTACGTGATGTTGCCGTGACATAAGTGAACTCAACAGTGGAGGGGTATTTGATTTCCCATATATCCTTTAATTCTAAACCAGTAACTAATTGTTTTAGTTCACTTGAGAAATTAAAATTAGGTAACTGATCTTTTCGATTTAAAACACAATTAAAATCACCTCCAAGTAATAACTGTCTTGGTGATTTCCTTAACAAGTATATCAAGTCATCCTTGAAGAAACGTGCCCTGTCAGCTCGATGAGAACTTCCTGAAGGGGCGTACAAGTTGATGATAGTCACATCATAGATATTTAGTCCTATTCCCCTTCCGGATTCCAGTCGTTCCACCTCGCTTACTGTAATCCCTTCCCTTACCAAAATAGCTGTTCCAACACTTGTTTCGGGAGACACATTTATGTAACTGACAAAACCGGGAATTACCAAATCCGAAATTAGAACTTCTTGTAACAGGGCAATATCAGTCGCGGATTCGTACAAAAATTCCTTAAGGGCCGATAATTTCAAACCGGTCGTGATTTTATTTATGTTTATAGTGGTGACAGAATAAGATTGCGTCATTGTGCTGTCACTATGTAGTTGTTTTGTTGAACTAATTTAGTTTACTGTGGTTCAGGGTTCAGTTAAGCTGTAACAGTTTTCTCGGAAGGCTGAACATGGAATAACACTTCAATCAGTTTATTAGTTACTGTCCCGTTTTTTTCTACTTCTGATGTTTTCTCTTGTACCGCAAGCAGACTGATTTCCTGGTAAACTTTCTGATTTTTCCTCCAGTGATTCGTGTACGACCGTTTCGGACTGAACATTCTTTGGGCTTGGGTCGCCCCTATTGGATTTTCCCTTCCCTTGGTTACGAGCTACATTCTCATTTGGTTGCGTCGGTATTTTACTTCGCGGCTTATCTGGAGCAGCAGCAGACGCTTTAGCAATTTCGGTTGCCGGCGCCTGCCCTGAGGTGTTGACCGTGATTTCAGTTTGGCCACCACTTCCTCGTTCTTTATTAATTTCACTCACTTTCTGATCGAGGGAAACAAATGGAGACTGCAGTTTTGCATCCTCTCCCTGAATTTGTTTATTAACAGATAGATTCTGATCTTTGCAATCGGCTACTGCACCTGTTGTTTCTTGCAAATTAATGCTGCTTACACCCCTTTCATTTTCTGGTACCGTATGTGTATTATCTTTCTGTTCATTAGTTTCCATTCGCATTTTGCCTTCAGGTTCCTCTGCCTCCTCATCGCACTGTTTTTGCTTGCGAAGTGAGGGAGAGGGACAAGACAGCTCGTCCTCTGAACAACTATCAGTTATGTCCAGAGGTCGTTTTTTCGGTTGCATTTCAGTTTCACGAGTAGTGGCAACGGGGTTTCCTTTTGTTGTTAACGGGGGAAATTG
Source organism: Schistocerca nitens (assembly GCF_023898315.1). Lineage (NCBI taxonomy): Eukaryota > Metazoa > Arthropoda > Insecta > Orthoptera > Acrididae > Schistocerca > Schistocerca nitens. The sequence continues at coordinate 378,734,853 of NC_064621.1, read as the reverse complement.
ACTGTTATCGTGAAGGGAGACATCAGCTTGTCCCGCTGCGCTAACATCGTCAACCAGTTGTTCCGGGCTATTCTTCGGCAACAGATCATTTAAGGTAAGCTTCTGACGCTGTATCAAATTACTTTTAAGCACAACAGTTCGCCGCGGACATTCCTGTCTGAAGTGGCCGGTTTCGTTACATATATGACATGTAGCTTCCTGACCTGTATAAACAATTTGTGCCTTATACCCACAAACAGTTATGTGAGACGGAATATTCGTCTTAACGTCCATCTCTACACAGCGGACCCCGTTAAAACACTGCAGTTCAAAGCGAGGCGACCATCTTTCATTTGCAATTGATTTAACGTCTCCGTAGTTTAAAAGAGCTTCCTTAATCTTATCATTTTCAATTTCAATGGGGAGATTCAAGACACGAACGGTTTTGTAATGAATGTCCGCTCTATAGATGGAAACCTTACTTTTATAACCATTTCTATGCACAAAATCTACTTCATAGCCCCACTTTCGTAACACTTTATCAACAGTCGAAGCACTGATTAACTTGACAAAAACACAGTATTTTTCCTGATCCAGTTGCCAGGTATGAACGGTTTCAGAATTTAGACCAATTACCTGTGTAATCCAGTCATCTATTTCCAGGGATGTCGGCTGAACAGGACGGGATTCTTTGTCAAAAGCAAATACCAGAGTATTCTTCCTGAGGTTTGTAGCCATGGTTAATCCAGCGAGGCAATTTCGGTTAAACAACCGAAATTCCAAGTAGCCGCAGCAAGACCAGAAAGAGCGATCAGATCACAAGGAACAGGAACGAACACGGAGATTAACGGACGGACGGCACTCGGCGGAGCACAAGTACAGCAATGTAAACACTGAAGTGCAGCGCAACAGTTAACAGCGGCCACTCGCGAGCGCGGCTGAAACGGAACTGCACCATGGGTCTGTTACTCGGTTCAGTATGGAGGTGGAAAAGAATGGATGCCTTCCCTTCCTTGATGTGTTGGTCAAAAGGAAGACTGATGGTACGTTGGGACATTCTGTTTATAGGAAACCCACCATCACCGACTTGTATCTGCGAGCTGATAGTTGTCACCATCCAGCTCAGTGTGAAGGAGTACTTCGCACCTTGGTTCACAGGGCCCACGTTATCTCAGACCCTGAAAGTTTGGCAGCTGAGCTAGCACATCTCGAAGTCACCTTTCGTCAGAATGGTTATTGTGAGAGGCAGATCAAACGTGCATTGCGCCATCAGCCTTCTGTGCAACGGGTGAGTGACGATAGCAACGAAGTGGCACCTAAGTCTACGGCCTTTTTGCCCTATGCAGGAAGCATTTCCAATAGGATTGGCCGTATTTTACGGAAATATGAGGTGAAATGTGTTTTTCGACCACCTTCCAAGATTAAGGCCCTGTTGGCGTCCGTAAAAGATGATCTTGGTTTGCGTGAGGCTGGGGTCTATCGTATTCCTTGCAGTTGTGGCAAGTCATATATTGGTCAAACAATCAGGACTGTGGAAGACCGGTGTATTGAACACAAGCGTCATACACGCTTACAACAGCCGAGCAAATCCGCTATTGCAGAACATTGCCTTGACACCGGTCATCCTATGGAATACAACAACACGGAGATTCTGGCTTGCACGTCAAACTATTGGGTTGGTTCAAATGGCTCTGAGCACTATGGGACTTAACATCTATGGTCATCAGTCCCCTAGAACTTAGAACTACTTAAACCTAACTAACCTAAGGACAGCACACAACACCCAGCCATCACGAGGCAGAGAAAATCCCAGACCCCGCCGGGAATCGAATCCGGGAACAAACTATTGGGATAGTGTTATTAAGGAAGCTGTTGAAATCAGACTATCAAGCAACCTTATTAACAGAGATGGTGGATTTTGTTTAAATGCTGCTTGGAATCCGGCTCTGTCTCTCCTCAAAAAACAGAGGGACAAAATTAGTGCTACCTCACCTGTTGATTAATAGTAACGATCGATATTCCTGACGTTGGTTATCTTTGGTTGTGTTGACACTTGTTCTGTGTGGTATCTTCCTTGTTTCTCCTCTATGAACCGAGGAATTAAATTTGCTTGCACATTTTTTCTTCCTTGCATTTGTGCCTTGAGAATGGCAGGGTGTGCTCCTGTCGAAATATCGGCGGTGTCCGACGACGTCACCCGGCAGCAAACCCGTAAGTTATTTGAACAAATGAGTGTCATATACGATAGTTGGTAGGCGCGTTTCTACTTGTGGTTTCCCACCAATAGTATAAGAGTGGCGCTAGAAGCGCCACTATGAGGATGCAAATCAGGTTTGTTTGTATGCACGCTGTAATAGTCTTGAGCGTTAGTTAACTTTGAGGCTGGATGTGGTAAGTTCTCGTTAGTCAAGAATGCCTTTAAGGTCACAAAGACGCTATTATGCCAGCCGCGGTGGCCAAGCGGTTCTAGACGGTTCAGTCCGGAACCACGCGACTGCTACGGTCGCAGGTTCGATTTCTGCCTCGGGCGTGGATATGTGTGTTGTCCTTAGGTTAGTTAGGTTTAAGTAGTTCTAAGTTCTAGGGCACTGATGACCTCAGATGTTAAGTCCCATAGTGCTCAGAGCCATTTGAACGCTATTATAAATACCTCACCGAGTTTTAACGATGTCGTGTAATAGGGCAACGGGAGGCTGGGTGTTATTTCTACCATATTGCAGAAAGGCTTGACAGAAAGGTAGCCACAGTACATGATTGCTACCAGCTGTTCTCATGAGAATGTACTGTCGCAGAAAGACAGATCTGCGGACGGCCAGGTGGCAATACCGAGAGGGAAGACCATGGTGCTCACGGTATGGCTCTGGCTCATCGTACTGCATCTGTAGCAGCAATTTGAGCAGAAGATGACACCACAATTACACGAACAGTTACAGATCGGTTACTACGAGGTTAGCTCCGAGCCAGACGCCCGGCAGTGTGCATTCCACTGACCCCAAACAAACGGCGTTTGCAACGTCCGTGGTATCAAGCTAAACTTATTGGAGAGTCGGTTGGAGGTCTGTTGTGTTTTCTGATAAAAGCTGGTTCTACCTCTGCGCCAGTGATGGCTATGTTTTGGTTTCAAGGTGACCAGTTGAGGACCTGTCTGCTAGACACAATGGACCTTCAGCTGGAGTTAAGGTTTGGGGTACGATGTCGTATGACTGCAGAAGCACTATTGTGGTTATCCCACGCACCTGAGTACAAATTTGTGCGTTAGTCTGGTGATTCGACCTGTTGTGCTGCCATTCATGAACAGCATTACATTGGGGTGTTTTCCAACAGGATAACGCTCACCCATACACCGCTGTTGTAACGCAACGTACTCGACATGGTGTCGACATGTTGCATTGGCCTGTTCGATTACCAGACCTGTCCCCAATCGAGTACATATTGGACATCACTGGACGATAACTCCAGTGTCATCCACAAAAAGCCTTAACCGTCAGTGTATTGACCGACTGACAGGAACTGGCATGGGACTCCATCCTGCAAATTGACATCCGGCACCTTTAGAAAATAATGGACGCGTGTTCGCATGCTTGCATTCAGTATTCTGGTTATTATACCGGTTATTAATGTCTAGCATTTTACGTTTGCAATAGTTTACTCGCGCGTAAATTAATCTGTGACCTGGCAATGTTAATCACTTAAATATGTTACCTAGACAAACGTATTGCCATAATGTCATTACTCTACATTAATTAATTTTTTGCCTTGCGATTCTTTCCGTCAGTGTAGATTCAAAGACAGTTCTACAATAATGTTTTTCCAGAAAATGAAGCTTCAAAATTGAGGCAACAATGCTTTATTCAGGCGAAACGTGAATTCAGGCTCCTTCAGCAGTAAAGTAATGACTTCACTGTGTACAGTGAGTACAACCAAACGATACTGCCAATCAGTATGTAATTTAAAGCTATGCGCCACAAATGTGTAGCATGTGACTGCACTCCACCTGTTGGAATATTGGAATGCACGCAATTACTACCTAGTTTACCTCTTTCTCTGTCAAAAACACAGGCCTAATGTAACCATCGCGTAGCCGGCCGGAGTGGCCGTGCGGTTCTGGGCGCTACAGTCTGGAACCGAGCGACCGCTACGGTCGCAGATTCGAATCCTGCCTCGTGCATGGATGTGTGTGATGTCCTTAGGTTAGTTAGGTTTAATTAGTTCTAAGTTCTAGGCGACGGATGACCTCAGAAGTTAAGTCGCATAGTGCTCAGAGCCATTTGAGCCAGTAAACGTCGCCAAAATTCAGTTACCTTTGTGCTCCGTAGTACTTTTTGCTGTTACCACAAAAAACGACTACGGAAATTGTCGGGGCAAATTGTCCTCACGGATAATAAAACGGTTTGTTACAAATTTTATCGACGCACTGACTGTTGGCTTCTATTTCGTTATCTTCGGCCAATGTTTGTTTCATGATGTTTCAGCCGCTAGCTCGACTCCAGCCGTCAGCGATGGAGGGTGAAGCTCTGACAATGGCAACCACTCGTGCCGGCAAAACGTCAGAAAATCACCAAACAAACGTCGTCCAAAGAACCTGAGACAGAAGCCAACAGGTAGTCTGTCAACAAGTGGCCACGAAAGTATCAGCGATTTTGTAAATTGTATTGACTTTGAGGAGGAGTGAAAGTGTCAGAAGGCGAAACGAGGAAACGTTTTCGAATGTAAACCAATCGGATTTCGTAGGGAGTGAGGTACGAGCATCTGCTGGAGTGCTCGCCATAAGTGGCACACATAGACGTCCAGGATGAAGCGATTAAATAGTTTGAGTTGTTCATCTGGGCATCTTCGTTACTGAAGTGTCCGAAACGAGGATGAAATCGTTTAGTCGGTAGTGAATCGCCTCCGTTTCTAGACACGTTAGGGACAGCTCTATTCTCTTCTAGTAGCCCATACAGTCGATAGAGAATCTAGCCATTAGGAAGTAGGCTTTCTTCAGACTTCAGACCATTTCCCATGTTCATGGTCGTAGGTGTGGATGTTCGGATATCCAATGACGTTTTCGTCATTGAGGAAGTGTTCACCGATCTACTGCTAATTTGAGGGCGTGCTAGAGTGGCGCCTTGTTTTTATGAAGTATCTTAAAACGTGGGTGTCACTATCGTTTCGCTAAAGGGTCGACAACCGAACTGCGACAACCTAAAACCGTCTATACGATTGAAGTTACATGGGCGTTTAGCAATCACGAATCCTTCTCAGGCTTTTCGTTTTCACTGTTACGGCCGGGAGCGGATTTAGGTTTAACTTCAGAGAGGAAGTGGAGAAGGGATTGGCATACTTGTTAGTGGTGGTGGTGGTGGTGGTTAGTGTTTAACGTCCCGTCGACAACGAGGTCATTAGAGACGGGGCGCAAGCTCGGGTTAGGGAAGGATTGGGAAGGAAATCGGCTGTGCCCTTTCAAAGGAACCATCCCGGCATTTGCCTGAAACGATTTAGGGAAATCACGGAAAACCTAAATCAGGATGGCCGGAGACGGGATTGAACCGTCGTCCTCCCGAATGCGAGTCCAGTGTGCTAACCACTGCGCCACCTCGCTCGGTTATACTTGTTAGTGTCTTTAATACCCGCATGGATAGCCGGTGTGTCGACCACATTGGGTATGGTCTTTAAACGGTTTGATGTATCCAGTGGGTGAATACTGGGCTGGTACCGACGTCCCACTTCAATTGTACAGTTCACAAACCCCTTCGAAAACGTTTTCACGCTTTTACATGGATATCATTTGACACAGAATGGTGTGGTACACAAATTCCGTCCCTGCGGTGGGTGGAAAAATAAGAAGGCGTACATACCGTGTCGGATTTGGGACTTGTTGTTGATAACAGTTACTGTCGGCTTGGAGATGTTCACCTTTACCTAGCTAGAGTGGTACTGGTCAGGTTGTAAACCCATACAGATTCTTACAAGGACTGACAAGTCCAAGCCCTCTTACAAGCACTAACGAGTATCCCACGTTGTATGCAATTTATAGAATTCCTGGCCCTTAGTTTTCATGCTGATTCACTCTCCAAAAGTTTGCTGCAAAATTTGAAAATTGATGCATACAAAAATATAAAGTGTCTGCTGGTACTTTCCTTTTTTGCGGGGAAAGGGAAGGGGGTGGGGCAGGGCCACGAACCCATGCTCCGCCCGGCTCTACCCTTTGCATTCGCGCCTGGATACGTTGCTTTTGCTAAAGCGCGAACATTAGCAAAGTCAAGATTCCGAAGTCATATTTTACTGTGTTCTGCGACGGCTGACTTTCTGGGTTGCTTGAAGCGTACATGTCGGTTGTACTCTTTTCTGGAACTGCATGACATGCATCCCATTCTTACACACTCCAATAAGACAAAAGAAAGGAAAAACCATCACGAAGTAAATATCCGAATGATGCACATATACAGAAAAACAAATGATTACAACTGCAGAAAAAGTGGAAGATTTATTGAAGAGTAAGAGCTTCACAAATTGAACAAATCAACAGTGCGTTGCTCGACCTATGGGCCTTATACAAGCAGTTTTTTCCGCCTACAATATCAATGTCTTCAGTGATGAGTCTCTCTTCGAAGTGAACCCCGTTTCCGGTGACCAGCGAATACAACTCTGAGGACGACCTGGGATGCAGTGGGCTACCGTACTCCCCGATAACCAGAAATTACGGTCTGGGGTGCCATTCTTTTCATAACCGGAGCTCGCTGGTTGTCATCCACAACATCCTTGCAGCACAGCGGTACGTCGACGATATTCTACGCCCCGTTTTGTTGCCTTTCGTGGCAAGCCATCTTGGGCTTACATTTCAGCAAGATAGTAGCCGTCCGCAGACGGCGGAAGTTTCTACTACTTCTCTTCGTTGTTGCCAAACCGTACCTTGGTCAGCAACGTCGTCGGATGTCTCCACAATTGAGAATGTTTGAAGCATTATGGACAGATCCTCCAATGTGCTCGGTGTTTTCAGGATTTTATGCGCCAGTTGGACAGAAATAGGCAGGATATAAATTGGAGGACAACGAACAACTCTATCAATCAATGCCAAGCCGAGTAACTGCTTACTTAAGTGCCAGAGGTGGCCCAACCTGTTATTGGCTTGCTCAGTTTGAGAAGCTCTTCCTCTTCATTAAATCATCCAGTTTTTCTGAAACTGTGATAATTTGTCTGCCTGTAGATGTATGTTACATCTACCGATGTCCGTCCCATTTGGATAATTCCTTTGTCGAGCTTCGATTTTTTTGTCTTAAAGTACACTATAACCCAATTGCTTCTAACTTGGCATTGATTGGCAGTCTGTAGCGGTTCAGGTAGCTCTTTTGCCGATCCTACCATTAGTTGTATTTTGTGGGTGCTATAGAAATTGGCTGTAGATCTATAAGCCGGAGAAATTTTTCGATGAAGTCGGTGGCTACATTTATGGAAGGTGCATGGGGGCTTAATAAAAGTTGAATGCAAATCATTTTAATTTTTTTTTTTGCTTTAGTAGCTGTCTGTCCGATTACGAAGTCTCGTAACGGTTGGCCCTGACTATTATTATTACGCAATCTGACTGCTTAGAACAATAACAAAGAATGAAATGGAAATTTTCATTAACACAGTTAATTAATTAAGCCCCCAGCAACTATAAAACCAATGCAACAACAAGCACAAGAGTAACTGTTCTGTGTGTGGGAGTGTGACTCAACGTACGCATCTGGCACGGTTCTTCTTCAACAACACAACAATTTTTAAATAACATTATACTGAATTAATTAAAGAAAATACAAATACCATAATTACTCAAGAGAACCACAATTACACTCTAATCCAAGAACACAAGCCAGATGCTTTGTTGACTGAACCTGTAATGACACATTATTTAAAACATGGAAATAATGAAAAATAAATCAAGTTTCGTTACCTTCATATATTGACCAAAATCACTCTCATAATTACAATATATCTCCACACCGCCTCGCTATTACCACATCTGAACAAGAACCTTTCAGTATCACATCTCAGCAAGCACTCCCTACTAGCACATCTGAACACGAACTGACTACTACGAGACCTGGACAAGCACTGACTTCTAGCACATCTCAATAATGACTGCGCCAGTGGAGGCGGCGGAACAATGCTCTCTAGCGATCTCTGGCGCTGTGGCTCAGTGTAGCCACCTTTCATATGCCCTTCCTCCACGGCTAGAATTTGATGGTATTTTTGCCAGCATTGGTGGTGAAAATACCACCAAATTCGTCAAAAAAATATAGACAAAAATAAAAGATAATATTAATACGTAAATATCATATAACTAGATAAAATTTTGGCTTTGCACTGACCTTTCAATAACCTATTATATAGAATACAGTAAGCAATACAAATTCTTTCATACATGTGACTTTACATAACAGTTTATACAAGTATTATGTGGTTAAACAGTTCAATCAATAGCGTCAGCAATGACGAATATGTGCAGGTAAGAGTCTCATAACTTTCCACAAACAGTAATACACAATAAATCAGTTTATACAAATATTCACATAAACGCTTTCCATAGCCCAAGAATAAGCAGTTGACAGTTCCAGCAGTAGCACCCAGCAATAGTCAACAGGTGCAAATACCAATAAGTAACATTTTTTCAATAGAAGCAGTCCATCAGTGGCACCCGCTATGTTGAGCAGGTGCAGACACCAACAAGTAACACCATTTCAGTAGAAGCAGTCCATTAGTGGCACCAGCAATGTTGATCAGGTGCACACAGCAACAGGTGACTTCATTTCAGTGGAAGCAATCCATCAGTGGCACCCAGCAATGTTGAGCAGCTGCAGACATCAACAAGTAACACCATTTCAGTAGAAGCAGTCCATTAGTGGCACCAGCAATGTTGATCAGGTGCACACAGCAACAGGTGACTTCATTTCAGTAGAAGCAATCCATCAGTGGCACCAGCAATGTTGATCAGGTACACACAGCAACAAGTGACATCTTTTCAGTAGAAACAGTCCATCAGTGGTACCCAGCAATGTTGAGTAGGTACACACAGCAACAGGTGACATCTTTTCAGTAGAAACAGTCCATCAGTGGTACCCAGCAATGTTGAGTAGGTACACACAGCAACAAGTCACATTTCTCAGCAGAAGCAGTTCCATAAAATACACTGTCACTGATCACACTGTTCATCAGAGTTTATAAGCAGAAATTAAACATGTCCTAGTGACACCAATATTGTAGAAAAGGTACAAGTAACAGTCCATAATTTTTTTACAATCACTGATCACACAGTTCATCAGCAGAAATTAAACATATCGTTGTAGCACCAATCATGTAGAAAAGGTGCAAGTAACAGTCCATACTATTCACCATAACTACTGAGACAGTTCAGTCATGAACAATAGTTTGAATGCACATACAATTTCTTTAACAAAATATAATCAATGCTCTTACACTAAACATACAAATCATAATAAACACACAAATGATATCAGTTAATTGTCACATTAACTATTACAGTACATAATAACAGTTAACCTATAATATTTGTGGGTGTCAGTGCAAGCCACAACAAACAAGTGAAATAATATTTAGGAGATAGGTTGGGATCGCTTCTCTGGGATTATAAAAGGAAAACACACAAAACACACTCACTCATCTTTCATCCACATTAGTGCTACTGTGTAATTGAATAGTGTTAACTGTGTAAATGCAATTCTGTCAAAATTTTATGTTCATCCTGTGTATCAAGTAGTAGTGGCAGCAATGTATAACAGTCAATAATAGTTAAGTCAACGTCATAGTCATCATGTCAAGACCAATGTTTGCCAAGCCAGATCAAAATGTACGGTTGCTGAACAACTGTCAGTGTACCAAGATATGCAAATGCTTCCTCTCTCAAAAAAAAAGTATATACTGCTTGGCGATTTGACAAAGTGTGTGTGTAGGCAATCTTCTTTCTACTTGAGTGTTCTAGTCTGCCATCTTCATCCTCCTTGTTCCATATGGACCAACAAAAAAAAAAAATATGCTCCTCACTTACTTTACCTCTTATCCACCAAAACTCCAATAATCATCACTTAACTTCAATAATACCTCATTTACCTTACCTCTTGTCCACGAAACTCGAATAATCATCAACTTCACATAATCTCAATACCTCAATAATATGTCGATACATATAAACCTCAGCACCAATATCATTTCACTTCCATAACAACTCTTTCCTCTAGTCAGTCTCCTCGAACAAGTACAGATAAAATCCTAGTGCAACTTCAATTCAGCATCCCATGCAATCCGAAGACACAGTGTCCACACACAACCTCTGTGTAATCCATCTGACCAAAATTTTCTACTCATTATAAATTATAAGATACATTTTGGTTCCTTGTCCATCATTAAATAAAAGAAATGCATACATGACCTCTAACAGACTTCAGTTCGAATAACTCTCAGTAATTAAGTACGATTACGGAGTGTGAATGATCATCATATTTCACAGTGTGTACACCACTTCAAGAATCATAGCAGAAGCAAACATGTGGAGTATTTTTTGTGTCAAGTGTCACTTCCTATTTCAATTGCTCACGAAAAATGCAGTGTAATGACTGTCAATAGTCTATACCTAGTTTCGGTATGTCATGTCGTTAGCTTCCTTCCTAGTAACATAAATTTATACAGCTTCCCTAAAACCTCAGCTCATGTGACTTCTATGAAGTTTCTTGTACTAATGTCGTTCGTCGAATTATAGCAGTTCATTTTCTTATCTTAAAAATATAAGGCACTGAGCGTAAGCAAAACATGCAATAGCGAGTAAATATACCAGTAGAGAACAGAATGTCAACAAGTGGATGCAGCACAATCCCTATAACAAGGCTCTGCCAAGCGAACAATCTACAATTAATACCATAGTGTAACCTAGTCTCTATGTTTGTACACAGTATATCAGCATTTCTATATACTAAATTGAAGAGTAGTTATGACAACAAAACAGAAATGTGTAAATATGCAATCCATAAGCAAGGCAGCAAATATGTTATCTGTCATAATAAACAGGTCATTAGCATCATATCAGCATAAGCAAATAAATGTTTATATGTAATCTTAATAAGTAAACATGAAGGCGCAAGCAGATAAATCACAAAGTATAACTTACATATCTAACCACAGTCAGCACAATTAATCAGGTGACAATTATAATTTAAATAAATAAGCACAGCAGGCACATAATAAAAAATATGACATCAGTGAAAAAGCAGTGCAGCCCAGCGATGCATAATATACGCAAGTAATAACACTGTTCATTAATCAATAATTGTCAAAATCAGTAAATGTACACAAGCACGTCGCTTCACAAGTAAATTCATAGAACATAAAATTTAGCACAAAGTATGAGTCACGTAATCGCGAGCAGCAAATTACGTCTAAAGTACGTACCTAAGTGAAATTATGTTACCTGAAAAATAAACTCAATTAACCGTTACCTTTTTTTGCTTATTACTTTCTTCTTCGAAATGACCTTCTTCCTGAAAATTTTCTCCAAAGCAAGTCGTCTTAACGTCGGACACACACAGAATTTACCTGAAGGTCTTAAATACTTTATACAACCGTATCCTGAAAAATACTGAACGTTAATAACATAATTTATGAAGTCCTTATAGCTTTATACAGAATTTATTCGGAGAAATTAAACTGTGTATTTATTTACGTCTGTCAGTGCATTCGCACTGAGCGCTCGATCAGCTGTAGGCGCGTGACGTAGAAAGTGATTGTTTGCGGTTAACGACTGCCTTGTGCGGCGCGCAGACTGACTGTTGCTTTGAGTATGTGCCGCCGCCAAAACACAGCGCGGTATCCTTGTACTCTCTCCATGTTTACGTAAACTGTTGGTTTCTCACAAGTAGGCCATTCCACAAAAATTTTTACGTTTGATATATGATGTATTCCTTTAGAGCGTCGTGATTTAAGAGTTTCTACTTCAACAGTGTTATCATGAATAATTTTGCGAACTCTAAATGGACCGTTATAAAGCAGAAAAAATTTGCGACACAAGCCTTTTCCTTTGTGAGATAAACGATGGGACTTAATTAACACCTTCTGGCCAACTGACAAGATTTTTAAACGACCAGGACGCTTAGCTGATTTCTCTCTTCTAGCAGCCGCCGATGCAATATTTTGTAGAGCCAGGTTGACAACTTCAGAATGCCGCAGTTTCCGTGAAGGCGGAAAAGGAACGATTTCAGAAATGCGATTTGTTGGTACTTTATTTTTTAATATCAATAGAGGCGGTAAAGAAGTTGAGTCATTAGTAAGTTCATTCAGAATGTTTTGAAAAATATGAAGATACTGATCCCAAGTTCTGTGATTCTGATGACAATAAAGACGGCACAATTTATTGATTTCCTTCATCCATCTCTCTGAAGCATTAGATTGAGGGTGAAAAAGTGAAATGAAAATTGTTTTAATCTTCCGACGCCGTAGAGTACGAAGCCAAATTTTAGAGCGAAACTGTGATCCATTATCTGATATAACCTTATCAACATGACCAACTTCTTTAAGAAAATGTTTGATGAAAGCATTAGATACTGAACGAGCTGTTGCTTTGCGTAAAGGTGTAAAACACACATATTTTGATGTCAATTCCACTGCTACGAAAATGTACGCAAAACCATTAGTAGAACGAACCACTGGACCGAACAAATCGACTGCAGCCATGTCCTTTAATTTCGCTGGAATGATAGGAAACAACGGTGCTCTGTGAGAAATAATTGGCGGCTTAGCCTTTTAACATAATTTGCATTTGGCAAGAACAAATCGAATGCGTTTTTCCATATTAATGAAGTAGCAATTTTCTCGTAATTTATGAAAGCATTTTCTGGGACCAAAGTGCGCATAACTGAAATGTGTAAACGAGATGTGGCCAAATCATCCAATCTAACAAAGCGTCTAAGAAAATTACAGACACCAAGGAAACTACGAACATCACGTTTTGTGGTAGGAGCAGCATAATTACGAATAGCGTCTAGTTTCTCTGGATCAGGGAGAATACCTTCTGTAGAAATAATGTGACCGAGAAATTTCACCTGAGAACGACCAAATTCTGATTTTTCCAAGTTCACTGTCATGTCAACTCGTGCAAAAATACGTAATAATGAATCCAAAATTTTGTTGTGCTCACTCCAAGAACGTTTAGCAATAAGAATATCGTCAACATATGAAGTAATATTGTCACGAAGATAAACAGGTAAAATTTCATTTAAGCTACGAATGAATGCTGCTGAAGATACAGTAAGTCCAAACGGTAATTTCCGAAATGTTATGCTCACTCCAAGAACGTTTAACAGTGCGAATATCGTCAACATGTGAAGTAATATTGTCACGAAGATAAACAGGTAAAATTTCGTTTATACTACGAATAAATGCTGCAGAAAATATAGTAAGTCCAAACGGTAATTTCCAAAGTCACTTTCGGGTAAAATCGTCATATCCGGTTAATCTTTACCTACTGTCTAGATAGATGGATAGTAGAAGAGTTGTTTTTATAGATGCAAAGAATAGTGAAAGAGTAGGCAGCGGTGCAGAAAACTAAAAGGGAAATAACACCACTACAGCTCGGGGCCCTGTGAGCGCTACTGCACATATTCACTTAGTGTAGTGAATCCCCTGAGGACTTTAATAACTGCACATAAATTTCAATTTGTGACTTAGTACCAAATCTGGCGGAAGTGCGCACGTAAATCGATCCAACCATGAACATGGACGTATGTCATTCCTAGAATTGCAAAAGATCTTAAATTTCCGAACAGTCAAAAAGTGCTTATAGTCAAAGTTTTCGCCTCGTGGCGACAAAGACCTACCGCGTCTGTCCCAGTTTGAATGTCGATTATTGTCAAGTTCGCGCGCCTGGCGCTCTCTTGTTGCATCCCGTAAATGAAACAAATTACTTTCTTCAAACCCTTCTGCTATCTGTGATTCTAAATTTCTTCTGCTGTCTTTTCCTACGATTTCGCCATCAATTTGTTTGACTTGCTTTCGTAGTGCCTCAAATTCCCTTTTGACGCGTTCATTAAATTTTCCCTGATTTTCAACATGCTTATTTATGTTCTGATACTCTTCGGTTTCTGCAAATGGCAATGGTGCTGTATCATCTGAATCTCTGTCCCCATGTAAACTAAGATTTGTCAATTTATCTGAAATCTCCTCAACTCTTTCCGATAAGTCACCTATTTTTTCTTTCTGTTTACCTACGTCTTCCGTAAGTGTCGCGACTCGGGTTTCAGTGTTGACACATTTGGTAGTTAACTGTTCATATTGTTGTGTTAGGTTATTTAATCTGTCATTTGGTACGGATTCCTCGATTCTCTCAAATATTTCTTCCTTATCGTGTGCACGTTGTAAATTTAACTCTGAAAATTTCTGCACTATCACGCGATCTCTTTCCTCCTGTTCTCTATCCTGTTCCCTTTGTCTAATCTCTACTGCAATTAATCTATTATTGTGAGCATTCAAAATCGGTTGTACTTCTTCTCTAATTTCTTTCTTTAATTCATCTTTCATGTTTTTGAAACATGTCCCTAGTCGTGAATCTAACCGTGTTTCCATTGTTCCCATCTCAGTTGTAATTGTTCCTATCTCTGTTTTAATTGTTCCTATCTCTGTTTTAAATTCAGATCGAAACTGCTCCATTGTTCCCATACCAGTTGTAATTGTTCCTATTTGTGATCCCTGTGAGTCTAACCGTGTTGCCAAAGTTCCTATCTCTGTTTTAATTGTTCCCATATCAGTTGTAATTGTTCCTATTTGTGATCCCAAATTTAATATTGCACCCATCAACTGCTCCATATTAAATGGTTCAAAATTCTTTTCGCCCCTAACATTTCCCGCAAAACCAGTTTCCTTCGTCATGGCTGTAAAGCTATTTGTGTTCGATACTATTTCAGAATCTTCTGTCGTTAATCTCGAATTCTGAAAACTTTCTGATTGAGAAAAATTTTGAAATGGTTCTGGACTATTTTCCCTGCTTATTAAATTGTTTTCCACTTCATTATTCATCATACTGTTCCCCTGTGTTGGCGAGTTCGCCATGTCAACAATTTCGTCATTCTGACTATCCATCATTTTTGCCTTTTTCATCGATCGCGTAATCATTTACAAAACATACAAAACTCGTCACTGTACGAAAATTACAGAGAATATAACACGTTATCACCAACAATACCATTCACACAGAATGCTTCCCTCAAACGCGATTAACGAACAATTGAAATAATTGCACTTAATCGTCAAACGCGTATACAAGGCAACAAAAAAAATAAATTTTGAAAAATACCATTAGAAGAATGCCAATTACCAAATCTACACATGCAATATAGACTACAATTACTAGACTACAAATTACTACAACAATACTACTGTCTACTATTTTTACAATCAGAAGAATTCCAAGGGACGATCCGAAGCAGCGGTCGCCACGTGCATGGGGGCTTAATTAAATGCAATGTAAATAATTTTAATTTTTCGTAGCTGTTTGTCCGATTACGAAGTCTCGTAACGGTTGGCCCTGACTATTATTATTACGCAATCTGACTGCTTAGAACAATAACAAAGAATGAAATGGAAATTTTCATTAACACAGTTAATTAATTAAGCCCCCAGCAACTATAAAACCAACGCAACAACAAGCACAAGAGTAACTGTTCTGTGTGTGGGAGTGTGACTCAACGTACGCATCTGGCACGGTTCTTCTTCAACAACACAACAATTTTTAAATAACAATATACTGAATTAATTAAAGAAAATACAAATACCATAATTACTCAAGAGAACCACAATTACACTCTAATCCAAGAACACAAGCCAGATGCTTTGTTGACTGAACCTGTAATGACACATTATTTAAAACATGGAAATAATGAAAAATAAATCAAGTTTCGTTACCTTCATATATTGACCAAAATCACTCTCATAATTACAATATATCTCCACACCGCCTCGCTATTACCACATCTGAACAAGAACCTTTCAGTATCACATCTCAGCAAGCACTCCCTACTAGCACATCTGAACACGAACTGACTACTACGAGACCTGGACAAGCACTGACTTCTAGCACATCTCAATAATGACTGCGCCAGTGGAGGCGGCGGAACAATGCTCTCTAGCGATCTCTGGCGCTGTGGCTCAGTGTAGCCACCTTTCAAAGGCTAAACATATGAGTTGTGATCGAGGTCTATTCTCTTTTTCTTTCATTTCCGACAATAGACAGAGCTTTGAAACATTTACCAATATACGCTTCAAGGATCTGTCTATTGAGTTAGGGTAATAGGCAATGGAAACCAAACTTTTTCTTACGTTGAACTCTAGTTTTAGAAAAGGGTAAGCAGTCATGAACATTTGCGGCGATATTCGCGGGAAATACTCGCCTAAAATATGTCAGAGTTCGACAGTGCGCCCCAGTTTACCCCCAGCTCCTGGAAGACGCCCGGGTATCCATATTTAGGTTTTCCTTGATTTTACTAAACTACTTAAGTCAAATGCTGGGATTATTCCTTTGAAAGGGCACGGCCGAATCCTTTCTCATCTTCCCTTAACCCTAAAATTGTTCTGTCTCTGATGACCTCGTTGTTAGCGGAAAGTTAAATAGTAATCTCTCTTTCTTCCTTTTCTTAGCTCTTGAAAGAAAGCTAAATGTAGGATCATAAGATTCTCGAAAGAAGTATGTGGTAACAAAAATCCAAGAACTTTGAACTGCATCTAACAACTGTGACCTGGAAGTTAATGGAGACCACAGAGTAGCCCGTCTGTATGTGTGTGTATTTGTTAATTAGTTATTCGTCCCATAGATCAGTTAAACGGTTATTTTACCGAAATGATGTGAAACGAGTCGCTTTAAAAGCCATGTACACATCAGTGATGTCGACATTAGTCAACATACTATTTTTTTAGTCCTACTCTTACACTCACGCAGCGGGAAAGTAGGGTAAGACTAGGAAGGGGGGGGGGGGGGGGGGAAAGCCGAGTACCGTGTTTCTGATGTCACTATTTACCCCTTGTGGTGGAGAGATACAGAATTACAATCCACTAGTAAAGCGGAAAGAGCGACCATACTGGTGTGTTGTGGATGTTTAATTCACCGGGTCTGTGAAAATAAGTATGTTTTAGGGTGACAACTGGCTAATGTTCCTGCGATTATTTTTTAACTATTACACTTATGAAAACTTGGGTATATTACACGATTAATAAGTATCTATACTCTGGAAAACAATCGGGATTGTGTTGGATAATACCGAGCTTGTGTTTCGTTTTTTATAACCTCAGCGGTTGGTGAAAGACGGGTACGTTGAGTGGGGGCCAGACAGGGAATGTCATTTAAAAGAAAAGAACAAACACATGAGAAAATGGTATGGAGAAAGTTATTTTCTGGAGACTCAGAAGAGCAGAAAAAGGAATCGTAAATGAAAATCAACCGAAAGAGACGCAAGTTAAAACCAAAATTAAAAACACTGTGTCATCAAAAAAGTCTCAGCCCTTGAACAATGGTTCTGTGGATAACGGCAATAAAAAGAAATCAGACGTCAGTTGCTGGTATTTTGTAGACGTATTTTCTAACTCAGAAGAAGGGGAAGTTGGGTACAATGCGAACAACCTGTTTGCTGGGCCCGCGAAAGCTGTAGTATAGCAGACGACGAGGATTGTTACCTTTCATGTGAGTTTTGTGAACAATATTTTTAATTAACTTATATTTCAACAAATATTTATGCTGATTTTCCACCGAAAATCTGGTTTTTCTCTAGTCCAATAAAGTTTGCTTGTGTACCCTGCTGTTACCGAATGAGTGGGGTAAGACACTGTAATTTGACTTTTTTTTACGAAAGAACCCCCTTATTAAAAAAGTACTGAAGCTATGATTTTTCGTAAGAATATATTATATCTAGCTGAACAATGATTACTTTTACTAAATCTGACAATCTCTAGGTTAAACGGTCTAGCTCCATAGCACCTTGGAGTATTAGCTACTCGATCTTACCCCACTTTGCTCTACTAAAAACTAAGGTTATATACTTCATACACGCTACAAGATTAAAAAAAAAATTCGGACGTGGATTACAAGGAACTATCCAGGAGAAATATTTTATGTTAGATTTAAAACTTGCTTTTTTACATGTCAGACATTTTATGCTATTGGCCCAATGAGCAAAAATTTTAGTTTCTGCATATTCAGCACTTTTCTGACCCACGGACAGCTTTAATAATTGACAATTAAGATCATTTTTTCCCTAGCGTTGTAGGTATGGTATGCTATGCTAATGGAACCATACAGCGAACGCCATTGTTTCTATGATAACTGTCTGCAAACTGAAACTACGAATGAAAATTGTTGCCTCGGCCAGGATTCGAACTTGTTTCTCCAGTTCACTTCCTTTTGTGAGGAATAAAGTAAAATAAATAAAAAAATATTAGTAGCCGCGGAAAGCGAACCAGGCTCACGAATTAGCAGTCCGTGCTGTTAACTATTTTTTAAGGAACCTTTCTGCTCAATTCCGGGCTACCATGTTCCGTTCCCACGTCAGAGGAAATAAGGAAAGCATAGGAGGGAACGTGGAACAGAGGTTTCATTTATTTATTTTTCCTTGTTTTTCTTTTCTTTTTATTTTATTTCAGTGTTCAATGGTTTTATGTTATTTTATTTGTGTATTTACTTTCTTTTAATACCACCGAGAATAGCAGGAAACCGATGGCGTGAGGAGGAGAGCACAGCAAGTCGCCAGACTCCGTGGGACTATCGACACACAGTTTTGGGGGAAGAATAATCCGTCGACTAGAGAAGGCACCGGTTCTAAGAGAGGAACAGGCGCGGCTCAACTCCTCATCGCAGGAACACCCCAACTCTGGGTGGGTTAAGGAGGACACTACAAAGGAAACTAGGCAGAAGCGATAACCACTACGCTACACTACCACAACGGCTTTACACATCTTCGCGGACTGCCCTGGCACGCCTCCCTCCTCAAACAAAATTCCTAATCACGCCTCAGCTACTTAGTAATTCACCTAAACTCGAACAGCATTTATACTATTATTACTTTCCACGAGCAGTTGACTCTTGGTCTGTTCATATCATTTGTTCATGGAGGTGTGTGAACAGTGTACCCGCAACAGGAAGAATGCATGTGTATGGTAAGGTCTTGTAGAGAAACGATAGCCACACGCTCTTACGCGTCCCGTCTGCCTTTAATTGGAGCACCAGCCGTGCAGTCGGAGCTGCCGCGGCCGCAACACGGAGCCCGTGAGAAATGGCGGGCCTTTGATATGCGCCAGCGGGAAACAGAAAATGTTCCCCGAAGTAGAACAAAGGGCGCAGACGAAGAAGTGCGAGAGACGCGGTGCTCGGCGGCGCAGGCTCGGCCCAGTCCCGAGGAACAATACAGCCGCCGGGGGCGGAGGGGCGGCGGCGGGGGGCGGCGGCGGCGGGGGCGGGAGGGACAGCGCTCTCCGCGGAGGCGGGCGGAAGTTTGCTACAAGGGAAAAAGACTCTTTAATAACTTTGCTCGCTTTTCCTCGCCGGATGCTGGGGAGGAGCGGGAAATGTAGTTAGTGGTGGCGGCGCAAAACGGAGTCTTCCCTACGCGAGTTATTAAAGATCCAATTTACGGGACTTGCACAATTTCATATCTTGTTTCTTATTCTTTATGGCGCGTCTTGTGGAACATTGCAGACGGAACACGAGACCGGATGACGGTTCCGGCAGTCGGAAACAAAAGTTCTGCGCGAGACTTTTCTCTCCTGCAACAGCGGTGCTCACCCTTGAACTTCGCTGGGTGCGAGTCTGGAGCTGGTGTTTCCGAGACATTTACCGCGGATAATTTATGTTAATTGACGCTACAGGAGGGTAACTAACTCCTACAACGTGTGGAATGTTAGACGATAGTAGACACAGAAGTCTAAACGAATTACTGTGTTTTGTGTTAACTAGAGCCGTAAATTCAACTAAATACCTAGGTATTACAATTACGAACAGCTTAAATTGGAAGGAACACATAGAAAATGTTGTGGGGAGGGCTAACCAAAGATTGCGTTTTATTGGCAGGACAGAAAATGTAACAGATCTACTAATTAGACTGCCTACACTACACTTGTCCGTCCTCTTTTGGAATACTGCTGCGCGGTGTGGGATCCTTACCAGATAGGACTGACGGATGTAACATCATAGATTAAGGGTCGACCTGCGACAGCAGTCCCACAACTTGCGTACGGGCCGCTAGACGCCGCCGCGAGCGCTAAGAGTGCATTTCGATCGCAGGCGCGCGTGTTGCGTACGGGCCGCGAGGTGCCGCCACGAGCGCAACCGTATATAAGTGCCGACGGAGTTCGGCCAGCTCTCATTTTGTTGGCATCTCATTTTTGCCTATTCTCTTATTTGCTCAGTTGCTTAGCTCTTATTCGTTTATGGCTCGTGTTATTGTCCTCTCTTTCAGCCATTCTGATTGTTTTGATTTACTCCACATTGAAAAGCGCTCGTTGTGGCATTTCAATTTTGCATATTTCTCATTTTGCTACTAATATGCTCCTTAGCTTTTTACAGTTGAATTGATTAACACAGTCTCATGTATTGTTTGTTCATTTCAGCCTGTTCATATTTTGATGTTCTTTAAATACTGTAATAATTATCGGAAGCATTTCTTCCCTTAAACTTGTGTAAAGTATTCTCGATGTATAATTTGTTCTGTGACACAGGTGTAAGGTTTTGAATATAAATCATATACGAAACTGTGCTTTAAAAGGAATTTATTTTTTCAGTTTGTGCCACATCAGACGACATTTTTGTGATATGAGGGAGAAATTTGAGGGGCGAACCCATGGAAATAGTCTTAAGTGATCCCCTTTAAAAATAAAAATTTGTGTAACACTGAAAGCACTGTAGGCACCGAAAATTTATATAAATATAAAATTATACGTCACACGGAATACATCGAAAAAGTTCAAAGGAAGGCGGCACGTTTTACATTATCGCGAAATATGAGAGAGAGTGTCACAGAAAGGATACAGGATTTGGGCTGGACATCATTAAAAGAAAGGTGTTTTTCGTTGCGACAGAATCTTCTCACGAAATTCCAATCACCAACTTTGTCCTCCAAATGCGAAAATATTTTGTTGACACCGACCTACATAGGGAGGAATGACCATCACGATAAAAAAAGGGAAATTACAGCTCGTACGGAAAGATAAAGGTGTTCATTCTTTCCGCGCGCTATACGAGATTGGAATAATGGAGAATTGTGAAGGTAGTTCGATGAACCCTCTGCCAGGCACTTAAATGTGTTTTGCTGAGTATCCATAAAGATGTACAGATAAAACTGCAAAACATTGATCATATTCAATATCATATTTATCATTCCTACGAAAGAAAATCGCAGCTATAAGATGTATGAGGGCGGCCCAGAAAGTGTGTCCGTCAATTATGTTCAACGGTTTTTTATTCCATACAATGAGAACTACATACATAATAGAGCGGTATAACCTTCCAATCATATAGCCTTCATCCAGCTGGACAACAGGTCGTGTACGCCCTCCCAGTGTCACTACTGGCTCTGGTACGAAGCCGTTTCTTCATTGCTAGAATCACACCCTCCTTGCCCTCAAAATGGCTTCCGCGAATGCTGTCTTTTAATGGACCGACCATTTCGGCCAGAAGCGCCCAAAGTAGGAAGGTGATTATAGCAGTTCAAGCCGCAAATGAAAGAGATGTTATGCTTAATAAAACATACACCATTAACACATGGTGACCGCTGCCCGTAGCGACGGTGAATGACACTTGGTGGTGTTGCGGGCACGTGACGTGGTAAAAAAAAGTATGCAAGCGTAGCATAGATGGACGGGGGATCACGCTAGCGAAGATATGGGCTGCAAATGAGGAAATCGATAGAGATAAGTGACTTTGACACAGAGGAGTTTACTATTATGCAGGGCCTTTGAACGAGTATCTCGAAAACGGCGAAACTGGTCAAATGCCTACGTGCTGTTGCCGTGAGCATCTCCGGAAAGAGGTTGAAGGACAGAGAAAATATAACTAGGCGCTAAATGGTTGGACGTCCACGAATCAGCAGAGAAAGACAAACACATATACCCATGCCCGAGGGAGGACTCGAACCTCCGCCGGGACCAGCCTCACAGTCCTTGACTGCAGCGACCGAGACCGCTCGGCTAATCCCACGCGGCCTAAAGTACGATAGATGGTGATCTGTGACATCTCTGCCGAAAGAGCACATTGCTGGTGTACAAACAAGTGCACACCGTTCATCGTACATTGTTAAGATTGAGTGCTGCAGCAGACCACCCCTCCGTGATCAAATGCTGACTCTATGGCATCGTAAATCGGGACCACCGATCAATGAAAACGTGTTGGCTCTTAATGTGAATCACATTTTTGTTACTCTCCGTCGATGATCGTCTCCACAAACGCCGTCATCGAGGTGAACGGCACCTCGAAACGTGCAGTGTGCCAAGGACGAAAGCTGCTGGGTTCAGTATTACGCTATGGGAGACATTCTCCAGCACTTGCATGGGACCTGTGGTAGTAATGGAAGACACGCTGACAGCTGCGAACCAGCTGATCCCTTGATGATTGATGTCTTTCCCAATAGCGATGTCTTCTTTCAGCAGTGTAATAGTCCGTTTCTCGGAGCCAAAACCGTAATACAGCGCTTTGAGGAGCATTATACTGAACTCACATTGATGGCTCGCCTATCAGATTCACCTTTTGTAAATCCTACAGAACCCATCTGGGTCGCTATTGGGCGCCATCACCGCGAACGCAAATCAGCAGCCCCTTATTTACAGCGAATTACATGACCTGTGAGTGGACATATAGTGCCACATACCTCCAAAAACCTACCAACAAACTGTCTGATCCCTGACATGCGAAATCAATGATGTATTTCGTTGCAAAGACGGACAAACAAGCTATTAAGCAGGTGGTCGTAATGTTTTGGCTCGTCAGTGTAAGACAGCCGCCGAACATTGTAATGCGAGCCGGCTTGCCAAATATGGAAGTACAATCACAAAAAAAAAAAATCCCAGCACCAAATAATAATTACCGGTACTATGGAGTAATGAAATGTCGGGAGTAATTTGCCTAGGTAACATATTTAAGTTGTTAACTTAGTAAGACCACAAGGAAATGTACGTGTGAGAAAAACCATTGCAATTGTGAAAGACTGGTATATTAATAACGGGTTTAACCACCAGAATATTGAATGCAAGCGTGCAAACGTGCATTAATTGTGTTGTACAGTTACTAGATGTCAGTGTGTGGGTTGGATTTGCATGCCTGTAGCACTTGGTCGGTCAGTATAGGGACGGTTAATGCTTTCTGTAGATGACGCTGGAGTTGTCATCTAATGATGTAGCATATATACTCGATTGGACACAAATGTGGTGAGCGAGTTGGGCAAGGAAACATATCGACACAACGTAGAACGTGTTCGGTTACAAAAGCGATCTGTGGGTAAGCGTTATCCTGTTGGAAAGCACCACTTGGATTGCTGTTCATGAAAGGCATCACAACAGGCCGAATCACCAAATTCGACGTAACATTTTTGCAGTCAGCGAGAGTGCACATATGCTGTGGTACGAAATCGCACACTAGACCATGACACCATGTGTGTCAAGCATGCAAGACAGGTTGCTTGCAGGCCCTCACCTGGCCTCCAACATAAGGCTGTCACTGGTACCGAGAAGAACCAGTTTTCATCAGAAAATACAACAGACCTCCACTGTGCCCTCCCATGAGCTCTCTTTGGACACCAGTGATGTCACAAACGGCGGTGGTTCGGAGTCAGTGGAATGCACGCTACAGGGCGTCTGGCTCGGAGCTGTCCTTGAAGTTATCGATTTGTTGACAGTTCGTTGTGTCACTGTGGTGTCAACTGCTGCTCAGATTGCTGCTGCAGATGCAGTACGATGCGCCTCTTGGTAGTGACATGAGACCGTCAAGAACCCGGGCTTCTTGGGACCGTAAATTCCCGTGAACTCCGCTGCCAGTAATTATATATAGGTGCTACATTCTTGCCAAGTCTTTCTTCAGAATCTCAGAAAGTACATCCAGGTTCTCCTAACCCTGTTACATGACCTCGTTCAAACTCAGTGAGGTGTTGACAATGGCGTCTTTGTCGCCTTAAAGGCATTCCTGACGAACATTAACTCGACAGCAGCTAACGCTAACGACAGTTACATTGTGTGTATATGAAAATCTCATTTGTATCATCATACTGTCGCTACTAGCACCACTCTTATGCGACTCATCGTGTTTCACATGTAGAAACAAGTATACCAACTTTCGATTAGGTAGCAGAAATCATTCTTGGTGTAGTGATATTTCTCCCGTTAGTGTAGCGGACTCAGGGCAGACAGCCGTAAGAGGGGAATTTGGAAAGCACAAAACAATCCCTGTGACATTGGTGTTCCTCAGGCCAAACATGTTCAACTACAACGGAGTTAGGTCAAGGCTGCAGGGTAGACGGGTAACAACATCCAACCATGTTTCGCGATGTATTCAGACGTTGTCACAAAACTGTGAAACTGGATGTTATCGTGTTGAATCCAGATATCCCCAGGGATTTTATGACGCCTAAGTCGCTGGACACGCTTGTTCAATGCGGATATTGTATTGGCGAATGCCTAAGAATGAATGGTACTACCTCTTGACGACACATCGTTGAGAATCACCCGCTAATAGTATTAAAATACAGTCACTTTGAGTTCACTGGCGGACGCGATTGATTTGGACTGTTTCTTCTGTAGAGAGTGAGGATGACGCCATTCCATCGACTTTCTTCTACATCCGGGCTCAAGATGGTGAACCCATGTTTCGTCACCCTTCACAATCCGGGACAAGTTATCAGCCGCCTCAGCCTCGAAACGTTCCAATTAAAATTTTTCTGTGAGGTTTGAGTTCCACCTAAGACAGTGCAGAACCCATCTTCCACACATTTTTGAATATCCAAGAACGCGGATGCTCGTAATTGTATCCCCCACTTTCTCGAGGCGTAATGCGTCGATTGCAGCGCATGAGACCATCAGGTGTGACAGCAGTGGATGGTCTCTCCGCTCACGCCAAATTTTGGAACTGTTACGAACCGCCTTCTGATACTCAGCGATCGACTTCCTTCGACTGCAGATGCTCCGTGGAATTCTCCGCCGTGACAAATTCATTGAAGATATTTTCTGCTTGTAACGTACTTGGGCACGCCACATCGAAACAATGCAGAAGCTTCGCTCTCTGTCGGAGGAAGCGGTAATTTTGTGTGCGCACTCAGGAAACTTCAAAGAATTCAGAAACTTTCTTATCACCATGTGACGAATTATTGCCAGCTTTCACTAAAGGCTGTGTGTCTCATCATCCTTTAGACTAATGCTTTTGTGTCGTCTCGATGCCACTGTAAGCTTGTACCATGGGAAGCAAGGATAGGACGTCGTTTGATGGCCGGCATCCTCTTTCTATAACACAACTGAACGTATATATTAATGGGGTTCTTTATTAACCAGACTAAGAATTTACTTATCTTAAGACAGTCCATGTGTTGTGGTACAAGCTCTTCCGTAACAGTCCACGTTAGCCTCGCTGCTGGTGGAGTACAAGTCCCGCTACGTATGCTACTCTGGTCGCTAGGTACTGACGGAGCTAGAGGCTGAGCTAACTGCGACTGCGACTCCCACTGGGCTGCGACTGATGACTCCACTCGTTGACTCATTAGATGACTGACTCGGCCCTCCGATCCGCGGAGACGATTTAAATACTGTCGGTCGAGAGTGCGTTGGTGGGGCGTTGCTTGCGAATCTCTATTTGGCCTCTCACTTGACAGGCGCGCTGCTTCCGCCTGCTGTCGATCTTCACGCAACCTCTTTGCAGCCCGGTGTGCAGGCAACAGCTTACGCCAGCACATATAACACTAGGAATGTAATACTGAGTATCTTGAAGAACAAGCGAAATGCCCCTTCCGTTCAAGCCGAATAGTCGCGCCATAGCGCAATCGCGGCGCAACCAGTAAACACATGCTGTTGGAGATGTGTGGTGTGGGAGACAAAATACACGACGTACGACTCTACACAGGCCTATTTAACAGGAATCGGTACTGTTGGAATCCAATAAGGACTGCCAGCCCGTTTTTGACCCACGAGACAGGGTTAAATTTGATATTATCCCAGTGTTAACAATCAAACCCGTGCAGCAATCTAGTTACTTTCAGAAATATGGCGATTTGCTACCACTGGAATGGAAAATGTGAGCCACATAACAGCTCTTACACCTCCTCTAGTAAGAGCCTAGCAACTTACATCGATAATATCTACATGGATCACATTGGATTTCACGTACTTTTGGTTTTGTAGAACCATAGTGAGGAGATTTCAAGGTTGTGGCATATGTCAGAAAAAATCTACATACTGTATACCTACGAAGAAAACCAGATATGGTTACACACCTTCCACAGGTCCCTAGGGAAATTGTCCTCATGGATCTGAAGAAGTTCCCAAAGACCTGGAACATGTTTTCACTTAAAAGGTTATAACATACTTGTAAATGTGTATATGATAATTCTTAAGCTGTTGCAGCCATCCATCATCAAAGAGAAAAGTCACTTTACAACACTTATTTACACTTCTCGCATTACTGTACTGAAGCTATGTGAAAGTCAGATTGTAGTTAAAATTAGCAAATTCGAGAACTGAATGGAAGCAATTAATCACCAATAAATCATTTTACTGATTCCATGAGCCGAGCTGTTGGCCAGAAAACGACGTATATTATTTAGGAAAAAAATTCATTAAGGAATAAATATATTGCGAAGCTCTACTTGATGTTAGTATCCGGGATTCCTTGTTGGGGCCTCTGCAATTCACTCTTGAAATCGCGCCGCAAATGACGTTAAAATCTCTAGAGTGAGTGATTCTTACTGAGTTCTTATTTGTTCATTCCAGATCTGTTTACAGATCCTTTTCATCTCCAACAGTTTGTGAAGAATCACTTGAATAACAATTCTGGTAACTACACATTTTCATAATTTCAAAACCTTCTTAAGTATTTACATACCTAAAATGTATGTGCAGCAGACTTTCGACTATTCTTTGATTGAGAAATTTCTCTCCTGAGTGCCTGCCATCTCGTGTGAAGTTCATTTCTCCTGATAGCGTTTTCCATTGCAACGACGTCCTTTCATTCCTGAAAGTGCCAAGGTTCTCTTTAACAATATTTTACATACCACGACCTTGTAGATCTCAACCAACTCACCAAATAGTTTTCTGTATTGTTGAAACCTGTAGTTTCCTAGAAATTTACGACAATGATTTTGAAAGAGAACCATGCTACTGATTCTTGCCTATTTAACAGCGCTTCAGACTGCGCATCTTTCATAAGTTACCTAGTTTAATAGTCAACAAGTACTCTCTCTTTTAATTCAACTTCACTGATATTTGGGAAGTTTGTTTTTGGGAAGAGAAATTGATTCATCGATTTCACAAAATTCTTAATCAAACATAGTTTGGTATGTAATGGAGGCAACGAGATTTAATCAGCATTTACTGATCGCTGATGATCAACATTCATCTGTCCTGCACTGAATAACTCTCTATTTGGCCAGCTTTTGTTAATATAAAGATTGCTTCTATCTCTGCCGTCCCATACGAAAAGAAGAGTAAAATTTAGTATAGTCAAGTTGTAATTCAAGCTTTAAAACCTGCATACGTCTACCATGAATAGTCATCATATCTGACACGGGATAGCAAGAGTTATAGGAATGGATACAAACGTATTTTCATTATGTAGAAGATCCCTTTCAAGCTGGTTTTCGAGGAGTCAATGAAAACGGACCATTCTTCAGGTATATGTTCGCCAGCCAGTGACCCCTTCAATAAATCGACGTTATTACAGGAAAGTAGGTGCATCTCTTTAGAAACTAAATGCTCAAATTCCTTTTGGCGGTGACCGAGAGAACTTGCTTCGGTGCCATTCTGCAGGAGATACCAATCTTTCAATCTTGAACAGAGTATCTGCTAAACTTTTAGGTAACCCGAGAATACGAACTACGTCGTTTAGATCTCCTGTGTTACAGTTTCATTTATAGTAACCATTTCCACAAAATCTGAGTCACTCTGTAGTTTTAATTCAGTAATGTCATCAACACTTGCAAAGTTTTCAATCACATCGTCTACTTCCGGTCGAGTTGGAAAGGGAAGGCCTTGGAAATGAGGCACAGGTCGAATGGCTATTTCTAAAGACATATTTAACAGTATGTTTGGATTTCGATCTAATTTCAGATGTATTTCTCAGTCAGACGTAGCAGTCTGTCGCATGATCACTCAGTTATCGACATTTCGTAGGAACTGCAGAAGGCATACAGTCGAACACTTTTCTAGCCAGTTACACATTTGGCACAATAGATTCCTGAAGCTTAGAACTTAATCTAATCTATTTTACTGTCAAGATAAGAACTGAATTCGCCACAAACATAACAAAAATTACCAGCATTGTTTACAAATCAGCAAGACTGTTTCTGCATCTAAAACGCAGTCCCTAAGAAAACACGCTACTATCTGTCACTACACTTGTCAGACCACAGATGGAAAATGCACAGGATTTGCTTCTCTCATTAAATGAAACTTCTACACCTCTGGCAATTAAACAGGGCACTTTCTACCTGTAACAGATCTTCTTTCTTAACTGCTACTGAAGCAAACCTTGGCCCCAGTGGGAAAGCAATTCTCGTGAGCTGAACATTGATATCGCACACCACAATCACCTGAAGCAAATACATTAATTGTTTAACCAGTTAAATGATGTTCTTTTAATCTGTACGTTTAGCACCCTACGCTAATCAACATGAAAACACTTTTTTTTATATTACAAAAAATTGTGAGGAATGAAAAATTTCTGACTTCATTTTTGGATTTGGGAGATGCAAATACGTAAAAATCAGCTGAAATTATTCATTTAATATTTACATTATCAGCCAGTAATTAATATTACATGTTTTAGGACTGTTGAAAATTTAGCAAAGATGGATAGGTTACCCCAAGAGATGACCTTGTATGATAATATGGAATGGAAATAAATGAAGTATCCAAACGTTTCCATTTTCATATCACCTTTGTCTGACATCTGTATTGGAGATAAAGAGTTATTTAGGTGTTTCAACAGTTATGTGTCTATCCTCCACATAGCTGAGTTTATTATTACTGTGTAATCCCAAGAATTACACCTCTTCTAAGTGTCTGTCATCATATTTTGGGCCTATACCGGCGGGTAAACTCTTACAAAGCTATATGAACTCATATAGCGATTTTTTTCAAAATGCCGTGACAAAGAATTGGCTAGGTACCATATATTAATGTCCAAGGAAATATTGTTAACCTAACTTTCTATAACTATGCTTGATATGCTATTTATTGCAATGTTTGTGTGATCTGAAAACAAAACAAACTTACTGTTTGGTAATGTTATTGATGACAGGCCACTGATATAAACAAGAGAAAGTAAGCGCCCTAGTGGGGCTCCTAATGGGACACCACAGATAATTAGTTCTGAGTTGGATTAAGACTGATAGCTTAATACAGGATTCGTCGCTATTGATATCCATCCAGAGAGATATGATTGAAACCACTTTGCAGCTTTCCTGTTACACTGTAATATCCTGCAGAAAATGGTACTGTGATTGACCCATTCAAATGCCTCTTAGATACCAAAAATATATCACTAGCTTACACTTTATTCCAGAATGTGATTTTTACTCTGCAGCAGAGAGTGCGCTGATATGAAACTTCCTGGCAGATTAAAACTGTGTGCCGGACCGAGACTCGAACTCGGGACCTGGTATGCAGGAGAGCTCCTGTGAAGTTCGGAAGGTAGGAGACGAGGGCGGAATTACAGTTGTGAGGACGGGTCGTGAGTCGTGCTTGGATAACTCAGTTGGTACAGCACTTGCCCGCGAAAGGCATAGGTCCAGAGTTCGAGTCTCGGTCCGACACACGGTTTTAATCTGCCAGGAAGTTGGCTACACTTTATTGTCTAATGAATTTAGTACATTTTGACTGTATGTGTAAAGAGTCTTCACAATGTCAGAATCATTTAGAAATCCGAACTGTCACTTTGGCAACATATTATTTGTACTTAGGTGGTTGAGAAGCCAACGCTATGTTAAACTCTGTAAAATTTTCGAGAATGCTGCAAAAGTAAAATTTATTGGAAAATTGACAGTCATTTTTTATTTCCTGTTCATACAAAACTTCTTAACAAAGTCATATTTCAGTCATTCAGGATATGATCCACTGACAAATGACTGGTTACAAAAATATTTTAATGTGTTAACACACTCAGAAGGACAATCCTTAATTAACTTAGTTTCTATTTTATCATGACCAGTAGAATTTTTTGGTTCTAAGAATTTAGTGGAGGCATTACTGGTTAAGTGAGGGCTGTATTTATAGTATGTAAGTTATTTATTTTGACTGAACTGAGATATTTCATAGAAGCATCGACCATACCTGCCAACTAATCATTTTGTCACAGATATGAAACGCTTATTGAAAAGTTTGACAACACTACACAGATTTGTTACCATAGCATTAATATACTCTTAATGCTATCTCATGCCCTTCATCTCTGGATCTACCAGTGCCATCCTTCATTATGTCCCATAGTTTGTTTTATTTTGTTATCTAATGTGACAATCTATTCGCTATAAAGAGTTTGTTTTGATTCCTGCATTACTGCCTTCAGCGTTTTGTAGTATGGGTGGTAATAACCTATACATCATCATCAGTGTTTTTGCTAGCTGAGAGAAACTGTATTCGTTTTTCGTACCAGATACCTTTATTCCCTGAGTAATCAATGTTTGTTTTTTTGTAAAGTTAGGTCTAATATGGGCTATTTTAGGGGAAAACAGCTTTCAGACAACGTAAGGAATCAAATTATTTTACTAAAAGTGTGTTCTTCATTCATGCCACAAGTATTTGAAATGCTTCCTAAAGTAATCAACTCTTGGCTTACTGACTAACTCTTGATCTTAGATTTAGACAATCTTATATCCTGACCAGTATTAAGTTTTTAATAAAAAGAGTTGCATATCTTGGTCAGAAAGAATATTTATCATTGTTTTTGTAACATAATTTTGTCCATTTAAACTTTGTGTAAAAGGATTGTCAATGCTTGTTTTGAGCAATAAACTCTTCTAGTTGCAAAGTTTAAAATAGGAATTAACTTGAATGATAACGTTACTGGTTCCAATAGATTCTTAGTAGAAGAGTCTGTAAGAAAACTACATTAAAATCACTAGTACACATTCTTTCCTAGTTTCTTACTATAAAATAGGACAACAGAACTTCAAGGTGGTTTAAGAACAGATTAAAATTCCTTTATTTGCTGCGTATACACTTGATATTATAAAGGAGGCCAAGCAAAATTGACTAAAGCCTGTTTTCTTAAATTTATGACAATTTGTGGTGACTGTACCGACTCCTCCTTTCTTCTTTAAGTGCTCTGCAAAAGTGAAATGCTAATGTAAGTCCAGTAACATCTAATACATACATATATGAGAGGTCACGTGATGTTCAGAGTGGCAGTGTATGCTAACTGGGTTTAATAGTTTTAATTCATCAGTACAGTTACACAATTAACTAATTTTACTTCACAGTCCTTGACTACTTTTATACTTGAAAGAGAGTTGTAATTTCACACTGAATGAGATATAATTGTGTGACAAGAAAATTTCTGATGATTGTTAGTAAATTTCCAATGAACAACCGTTTTTATCCTATATGTCAGAGTTCTGTTGTTCACTTTTTTTCTCAAATTGAAAGTTTGTTTCAATCTTCCCTCTCTTAAGACTCTGCTACTTTCTGTTCTCCCTATCCTGCAAGAAGTGCAACTGTGACACTTGTAACTGCTGGTATTTTACCACTCATGACAATGCCACCTCCCACTCAGCTTTCCTGCTGACGCGAAGGCAATGCCTAGTGTAAAACCACCTACTGACAGAATCAACAAAAATCATACCTGACCCATACCAGATCAGCAACAAAACGGAAATGCAGTTAAATATCATTAAAGGAAACAAACTGAATTTATTTACTTCAATTAAAACTTGCCAAGTCCATTTCATTCAGTGAGGCAGCACTTACCAGCCGGCTACTGGGTCAGCGATCTGATGAAAGGTGTCTGCCTACTGGGTATGTGTATGCTCACTTAAAGCAACAATCGTCTATAAAATCGGGAAACGCCGCAGTAAAATTTCACACGAGATCAGGCTAACATACTTCTTGTTGAGACAGACTTTCCGTTCTAGAAAAACTGCTTGGTTGATCATTCAGTATCACCAACTACTAACTCGAGAAACACACATTAGAACATAGCTTCGTCCCAAAGGACACACGACACTACCTGCAACCACGAGGTCTGCCATCTAACCCCTCAATATCGCAAGCTCCAAATCGCTCCACGAAATTACTCAACATTTAGGCCTTTCTGCCAATTAGAATCAGGAACAGAGTGTAGGAATTTTTATTGGCCATCTCTTACAGCTAATTACAGTGCTTCAGTTAGGTGCTGCTTCCTGAAGGGAGTTTCAGAAGATTCTCTGCAATATGTGTTGACAAATAAAGGCCCTCAAGGGGAAGAAATAACTCGACTATAAGGGAAGGGGCCCTAATATGCCCAGACCATCACCTACTAAGCAGCTTTAGGAAAGAGTGGTGCACTAACTATTAGCTGGAGCACACATTAGTCAGAAAAACGGTCTCGAAATTATATTATTCAACTGTGAACAACATCTGATGAGTGAAAAGTTAGTGCCTGAGGAGTTGTCATGCATGTAGTGCCACGGGATTCACTTTTGGTTAATTCAGATTCTATGTACAGATTAGCTCTTCTCAAAGCCATCAGAAGCACTTGCTGTTATATTTCGTGTGATTCTGACAGATACATTTTACAGTCTGCAGATGGAGTCAGTCCTAACAAATATTGTCCACCACATGTTCATTCGATGCCTAGTGCCAACTGAAAACGCTTTGCGACAAACAAAATATTCCTTAAGTGGAATATCTATGCTCAAGCGACAGAGCAGCCAAATTATTCTAGTTCCCAGTCTTGGGGTATTTACCCCACTGAGGGATAAAATGGAAATTTGTGACAGGCAAAAACCAATACGTTCAATTGTGTTTTGCTCATTAAATTATGTTCTACTTATTACTATCACACTTTCGTAAGACTGTAATACATAGTCCACCCTCTACACACATATGTACCATGCATCTATGATAGTAAGTTTGAGACAAAGACCCAGACATCTTACGTAAGATAGAAAAAATGACACATAGACACTCATCTTTTGTGTTGAAGTGCAGGTAAGAATATCAAATTTTGGTGTAAACATAAAATTAATAAATTTCGACAGGTGCTCTTTTCGTTGCCAGAAGGATACGCAGGTGGTATTCCAATGTCACCCATATATTTGTCAATACTATGTGAGGGATGGATGTTATGACATGAGTAATGTTACGACGTCATTCACTCGTGTTAGATAAACCTAGTCCTTGACATGACATCAATGGAAGAAATCCAGTGGTGTAAAATCTCGTGATGATTGAGGGCAGGTAATGGGACCATCACGCCCCGAAATGCTGTTTCCAGACAGGCACAAGGTGATAGCGAGGATCTACTCTCACGTTGAGAAAAAACATAGCACCTTGAACGACGTCCATATTTCTACGACATGTAAATTACTATGTTCTGCAGAAATGATTAGCATTTGAACGATGCCGGCCCTCGGGTTCGAGATCAACATTGATATCGCGGTGTAACATCACCTACTGGGAAAATGTGCCTGCAGCTCTCGTTGGCGCTATAAACCGAAGGTAGTGGATTGTGACTACTGAAGGCACTAACTACTGATAGGTATAGTTAGCAAGTGAAAGATTTTGATAGAGGACAAACAATGTATTTACATTAATAATGTTCAAAAGTCATCATATATATATATATATATATATATATATATATATATATATATATATATATATATATATATATTCACAAATTCCCTCTTTCTGGTGGACACACATCCAGATCGTCCGCTTATAGTAACCTCTCAAAACTCTGGCATCTCTCTCTCCACATCCACCTCTGCTGCCGGCTCAACTCCAACTGCCCAACGCTACTCGCTGTTCACATCCAACTACCCAACACTACACAAGCGAATGTTCCAACATTGAGTCCAACCAGCCACAGACTGCACACAAAGCAGTCAGCGATTTTCATACAGAGCACTACGTGGCATTACCAACATAAGAACATAAACAGCCTACTTTCAGTGTGACTTGAGCAGACGAGCAGGATGCCTCGCAGACGTATGCGTGAACCGTACCGTCAAATCAATGAGTTTGAAAGATAATGTGATGAATCCATCCGAGAAATTGCTGCTCATGTGGGATGAAGAGCTTCGGCAGCGCAATGGGCGTGTGCAGTATGGTTCACGGAGGGGTGTAGAATACGAAGAGATGTGTCAAGTCGCACCACCCAGACTATCCCCGAGAAAACTGGCACCTAATCCGAATGGCACTGCAGGACGGATCTGCGTCCTCCTCGGCTCTGGCGCAACAGTGTGAATGGTTCAAATGGCTCTGAGCACTATGGGACTTAACATCTTAGATCATCAGTCCCCTAGAACTTAGAACTACTTAAACCTAACTAACCTAAGGACATCACACACATCCATGCCCGTGGCAGGATTCGAACCTGCGACCGTAGCAGTCCCGCGGTTCCGGACTGCAGCGCCTAGAATCGCACGGCCACCGCGGCCGGCAACAGTGTAAAACATCGTACACTGTCAGCAGTGAGTTCGTTGCCGTTTATTACGTCATGGTTTATGTGCGCCTCTTCCACTTCTCCACCATATTGTCACGAATTTGCAGGAAAATACCAGATGGCAATGGTGTATGGAACGACGTCACTAGGGACAGGAAAGGCGTCAGATAGTGTTTTCGGAGGAACCCAGATTCTGTTCCTTTGAAAAGGATGGCCGCACTTTGGTTCACAACAGACGGGGAGAGTCTCATCACAGTCATTGCATTCGTACAATACATACAAGACATACAGCGCCAACTTAGGACCTATGGTGTGGGTGCTATTGGTTTTGGCGGCCCGCCACGAATCCCTCTCCTGTGCCAGCACCAACTTCTTCATCTCTGAGTAACACTTGCAACTACGTCCTCAACTACACTCCTGGAAATGGAAAAAAGAACACATTGACACCGGTGTGTCAGACCCACCATACTTGCTCCGGACACTGCGAGAGGGCTGTACAAGCAATGATCACACGCACGGCACAGCGGACACACCAGGAACCGCGGTGTTGGCCGTCGAATGGCGCTAGCTGCGCAGCATTTGTGCACCGCCGCCGTCAGTGTCAGCCAGTTTGCCGTGGCATACGGAGCT
The DNA here is from genome assembly GCF_023898315.1 of Schistocerca nitens. NCBI lineage: Eukaryota > Metazoa > Arthropoda > Insecta > Orthoptera > Acrididae > Schistocerca > Schistocerca nitens. Next base: position 378,699,419 of record NC_064621.1, on the reverse strand, counting down.
CCATCGCAGTCTTTAACACTGGTAGCATGCCGCGACAGCGTGGACGTGAACCGTATGTGCAGTTGACGGACTTTGAGCGAGGGCGTATAGTGGGCATGCGGGAGGCCGGGTGGACGTACCGCCGAATTGCTCAACACGTGGGGCGTGAGGTCTCCACAGTACATCGATGTTGTCGCCAGTGGTCGGCGGAAGGTGCACGTGCTCGTCGACCTGGGACCGGACCGCAGCGACGCACGGATGCACGCCAAGACCGTAGGATCCTACGCAGTGCCCTAGGGGACCGCACCGCCACTTCCCAGCAAATTAGGGACACTGTTGCTCCTGGGGTATCGCCGAGGCCCATTCGCAACCGTCTCCATGAAGCTGGGCTACGGTCCCGCACACCGTTAGGCCGTCTTCCGCTCACGCCCCAACATCGTGCAGCCCGCCTCCAGTGGTGTCGCGACAGGCGTGAATGGAGGGACGAATGGAGACGTGTCGTCTTCAGCGATGAGAGTCGCTTCTGCCTTGGTGCCAATGATGGTCGTATGTGCGTTTGGCGCCGGGCAGGTGAGCGCCACAATCAGGACTGCATACGACCGAGGCACACAGGGCCAACACCCGGCATCATGGTGTGGGGAGCGATCTCCTACACTGGCCGTACACCACTGGTGATCGTCGAGGGGACACTGAATAGTGCACGGTACATCCAAACCGTCATCGAACCCATCGTTCTACCATTCCTAGACCGGCAAGGGAACTTGCTGTTCCAACAGGACAATGCACGTCCGCATGTATCCCGTGCCACCCAACGTGCTCTAGAAGGTGTAAGTCAACTACCCTGGCCAGCAAGATCTCCGGATCTGTCCCCCATTGAGCATGTTTGGGACTGGATGAAGCGTCGTCTCACGCGGTCTGCACGTCCAGCACGAACGCTGGTCCAACTGAGGCGCCAGGTGGAAATGGCATGGCAAGCCGTTCCACAGGACTACATCCAGCATCTCTACGATCGTCTCCATGGGGGAATAGCAGCCTGCATTGCTGCGGAAGGTGGATATACACTGTACTAGTGCCGACATTGTGCATGCTCTGTTGCCTGTGTCTATGTGCCTGTGGTTCTGTCAGTGTGATCATGTGATGTATCTGACCCCAGGAATGTGTCAATAAAGTTTCCCCTTCCTGGGACAATGAATTCACGGTGTTCTTATTTCAATTTCCAGGAGTGTATTTGCTGGATGCATTCCAATCTCTGTCTTCCTCTGAAGTTTTTGCCCTCTACAGCTCCTTGTAGTACTATGGAAGTTATTCCCTGATGTCTTAACAGACGTCCTATCATCCTGTCCCTTCTCCTTGTAAGTGTGTTCCTCATATTCCTTTCCTCTCCGATTCTGCGCAGCATCTCCTATTTCCTTATCTTATCCATCCACCTACTTTTCAACATTCGTCTGTAGCACCACATCTCAAATGCTTCGATTCTCTTCTGTTCCAGTTTTCTCACAGCCCATGTTTCATTACCATACAGTCCTCTACTCCAAACGTACATTCTCATAAATTTCTTCCTCAAATTAAGGCCTATGTCTGTTACAAGCAAACTTCTCTTGAATGATCTTTTTGCCAGTAATAGTCAATTTTTTATGCCCACCTCGCTTCGTCCGTCATTGGTTATTTTGCTGCCTAATGCCTTAACTTCAACCTCTTCGTGACCATCAATCTTGATTTCTGCTACTTCTCATTGCTTTCGTCTTTCTTTAATATACTCTCAGTCCATATTCTGTACTCATTAGAATGTTCATTCCATTCAGCAGATCATGTAACTCTTCTTCACCTTGACTCAGGACAGCCATGTCACCAGCGAATCGTATCATTGATATCCTGTCCCCATGAATTTTAATTCCAGTCCTGAACATTTATTTTACTTACATCATTGCTTCCTCGATTTACAGATTGAACAATAGGGACGAAAGACTACATCCTCTTCTTATACCCTTTTTAATCTAAGCACTGTATATTATTCTTGTCAGAAACTTAGAAGCATGGGCTGTTACGCTGATTGTGCAATAATTCTCGAAACCTGTCAGCTCTTGCAATCTTCGGAATTGTGAGGATAATATTTTTCATAAAGTCGCCAGGTTATACATTCTACACATCAACGTGAATAGTCGTTTTGTTGGCTCTTCCCCCAATGTTTTTAGAAACTCTGATGGCGTGTTATCTATCCCTTCTGCCTTATTTGATCTTAAGTCTTCCAAAGCTCTCTTAAATTCTGAATCTAATACTGGATTCTCTGTCTCTTCTAAATCGACTCCTGCTTCTTCTATCACATCAGACAAAACTTCCCCCTCATAGACGCTTTCAATGTACTCTTTCCACCTATCCGCTCTCTCCTTTGCATTTACAAGTGGAATTCCCGTTGCACTCTTAACGTTACCACTATTGTTTTTAATTCCACCGAAGGTTTTTTTCAATTTCCTATATGCTGAGACAGTCCTTCCGACAATCGTTTCTTTTTCGATTCCTTCAAATTTTTTATGCAGCCATTTCGTCCTAGCTTCCCTGTACATATTTATTTAATTCCTCAGCGACTTGTATTTCTGTATTCCTGAATTTCTCTGAACATTTCTGCACTTCCTTCTTTCATCGATCAACTGAAGTATATCTTCTGGTACGCACGGTTTCTGCGCAGTTACCTTCTTTATACCAATTTTTTCCTTTCCATCTTCTGTGATTGCTCTTTTTTTTCGAGACGTACATTCCTCTTCAACTGTACTGCCTACCGAGCTGTTCCTTATTGCTGTATCTACAGCCTTAGAGAATTTCAAGCGTCTCTCATCTTTCCTTTGCACTTCCATATCCCACTTCTTTGCGTATTGATTCTCCCTGACTCATCTCTGAAACTGCATTGATTTTTTGACAACATGGTTGTGGAGGTGAAGCAGCGAGATTAATCAATTATTTAAAAACTGTCTTAATTGCATTTATTATTATTATACCGCGGTATAATAACAATAAATGCGATTAAGACTGTTTTTTAATAATTAATTAATCTGAAACTGCAGCCTGCTCTTCATCACTACTACACTGTGATCTGAGTTTATGTCTTCTCGCGGGTAAGCCTTACTATCCAGTAGCCGGCTGCAGAATTTCTTTCTGATCATTACGTCGTCCAACTGAGATCTTCCCGTAACACCCGGCCTTTTCCAAGTATACCTGCTCCCCATGTGATTCTCAAACAGATTATTCCCTGTTACTAGCTACAATTTATTACAGAACTCAGTCTTTCTGCTCTCTCGTTCCATGTTCCAAGCCCATGTTCTCGTGTAACCTTTTCTTCTGCTCCTTCTTCTGTAACTGCGTTCCAGCCCCCCATGAGTATTAGGTTTTCGTCTCCCTTTAGGTACTGTATTACCCTTTCAGTACCCTCATGTACGTCCTCTATCTCTTCTTAAGCTTGACACGCCAGTATGTATACTTGAACTATTATTGTCGATGTTGGTTTTCTGTCGATTCTGATGAGAACAAACCTATCACCGAAGTGTTCATAGTAATACAGTCTCTGTCCTACCCTGCTGTTGATAACGAATCCTGCTCCCTTATACTACTTTCTGCTGCTGTTGATATTACCCTATACTCGTCTGATCAGAAATCCTTGTCTTATTTCCATTTCCTCTCGCTGACGCGTGCTACATCTAGATTAAGCCTTTGCATTTCCCTTTTCACATTTTCTAGCTTCCCTATCTCACTGAACATTCTGACATTCCACGCCCAGACTATTGGATACAACCACAAATCACACGTCCACATGCTGCTGCACGAACACCTACCCTCATGTTGTCACAGGAAGTCAGCCTTTTGCCCTGGCCCCCTGGACCACCAGATTTGTCGCCAATCGAAAATATATGGGGTATGGTGAAGAGAATGTTTCAGCGTTGTGACCGAATGCTTAACATCACACATGAATTTTGGAACCAGGTGAATGGAACGTGGATGGCTATACCACAGGACGCCATTCGCACCTTAAGGCCGGTTCCCACTAGGGCTGCCGCGCGTCAAAACCGCGCGTCAGCGGCGTGGTTGCCATGGAAACGGCGTCAGCGGCAAGGCGCGGCGGGCTCTGCGTCGCGGTTTGCCCATGTCGAACCGCTTCCGCTGCCGCGTGACGCGCCCCATGTGCGCGCCGCCAATCACAGAACGCGCTGAGCGTGACGTCAGGTACGCAACCCCGGGCCACAAGAACTTTCGTCGAACCGCTGGCGCGGACGCGGCGGCAGCTATGAAATACTTATCATCCGATTCCAAGGAAACTACTCGGTAGAAAAATTTGATTCTTGGGCATGTTACAGCCTGATATCTTCTCTCGATAAAGGGCCGAATTTCTTTTCGTTATTCGTCGTGGTTACTTGCTGTATCGCATTTACGTAAACCTTTACACGAAATTTGAATGAGTGTGCAGAGGTAAAAACGCATTGCGTGGACTTTGCGTACAGTTCATTTTAGGTAATACATTATTGCGTATGAAATTTAGTCAACATATCGAAATTGTTTTTAAAGGTGAGAGCAGATCGATAGCTATCACCGTTCTCGAGATATTGCATGACATGTCGGCGGACGGGCTATGCCGTGACCGCGCGCGGGTTGCACGCGGCGCGACCGGCACTTCGTCCTGCTCGTCGTAAACCGTGTGGTTGTATCAACCGCAAATTTCGTAAACGGTTCAAGAAATCGAAAAGTTTTTTTTTTTTTGCAAACGATAACTTGTGAAAAGTCATGTATTTCGTCGCATGATAAATATCTTAATCTGTTTATCTACCGAGATATGAAAGTAACTACAGTTTTTCAGAAGGGATAGATGAATTGTTTTAAACAGCATTTAATAGCATGTGGAATGAGAAGTTAAACCGAAACCAATTTGCTGGTATGTCATAAAATGTAATTTACTAAATATCTACAGCTATTGATTATTTCCTTTGGTAAGTAACACTTTTTTTTCTTTATCCAGTGAACTTTACTGATTCAACACGCGTTCCGCCTTTTACTTTAAGGCATCTTCGGTGGAATCTAGAATGATTCAGTTTTGTTTTGAAATGTGATACTTGCAGATTATAAAACAGTTCACATCTTTTTTTACGTGAATGACTGATTACTTACAGTGAATCGAGTTTTTGGCGGACATATACGTTTCGCCTCACCTGGTCACATGCTGGAGGCTGAACTAAAACTTAGATTATGGAACATAAGCACATTTTCATGTTCGCTCTTTTTTCTTCTGTCACTAGCTGTAGACGTTTTACCGAAAACTCTGATTTGAAGTCGTAACTACAGTGTGTTCACCTCATGTCCCTTCCTGTCTGGTTTGTTTATGTACATGTTGCCAATCTGCAGAATTATATGCTGAAAACTAATGTGTTTATTTTTGTTCTCTTTATATCTGTATGTATGTGTGGCTAGCCAGTGATAATTATAGAAAGTTGAAAGTAAATCCAGTAGTTGTCAGACAGTGGTTGAAAGATTTGGTGTTCAGCTGATTTCAGTTTTGGTTTAAATGTTTTGTGGAGGAGTGCATGGAAGAGTAAATTCACTGCTTACAGTAATAGATAAAATAGTAGAATAGCATTTCAACAGATGATTATTATCAGAATACTATCACCCAACCCCTTTGTCCTCACTCTTTGACGCCCCATAATACGTCCTGTCAACTAACCCCTATTGTTGTCAAGGTTGTGCCGTAATTTCCTCTTCCTCCTCTATTTAATTCCGTACTTCTTCTTTAGTCACACGATCCTCGTATCTAATCTTCAGCATTCTTATTGATCACCACGTTTTGAAAGCATCCATTGTCTTCTTGACAGAACTGTTCATCGTCCACATTTCACTTACATACAAGGCTGCACTCCACACAAATACCTTTGTAAAATAGTATCCAACCATTAGAATTTATATTCGATGTGAACAAATTTTCTTTTTCAGAACGCTTTTCTTGCTATTGACAGTCTTCAGTCAGGTTTGCGTCTGCACCAGGAAATACCATACAATTTAAAATCTGGTTTCGAAAACTCTGTTCCAAATTTATATTATTCTTTCGTGATTCTTAAGCAAGGTGCTGGCGATGATTACATTATGCTCTGTGGGAAATTCTATCAGGTGGCTTCCACTTTCATCTCTTCCACCTAGCCTTTGTGTTCTTACTGTTTTCGTGTACCTGCTACCGTATCACATTTTAAATTTTTGTCTCGCTTAACTGTCTGAATAATCTCTTTTATCGTACATTGTTTCAATGTGTTAGGGGATAGTGAACAATCATGAACGGTAGTCATGAAACCTGTTTATGTTGAAATGAGAAAACATGAATAATGAAATACGTGAAAGAGTACATTGTACAGAAAATGAAAAATTGGTATGTCTTCACCCAACTTCGTCTTTCCTTCATGTAGGTGTAAGATTGAAACACCCCGGTCGTTTCGGTGGGTCCCAGCCCGTACCTCAGTGGCTGTCCGTCATTGGCTACCGCTAGCGTCTGCCGCTTCCAGGTGGGAACGCCAATTCCGCGAGCCGCCGCGTCAACGCGGAAAACGCTTGCCGCTGCCGTTGCCGCACGCCGCGCTGCCGCGCTCTAGTGGGAACCGGCCTTTAACGTGCCGATGCCATCACGCACGGAGCAAGTTATCAGGGCGCACTGCGGACCCTGTGCCTATTAGGCAGCAGACACACGTTGACCAGAGATGATTGAAATAATAATCATTACTGCAGAAAAAGCTAATATGCTCGTCCAGCGAATATGAACGTCATATCTCTAGTCGTTAAAGTTGTTCTGCTTTTTCTGAACACGAATGTATGTACACTAAAACCTGAATACGTCTCATGCAATTTAAAATAAAAGTATTTGTCTATATGTCATATTTTATAGCTTATGAATGTTTGTAAACACGGAAAGACTTCTGGTGCAACTTTACATCTACATGCTTAAATATCTCTTAACATTCCTTCTAAGATTCCAGGTGTTTCCCGCAATGGACCAGATATCACTTCACCACCTAGCCGCGCGAAGCAGCCGTGCAGTCTGAGGTGCCTTGCCATAGCTCATGTGACTCCCGCCCGCCGATGTTCGAGTCCTCCGTCGGGCATGGGTGTGTCTGTTGTCCTTAGCGTAAGTTAGTTTAAGTTAGGTTAGGACCGATGGCCTCAGCAGTTTGGTCTCATAGGAATTTAACACAAATTTCTAACCTACCTAATATCCGGTATGTCTACCATTGGCGACGCATCATGGAATAGAATCAATGATGCCTTGGTAGGTCGCTGGAGGGCGGTGGCAACACATCTGCACCGCAAGTCACCCAATTCTGGGCAAGAGTCGATGATCTCTGACGACATGTTCAACCGCATCTTAGATGTATTCGATCGGGTCAATATCTGGCGAGTTGGAAGGCCAGCTTATCGATTGGAGCTGGCCACTGTGTTCCTCAAACCTCCCCGCGATACTCCTGGCTTTGTGACATGGCTCATTATCTTGTTAAAAAATGCCACCGTCCTCGGAAAACATGAACGTCTTGAAGGAATGTTCCTGGTCTGCAACACCCAGTGTACGATAATCCTTGTCCACTGGAGTGGATGCCAACATGAATGTTCCCCAGAGCGTAATGGAACCACCACGAGCTTGTCTTTGTCCCACAGTACAAGTAGCTGTTGTCCTGGAAGACGAGGGATTCGCGCCCTCCGAACGGAACGACGAAGAAGATAATGGGATTTATCAGATCATGCAACGCTCTGCTACTGCACCAACGTTCATTTCCGATGGTCACGTGCCTATTTCCATTATAGTTGCCGATGTCGTGTTGTTAACATTCGCACAAGCATGGGTCGTCGGCTCCGGAGTCCCATCGTTAGGAGGTTAGGTGCACTATGTGTTGAGACACACCTGTATCCTGCCGAGAATGAAGGTCTGATGTTAGTTCCGCCACGGTTCGCCGCCTGTCCTGTTTTGGAGTCTGCCCATCCTACGACGTCCAACATCTGTAACGTGGGGAGGCCGCACAATCCCACGACGTCTGGGCGTGGTTTCACTATGGTTTCGCCACACGATGAAGGCAGTCACCACAGCACTCGTCGAACACCCGACAAGTCGTGCAGTTTCTGAAATGCTCGTGCCGAGCCTCAAACTCATATAGATCGCGTTCCTTCCCCATTATACACACGGATAGCAAACTCGCTGATACTACATGCACCGTGCGTGAGTGGCTAGCGGTCATAGTAGGTCGGTTGCCGCAATGTTATGGATGATCAGTGTACAGTGAAAACAACAGTAACTACATAATTGCTTCTACATTTCTCTAGGGCCTAAACTAATTATTATTATTATTATTATTAATACTATCACAAACCTTCGGCAGCGAGAATTCTTTCGGTTCTTGCCATTTCAGAAGTAAGGACCCCAGCAGTCAAGTGATTTACAAACAGAGAATACTGCACACATTTTAACTTGATTGCTTTTAAATGAGGGGGTACGATGTGAGTGAAGCAAGTGTCGTTAGGGAGAGGAATGATGCAGAGAAAGCATGCTTTGTAACAAATGTCTCCCTTCATTGTGGATAGTTAGTTTCTTTTATGAGAAGAAAGTGTAGGTAACTTTCACGTTGCACTGAGAATTGCTTCACAGTTCTACGAAAAGAGGTTTTTAGACATAATGAGAACCAACTGTCTCTTTGAATCATCAGTCTGTAGTTTAATAAACCACCTACAAAAACTAAATCTCATTTATTTTTCTTAACTTTAAAAATACGTATGTTCAAAAACAATTCTTTTTCTTGTTTGATGATGATGAGGAAAGAGGGGCGAGGATGTTCTATTGGCTAATATCTGACCGTACTCAAAGATACTGGGCTAAGAAACGTTGGAAACCACTGGTCTGGTGCGATATCAGGCTTAACGAGGCGTCTTAATGGGAACAGAAAACAACAGACAGTAACGAATAGTCCAGTACCGACTGAATAGCGCTGCTGCATGACACTAGCAGACAGAAGTTGTGGCGCGGGTTGGAACATGAGAGAAGCCAGCAGAACATGGAAGGCATGGCGAACATATGTATACAGATACTATAAGTGCTATAGCACATTTCGTTAAACCGAATCGGCGAAAAGATAAACTGTAAATTTGCTGCTGAATGGTTTTAATTACTCTATCATTGGCCAATACAGTCTCTGAATTGTAGACACTAATGAGAGACTCGATTTCTTTTAAAAAAATTTTCGAAAAACCATTCTCAAAAATTTTATGTTGCGGCTTTCTTGTAGGTTACACCTTTTGCATATTTCTTGTGTCTTTGAATTTCTTCTATTGTTTCAGACAATCCAATGAATATCCCTTACGGTGGAGCCTCACTTGTTGATGTAAACTGCAAATCCTATGTTTCCCTTTACACCATGGTTGTTTCATTTTTATCACTCTAATCGCTCATGGAAGAATAAAGTTTCTCGATTACTAGAAATTTGTTGCTGCTGACATACTGATGCAACATAGGCAAATTTCACCTAATTATAGGCATTATTCTGCTCAGTGTAAGTGCAATGAGAGATACAAGTTGTCACACTAAGAATTTATCTGTCAAAAATCTTCCTGAATGCCTTAAAATGCTTCACTGAGTTCGCATACCATTCGTGGACAGGCTTCAAGAGGAACAGACATAATTAAAAACAGTATGTCGCACCATTTGATGCGGAGGTAATGCTACATTTGCTTTTGATGAAAGGTACCGTTCCAGAAATGCATGTTGACTTATACTTCTCAGGAAATTTCTCGATCCAGTCCAAGGATGATCAGACGCCAGTCCCAGTCTGCCTTTTTAATGGACAGTGTCTACTTTTACGACAATTCTAACGAGGAAGGTGACTAACTGGAGACGACAATAAATTGGTAATTATCCCGAATCATTTTACCAAGATATTAAACATATCATAAAAAATTTAATTAAATCAAAGCGTACAAATATAAGTAAAAATCAATGAATAAACAAGACAGATACGTAATGTACGGGAAGGGTCGTTTGAAATCCACAGCGCTTTGGTAACGGAGGTGATAATTGTGCAATCAGAATCATCCAATAATTGAAGTAAATTGTCAAAGCACTAAGACGGGGACTTTTATTTTAAGATAGACATCTAACAACGGTATGACGTGGCATTTCTGACATTTCCAAAACGTTGTCTGATTTTAACAAAGTGATGAGTGACAAAATTAATACAATTTCAGGATGGAAACCCGAACAATTACATTTTAATGTGATATTTACTTCCTACTAAGACAGACAAGTAGACCTATGATAACTTACACCATCTCATGCACCCAATGTTTCTGATAACGTCAAAAACAATAGTATTGTAATATTCGTACCTTATCGTCAATCGATATTGACAGCAGCATGTGACAGGAGACTATTCATCACATCACAAGAAGTACCGGGTGATAAAAAAGTCAGTATAAATTTGAAAACTTAATAAACCACGGAATAATGTATATAGAGAGGTAAGAATTGACACATATGCTGGGAATGACATGGGGTTTTATTAGAACCAAAAAAAACTAAGTTCACAAAATGTCCGACGGATGGCGTTGGACAGCAAAACGTCAGTGACTGCGCATGACAATCGTGTATAAAAGGAGCTGTAACGAGAGAAGAATCAGATGCGCCAGCAGTCGCAGCATGTTACCTGAAAAGGCGCTTTTAGTGAAGCTGTATTATCAGAATGGGGAATGTGCTAGTTCAGCGTTACGATCCTATCGCCATAGGAAGGGGATTCGAACGGGTAAAGGTCCGTTGACAAATGCAGCTGTGGCGAGAATGATTTCGAAGTTCGAAGCTACGGGTTGTTTAGACAATAGACCCCGTAGTGGCCGACCGAGAACAAGGCGTAATGCTGCTGAGACAGTTCAGGAAGACATGGAGACTGTAGCGGGTTCGTCTATCAATGGGGAAATCTGCGCTCGTGCAGTCGCACGTCGCACTGGCATTCCATACACTACCGTAGGGTTGGCACTTAGGCGTACCCTCCGATGCTATCAGTACAAAATCCATGGGCAACATGAACTATTACCTGGCGATTTAGTGAAGCGGAGGGCATTTGCGGTATGGGCATTTCAAAAGATGGTGGAAGATGACGATTGGTTCAGTAATGTGTTGTGGACCGACGAAGCTCATTTCACGCTCCGAGGGTCTGTCAACGCCCACAACTCCAGAATTTGGGCTACCGAAAATCGTAGAACTGTCGTGGAAACTCCATTGCACGACGAGAAAGTCACGGTATGGGTTGGATTTACCACATCTACCGTTATTGGGCCTTTTTTTCTTCGAGGAAATGCTTGATTCTGGTTTTGTAATTGCTACCGTGATGGGTGAGAGGTACGCCGATATGTTACAGAATTGCATCATCCCCAGACTGACTGATTAACACCTGCTGGAACGTAAGATGTTTATGCAGGATGGCGCTCCACCCCATATTGCTAGACGCGTGGAAGATCTCAGTCTGTGCGATTATTGGCTTTGGGGTTACCTGAAGTCGACTGTGTATCGTGATCGACCGACATCTCTAGGGATGGTGAAAGACAACATCCGACGCCAATACCTCACCATAACTCCGAACATGCTTTACAGTGCTGTTCACAACATTATCCTTGACTACAACTATTGTTGAGGAATGACGTTGGACATATTGAGCATTTCCTGTAAAGAACATCATCTTTGCTTTGACTTACTTTGTTATGCTAATTATTGCTATTCTGATCAGATGAAGCGCCGTCTGTCGGACATTTTTTGAACTTTTGTATTTTTTTGGTTCTAATAAAACCCCATGTCATTCCAAGCGTGTGTTTCTATTTGTACCTCTCCATCTACATTATTCCGTGATTTATTCAGTTTTCAAATTTATACCGACTTTTTGATCACCCTGTATATAGAAAAGTGTGGAACGCGCGCGCGCACACACACACACAGACACACACACACACACTCACACACACACACACACACACAGAGAGAGAGAGAGAGAGAGAGAGAGAGAGAGAGATAGAGAAAAAGAGAGGTAGAGAGAAAGAGAGAGTGGGGTGTGGTTTGGTGGGGCTAGATAGAGATAAAGTATAGAGGAGGAAAAGGGTGTATTAAGGGAGGGGTGGGACACGAAGTCATAGAAGGGGAAACGAAAGAGACGGTGGGAGAGAGAGGAGTGTGAAATGGCAAAGGATGAGAGGAAGAGAGAGGCGTGGGTTAGTATATGTGAGGTACATAGATAGCTAGATAGATGGATAGAGAGAGACAGAGAGAGAGATATGTAGCGATAACGAATATAGAAGACGCAGTCTAAAGGAGACTACTTACAGTTCAAGACGTGAAAGAATTACAGGCATTGGCTATGAGATGGTATTGACTGAAATCAATGGGGAACGTTGAAAATTTGTGCTGTACCGGGATTCGAACCCGGGTCTTCTGCTTATTAGGCAGATACTCGGACCACTGTTTTCATTTTTTTTAGTGATACCAACGGGTAACGGAATAGAAGGAATGGTCTCGGGGAGCAAAGTGGGCGGGGGTCATTTTACGAGGCTTGGCCACGATGTCTCTGCCGCCAAACAGGGACCATGGAAGGAGTAAATGGGCACAGGAGAATATTCAGTTATTTATTTACAAAAATAAATCCGCCTTTTCCATGACTTGTCCCTGAAAAAAAGGAAAACAAACACAAAGCTACACTTTCGCAACATGCACATGTGGCGTCGATACTCCACGGAAGCCGCTGCCCCATCTTTCTGGCATGTCTTCTCTTAATATCGTTACGTTCTGTTATCTGTTCATCTGCTTGTGTGAATGTATCAAATTTATATCCTGCGATGAATAAGACAGCTACGGGACGGATCGTGGAAAGTGCTCCTCTAGAAGTTCGAAAAGTGTTGACTGTATTTAGGATTTTTCACAATAGCACACTGACGATCGTTTATATAGCTCCAAAAAGCCATGAATCCTATGACACCACCTCCAAATAAATACAGGATCGAGTGATCTCTGAGTCACGTGACAGCACTGCGTTTTGTCCTAGGGTCATAAACAGGGTCTGGGAAGAGGAGAGCTCGTGAATCGACATAAGCGGGCAACATACGTAAAGAGAGAGCCAAAATTTGACGTACAAATTACCAGATCTCTTCCACCGGCCCACAATGTAGCAGGTGTTCGTCTGTATCCACACATAAAGGCGAATCTGCAAAGTTGGAACCTACGGAGTCTCTCTTGAGTAGTTTGTTTTCTGTTCACCGTCAAGTACCAGGTCGAGCGGACGTCTGAATCTAGCGTTACCGCGTTTACAGTGCGCCATACTACGTTCCAATGCACAGTAGAACATGTCAGTTTGACAACATTAGACAACCGATTGCGCTGTGGTGTTTAATAGATGTCACTGGCCGTTGTTAAGCGAGAAACTGTAAGAACGTCCCGTAACTAGCTATGCTCCAGATAAAACGTACCAAAGTAGGAAAATGGCACCGGTATCTCAGTAAGCGCCACAGGAGGGTCGTCCAAGTCACTGGCAGAGGCTTAATACGCCGGAGCTCATTCCCGTGAAGGGGGGACCATTGGCGATGCCAAAGAGAGAATATAGGAACTAGCGGACTGAGGTACTAGGACGGCAGTCTTGGCAGCAGCGTCTTCAGCCTCGTTTCCTGGCAGACCGACATGACCAGGAACCCACATAAGCACCACTGTGGCTTCACGAAGAGTGAACAAGTGACGGATTTCCTTAACCCGCTGCACTAAGGAATGGGCGGTGCACAGCGCACATAGATTTTGGAGAGCGCTGAGTGAGTCTGAGAAGAGGACACAACTGAAAAGGCTGTGTGGCCGGATGTACTCCGGGGCCTGATACAGGGCGAAGAGCTCGCCTGTAAATACTGAGGAGTGTGGCGGTAGCCGATATGGAAAGGGACGGGCGCAAATGACAACGGCACTGCGACCCCACGGTCAGTCCGAGAGCCATCAGTGTACATAAAGGTACTGACGCGATGTTCCGTGCGAAGGTCTTGAAAATGAAGGCGAAAGAGCGAGGCTGGAGTAGTGTCCTTAGGCAGCGAATGAAGGCCAAGGTTAACATTGGGCGTTTACTGTTGAAACAATAAACAGTTTACTTACATTTTCCTTGTGTCTTTCATTTGACAGCTCCTTATAATATTCGAGTATAATATTCAAGTCCGTTTTCACGTTCATATGTGAAGTAAAGTAAATACCTAGTAATGATGTCACTGGAGTGACGAAAGGTCAAGGTTGGGGAATGGAATATAATTAACGTTTTTGCAAAACCATTCAGATCTCTATTCTCACTCAAGCTACTGTTCTTATTACTGAAACCTGGAGGGGGAAGAATGCCGTCTGAAACGTCATCGCAGAGTACTTACTATACATTAGGAGACTTTCGGTCGCTTCCACTCTTCCTCCTGAAAAATGTTGAAGGGTTCGAAGAATCGAGGAAAGGGCGCGCAATAGTTGAGAAATTCTGGAGCGGTATGCCCATCGACGATGTCCATTAGGTGTTCCGAGCCCATCGGGTGGCCGCCTCTCGCGGACGTCATAAAAATGCAAATTCGGGGCACGAGGTGCCGACCCAGCTCCCCTCTATCTCCCCTTCACCCCTAGCCCCCCCCCCCCCCCCCGCCACGGCCGCAGTGGAGCAGAGCACGTACAACACGAGGCGCGCCACCCCTCGCTCAGTGGTGCGCGGCTGTCCCGACGAAAATGCGGCCGTTACCTGCCTCTGTATTCCGGCAAAAGGGAGGGCAATTCTCAGGTGGAGACTTTACTGCTGCGTGTAATACTCTTTTCATAAAACATTGCCGGAGAAACACCGCTAGCCCGTGCACCCAACTACAGTTAACGTCGCTTCTATGGAACTTTTGGAGATGATGTACGCTCCCCGGGAAAAGCCGGAACGAAAAAAGACTAACACTGGTGGAGGGCGCCCATTTTTATAGACGCAGTAGCCCGCGCATTCTGAAAGTAATTACTATTCCACTTCCGAAATATAAAACCGTATTTCGTTTTGATACTCCTGTTACTATAATAAGACCGCAATAATATAGTAGAACGATGACTCTGGCTAAAGACCGTGGTGTTTTTGACGAATTCCGCCACGGATTTAGACATTTGTCGGTAGGTTCTGGTGAACGCTACAGTTGCAGGAACGTTCATTCACAACGGTTGCACAAGGCCTGCTTGTGTTTGTACACGATAACATACTCAATAGTCTTAAGCTCACAGGTCTACTATTTGAGAACGAAGTCTTTCGTGACGGCACTGATTCTCGCATTTCTCGCCGCATCAATTCAGAACCAAACCTCAAGCTTTCGACGATTACTTCCGTCACCTTCGTCAGGAGCAAATGCCTGTCAAAACTGTTCATGTGGTGGTGTTGTATAGTCCACAGACACCTTCTAATTGGTCAGTATTTACGTAATGTTGTCGCAGATGGTATCAACGTCGAAGCTGATGGCGCCACTGGTCCTGTAGTTGCCATTGCAACGAATATCTTTGTAATGAGAGCTCGCTTACGTGTAACGCTAAGATTATATCCGCTGTCTCACATTCTTATTTGTAAAGCCTCTTTAATGACAGAATCCCAGTATGTAGGAGCCTCGGACAAAACTTTAGTAACGCCAGACAGTATTTTGCGTTGGTTTGTGAGACTGTGCGCAGCAACCGCATTTTTTCCAGTTCTCAATTTTGGAAATACGCTGCCGATGTTCTGCACAGCGGGCGGAAACCGTGTGGATGGGCTGAAGATGTAACTGCTGCCGCACTCTAAAGGGATGTTATAGATTCCAGGGATCCTGAGGCCGAGGCTGACCTTACCGGGGCATAGCATCTCCTTTACCTTCGTAGGACGTCAGAAAATAGATCTCGGCATCCCAGAACTTTGCTGACTGTAGGCGGTATAGAAGGCAATGACTGCATTCGGTGGCTCAGCACGTGAATGTTCAACATTTTCAGGTTGCCTTTCCTTGGAGCACATTGTCTTTATACACGTGAAACATAGGCATTTTTTCAGAACACGTACTGAAACGCGTACGTTTCATGGGCAGCGATGGCGAGCCACAGAATCTCTGACCAGAGAGCATGTAGTTAGTGCAATTGCGCTCGACTCGTAGTAGCGAACAGCTGTGTGTCGGTAGTGGTAGCCCAGTTCAGTTGCGAGCTAGTGGTTGCGAGTAGCGCGTCGGAGATGACGCAGTCGCGGTCGAGATGCGAGAGAGTTTAGTTGTGTGTGAGGAGTCGGCGGGCGTCGACATCGCACTCTGGTCACGATTCAGGACGAGGTATATTTTTATTAAATAACGTATTCATGCAGCATTGCGCTCATCAGATAATCTAATGTATATTTATTGTAATTAACTTTCAAGAATCGCCCCAATAATAATTTTGATTTCAAAGCAATTTTTACAAAAAAAAAAAAATCATTTGATTCCCTTGCATTTCCTTAAAGAAAAATTTCAGTTAAATTAAAAAAAAAATTATTATTGCGATGCATTTCCTCCAAGCTATGGTCGCAAATAAGAGCAGATACAGTTTTACTAAGGTAAGAATTTCAGTTTAATTATTGAACAGGGCCTAAAGATCGACATTTCGGTCTATTTGCGTTTTCACTGTCACTGAGATTTCATTTTTTTGTTGAAATGACTTACATTTTTGTGGGCAGCTTACATTTGGGTCAGATTGCTATTATATTTTTTCATTTAATTGTCGTTGTCATTATTTTATTTGCTGGGAGGTTACATTAGGTTCTATTCCCATTAACATTTTTTAAATATTGTCTTTCGCATTTCTATGGGGAGGTTACACTTGGCGACACCCGGTCCAGGATCGTATTTCGTAGAGAATCTTCTGATACGTAGCCAGATATCTGCTCTTATTTGCTTTAATATAATTAGGTTTTGGCGCAACGCTTTTACTAGTTTTGTGACTTTCTTTCCTCAGATCATCGGCAATTCGTTGCTCTGTTGTATTTGTGTGTTGCTTTTGTACTGTGCTTATTTCTTTTTTGAATAATTGTGACTATTGTGAAAATGCCGCGAAAGACTGTGAATAGTGTATCGCGAGGTATTATGAATGAATTTACCGACTTAAACAACGTGACCGATAGTAATTGTGACACGCAGTGTAATAATGACAATCCTGCGTTCACTGACAATCAATGCGTTCCAACCACTAACGATGATTTTTGTCTTAATGATGAACAAACGAACTCGGTTATGTCCTCTGTTGATTTGACGACAATCGATGACGCGGGACGCTCTATTGTAATGAGCGCTGCCCAGCCTAACACAACCGGTTTACTAAATTTACGTGATGAACACACAAATTTGTCTAATGAAAATGAACAGGATACACAAAGTACGACGGATTTATTTAGTTCCGAAATAATGTCTGACAGTGTACATCCGACTGACAAACCTTTTTGTGAATCTCAGAATAACCAAATGGTTACGGAAAATGAGACAATTCCAGATCCACCATTAAATAGCGCAGAGAATAGAAATGCTAATTTTCTATCGGATCCAATTATGGCATTTTTGCTACAAAATTTCAAACAACTTAGTGAACAGAACGAACAGTTGAATAAAAAAATAGACAGCAATTCAAAACGGTCGGATGAAAAACAAGACAAACTTAATGAAGATCTCAAACAACTTAGTGAACAGAACAAACAGTTTAATGAAAAATTAGACAACAATTCTAGGCAGCTTAGTGAACAAATTAGAGCCGTTGCCGCGCAGTGTCATGACACTAAGGAACAGTTACGCGAGGAAATTGAGGCTTGTTCAAGAAAAAGTAGCGAAGAAATTAGATCTGTTGCTTTGGAATTAAGGGAAATGCAAACAGCTACAACAGAAACACTTAGAAACGAAATTAGCGGAGTCGCTAAACAATGCTCTGAAAAGGCTACACAATTACGCGACGAGTTTAAAGCAATGACAGCAGAACTTTCGCGCACAATGGATGAAAAGATTGACGCGAAATTCGAACAACAGAACACTCAAATTAACGAACGTCTTAGTCTTCACATACAAAACAGTGATACGCGTTTCCGCAAATTTATTGAGGATCAAAATAAAGTAAAACGTCAAGTAATGGAAACAATCACTGCTCAGAGACAGGAAGACAAACGTAAAATGTTTGCGAAGGCAAAAACATATGTAGACAACAATATTGCTACAGCGTGCGACAAAATTAATACCATCGAACAGTCAAACACAGAATTACGTGACGAAATTTCTGACCTTAAATCGAAAACAGACACATACACAACAGATTTTCAAACAATGACCGACAGACTCGAACAATTAGAACTAACACAGGATTCCGATGTCGTCAAAGCTGATGTTAAAAAACTGAACGAAACTACACGTAAGTTGCAAAAACAGATTAATGCCACTGACACTAAAACCGATGATCAGGCAAAAATACTGACTGAAAAATATGATGAATTGGCCAGTCGTATTGATGCTATCGAAAGTACTAATGACAATAAATCAGACGATGTTTCACCGGTTTCGTTTAATCAAACACCTGAATTTCAAAATTTACAGCAGACAATTAATGAGATCGATTCGTCTAATAACACGTTGCGTAGAAAGTTGTCAAGTTTACAACAAGAAGTAACAGAGATGAAAAGTATTTCAGTTAATAACACATCACAGCAGACGCCACTTTGCGAACATTTGTCAGACTCGCGCAACGCGTATAATTTTGGGTAATCAACAGAGAGTACGGGACTTAGATTCCGAACAACCACAGTTGAACAGATTCTCTTACAATCCTGATCCTGTTCCATCATACAGAGACGATAATTTCGATTACAAACATTTTCTGTCAGTAAGAAAATTTAAAGTGTTTAAGAATGACAGAACGCAGATTCACCCAGTGGATTGGATACAACAGTTTAGCTTTGCCTTTCCACCGACTTGGCCCGTTACGCATAAACTTGAATTTATTTGCAGTTTTTTGGAAGGCGAACCAGCAACTCGTGTGAGACCGATCGCGAGACAATGCTATTCGGTAGAAGAGTTTCAGAATGCTTTTCTGTCAGCGTATTGGTCGAAGACGACACAGCGCGGAATTAAAGATCAACTAATTAGTTTGCCAAATTATGAGAACTCCAATTTTCCCAGTGTGACGCAATTTTTTGAGCACGTGGTGCAACAGAACCAGTACCTAAGTGAACCGTACAGTGAATCTGCACTTATTCAATTATGTATCTCTAAATTACCACGATCATTAAGAGTGTCACTTCTAACGGGTCAACAGAAAGAAAACATTTCGGCATTCAGAGATCTGTTACAGCTCTTGGAAGTACAACAATCTGATTATTCTTTCGTAAACAAAAATTTTTCGTATAATAACCAAGGTCAACAAACATACAGCAATTATGATCAGACGCGTAATTTCAATAGGAAAGGCAACAGACGATTTAGGAAAGACAACCACCAAAACTTTAATAACAGACAAAATACTAATTATCAATATCGTCAAAATTTTGAGCAACAGGAACCATATTTTAGTAATAATAGAAGTTTTTCACAACAACAGCAACAAAACCAGCCGGTCAGCATATCTAACCAACAATGTAATGCACAAGGTCAACCCAACTTCAATGTTTCGCCACGTGCACGTATAGTCCCAGATCCAACAAATAGTAACGCACGGCAGCAAAGAAATAACTACGTACAGAAAACACAGTACTTCAACTCCTATCGCAATGCACCGTATAGGAATGACTATTACGACAGACGTAAAAATAATGACGACAATTTTCAGCGTACATCTAACAAAAGTCGGTCATACCAACAGCAGAATTATCCACAAGAACCTATTCTCATGAATGAACCCGACAGTAGGTATCATCCAGAGCGTAATACATCTGGAAGAAGTAATAGAACTGTTCAAATTGTAGAAATGCCACAACATCCTCCTGATAATAGTAACACGTCAGATAGAATCTGACTAGATACTGTACAGGTCGCATCTTCCAGTAACACGAGCACTACCTTAGACACGCAGAAAGTTGTTCACGAAAATGTTATTACTTTCGACGACATCAGAGACACTCTTTTGCAGGAAAGACCAGTTATTCAGAAAACTATTTCACATCCTGTCATCGAAATTAAAATTGGTTCATCGAAATTTTCAGCAGTAATCGATTCCGGATCACCTATGTCAGTTATAAATGAGGAGACTTTCAACGAGTGCAACAAAGAGAATACTTATCTCACATTACCTTTAGGCAAAACAAAAGTGAAAGGAGCAGTATCGAGTAAAGGAGTAGACGTTAAATTACAGACGCATTTATCATTTTGTATTGGAGGTTATACTTGTCATTCAAATTTTTGGATTGTTCCCTTGCCGGCCGCAGTGGCCGTGCGGTTAAAGGCGCTGCAGTCTGGAACCGCAAGACCGCTACGGTCGCAGGTTCGAATCCTGCCTCGGGCATGGATGTTTGTGATGTCCGTAGGTTAGTTAGGTTTAACTAGTTCTAAGTTCTAGGGGACTAATGACCTCAGAAGTTGAGTCCCATAGTGCTCAGAGCCGTTTGAACCATTTTTGATTGTTCTCTTATTGACGACAGACGTAATTTTAGGTACTAATTTTCTCGTAAAACACGATGCAGTGGTTGATTTTCAGAATTCCTATTTAATGTTAAAAGATGAAAATGTGCAATTGGCTTTAGAATTTCAGCACTCATTATCGGCAGAAGAGGAAACAATTAATTGTACACAGGTCATTTCCGTGTTACGTAACATAGACTGTAACTCCACATTGTTCACGGATACGTACGTACATAACTATAACACTCCAGACGAAGCTGACTACGACGTAATGCAAATGATTTCCGATAAAGTTAAACAAAGCAGTGAAATTCAGACGACGAACGAACGCAATTACACAAAATTCTTTTACAGCAAGCTCCAGTTTTCGACAACATTCCTGGTACTATGTCCGGTTTTATGTACGAATTTCAAGTCAAACAGCACGACACATTTAAAGCAAAGCATTATCCTATTCCGTATATTCACAGAGAACAAGTCAAGAAAGAGTTGCAGGATATGCTCGACCAAGGAATCATAGAACCGGCAGTTAATCCGTACATAAACCCGCTACATATTGTTAAGAAAAAGGATGGCTCACTTCGCCTCGTACTTGATTCACGTCATATCAATGACATAATTATTAATGAAACAGATCGACCACAGACATTAGAAGAACTACTACAGAAATTTCACGGTACAGCTATTTATTCCACATTAGATTTGAAATCGGGATTTTGGCAAATACAACTTCATCCGAATTGCAGAAAGTACACAGCTTTTCTCTGTTTTGGTGACTGTTATCAATTTTGTAAATTACCGTTCGGCTTAACTATTTCCTCTGCAGCTTTTATTCGCGGTTTGAACACAATACTTCCGACAGAACTTAAAGACAGAATTACGACGTACGTAGATGACATTCTTATCGCAGAAGCTAACTGGTCTGAACACAATGTGATTTTAGAACGACTGTTGAAAACTTTTCGTACACAAGGACTCACAGTTAATCTCAGTAAATCGCATTTTGGCAAAACTTCTATAAAATTTCTTGGACACGTAATTTCAGCAGAAGGCATTGCGCCTGATCCAGAAAAACTTCAAGCTCTACGTGACATTACTGTTCCTACAACGAAGAAGCAATTACGCAGTTTTTTGGGCTTAATTAACTTTTTTCGTAAGTTTATTCACGTTCTGCTTTAGACACACCTAGATTATGCCAACTAACAGGTAAAAACACTATTTGGTCATGGGATAAGCAAGCACACTCTGAATATGTGAACCTGAAACATGCTTTGTTGAATGCTCCACTTTTATCGCACCCAGATCTTACCAGAAATTTTTCCATTGCCACCGACAGTTCTAACACCGCTTTAGGCGTACACATTTTTCAGGAAATTGAAGAAGATGGTTCTAAAATAATTAAAAACATCGCATTTGCAAGCCGCATTTTGTCACCTGCTGAACGAAATTATTCCGTTACAGAATTGGAAACATTATGTGTTGTTTGGGCATTTACGAGATTTCGGCACTTTCTTTATGGCAGACACACCACCGTTTACACAGACCACAGAGCGATACAATTCTTACTTTCGGCTAAATTTACTCACGATAGATTAAGTAGATGGAAAATTTATTTACAGGAATTTAATTTTACGATTGTTCACATTCCCGGCACACAAAATGTTATAGCAGACGCACTATCGCGTTCTCTCAGCAACAATCAGCAAGACGTAGCAACCAACTTCTGCAAAGCAAATTTCAGTGTCATGTACATTCAGCAAGTTGCATTTGAAAATTTTATTTCATCGTCATTACAGGACATAGCACAAGAGCAAAATAAAGACAACGTGTGGAAAGAAATTAAACACCTTTGGAAAGATAAAAAAAATGTCACGATTAGGAACCACTACACTGTACGCAATGACATTCTGTTTCCCCGCTCTCATCCTGACAGCAACAATTGGTTATTATGCATTCCTGACGAACTAGTTAACAAATTAATCTGGTACACGCATTTAAGCTACGCACATTACGGAGCAAGAAAATGTTTTCTTATATTGAGACAGAACTGTTATTTTACAAACATGGAAAAACGTATACGACGAGTTTTAGCGTCATGCAAAATTTGCCAGAAAGCTAAGTCTGACACCACTTCACATATTCCTCCATTATATCCCATTGTACCTATTAAATTAAGACATATGGCCGCAGTAGACATTTTTGGTCCAATTCCGAGAACTAACAGAGGTTTTTGCTACATCTTTGTCGCTGTTGAACTCACTTCAAAATTTGTTACTTTCACTCCGTTACGCAAAGCTACTGCTAAAACTGTTTCGAAAGCATTTGTAAAGCATTTTCTATTTCATGTAGGGCATGTGATGAGAGTAATTTCTGACAATGGATCACAATTTCGATCTGCTATATGGACACGCATGTTACGAGCTAGAAACATTTCTCCGATCTATATATCCAAGTACCATGCTTCTTCGAACCCCTGTGAACGATTAATGAAAGAAATTGGTAAACTGTGTAGAATATACTGCCACAAAAGACATCAAAAGTGCCGCAGAGCGCCGGAGAAGACAGCAAAAACAGGTTTGTAGACGCCGCGACTTTCACGTTGGACAGAAGATATTAGTACGTACACACTATTTATCCAGCAAATTAAAAGGTAAGTGCAGTAAATTTGAACTTCTATACGGAGGTCCATGTCGGATTCGCAGTATTCCTCACCCCAATGTTGTACACGTCGAAACTCTGAGAACCAGAAAATCGAAAGAAACCACCACTTATCCAACATAAAACCCTTTATTGAGTGAACATACTTTACGATTTATTACGCTGTAATGCTATTTGGTAATTTTTATGAACATTTCTGCAATTATATTCACATGACTAATTATTGATGATTATCGTATTTTTTCTTGGCAAGTGCCCGGCAAGGTAAGGTTAGCAGGTCGCTTTTCTTGTCGTTACACATCAGACCGTGCACAATTTTCCAGATGAACTTACACATTATATGACCACTTATGCAATTAGAATTATATGACTAATTTATTGATGATGACTATCGTATTTTTTCTTGGCAAGTGCTCGGCAAGCTAAGGTTAGCAGGTCGCTTTACTTGTCGTTACACATCAGACCGTGCACATTTTTCATTTTTTGTGTGTATGATTGTTTTCCTGTTCTGTTTGTATACATTAAGAAATAGTTAAGATATAACACACACCATTTGACTTTGACATTTTTTGCCCTGTGATATCTCAACATCATTTTTTTTTGCTGCTGCATTGTGTTATTCTCTGTACATTCTTGCCTTTGAACACTGTCTATGCTTTTGACATATTACGTTTTCTGTCATGTTATGCTGTATGCTTAATTGTCACCATTAACCAGTCATTATTTAGTGGGTATATGACTTAAATGCAAGAGATTAATCTTTGTTCATCAATTTCAGAAAGAAATGATGCGTAAAGGAAATAAATTAAACAGAAATGGGAATTTCACATACGGAATAAACGAAAGAAGATGCAATAACTTTATGAGGAAGAGTAAATGGATTAGGATTAACAAGCATTAACAAGACTATACTATACACATCGTAGAATAGCAGTCTTAACTAATTTTTTCTTTCAGAATACAAGGCGATTGATGCAAGCTGTCAGACAGAACTACACATCTTAGTTTTAAGTGATGAAATATGCTAGAGATAAGGAATAGTTGTATAATGAATAATGAAGTGATTTTTGCAGATGATAATGAATGCTGATGAAGAGTAATGATGAAGAATATACTAATATGGATAATGAAGTTTTTTTCTTTACAGGTGATGATAGTAATGAAGTTATGATAATATGGATAATGAAGTGATGGATAATGAAGTTTTTTCTTTACAGATGAGGATGAAGTTATGTATTTATGCTATGTAGTTATTTAAGTATTTGTTGCAGTTTGCTTTGACAGCAGGTGTTATATTGCGTAGTAGGATGACTGAAGGTTTTGGAAAGGACAGCTATGGAACACATTTTTTATACACATTTCACTACCTGTTAATTCGAAGTTCACTACTTTTCAGCATAGTCTGCGTTTCTTCTTTCAACTCAATAATCCATTTTGTATTTTTTCCAGGAGAAGCTTTTCATGATACTTACTAAACTTGTTACTTATTGAGCCTATACTAGTACTTGCATTTTTATTTTTTACCCATTTGTGTCTATAATTTATAAATGTGATCACATATACTGCCTTGTGTCACAACCTTGCTACAGCTGACTCATGACGTTACACATTTTTCATTTACAGGAACAACCTAGAAGCAATTTTTTTTCTTTTTTCTTCTTGCTTTCCCTTATAATTACCCAAAGCAATGCATTGCTAGCACTTTACTACCAGTCCCAAATAATGATACCAGTTTCAGAAAATTCTGAATAATACTGATCAGCTCTGAATAGTATATCACTTCAGTAATGACTTCTTAATTTAAATAATGCTTTGTAACTGGCTAATAATTGCCACTGTTTATTGTAATGAGACTACTTATAATGCCCATGATTATTAATGCTATGATTGTAATTAATTGATTTTTAATAATGACTTCTTAATGATCTGAATAATACTGAATGATGAACAATGTTTTATACTATTCAATACTTGCTGGCCACTGAGTGCCAATAATTAATATAATTAAATGATTTATGACCTTTCATGTTCTGTAACTGGCCACTGAGTGCCGATAATTAATGTAACTTAATTAGCTCTTGTTTTCAATAATGACTTCATGTTTTAGTAACTGGCCACTGAGTGCCAATAATTAATGTAACTAAATAATTTATGATCTTTCATGTTCTGTAACTGGCCAATGAGTGCCAATAATTAGTGTCACTAAATGAATTATGACATTAGCTCCTGTTTTCAATAATAACTTTTCATGTTTTAGTAACTGGCCACTGAGTGCCGATAATTAATGTAACTAAATGATTTAGCTCTTGTTTTCAATAATGACTTTTCATGTTTTAGTAACTGGCCACTGAGTGCCGATAATTAATGTAACTAAATGAATTAGCTCTTGTTTTCAATAATGACTTTTCATGTTTTAGTAACTGGCCACTGAGTGCCGATAATTAATGTAATTAAATGAATTATGAGTTTTCATATTTTGGTAACTGGCCAATGAGTGCCAATAATTTATATAATGCAATGTATTATGTTAATGCTAGGCCAATAATTGACTCTCCTTTTCAATGAAGACTTCTGATGAACATTATTCTGTCATACTAAATATGGTTTGTAACTGGCCAAAGACTGCCGCTGTTTATTGTAATACGACTACCCATGATGGCAATAATTTAATTTTATGAACATTATTCTGTAATACTAAATACATGGTACAGAAATGTTCAATAACTAGGCTATGAATGCCGCAAACTACTAATGTAACTACTAATCAACACTTGTCTGTTACTTAATGTCCTTCACCTTCTGACCTAACTACCTGGAATTACTGTAATATCCATTTGTCTTGTCCATCCTCATGATCATGGAGCACTATATTTGGTTTTTGCACTAATTCTACGTTGGTGTTGCCTTGTAAGAGCGTGGTGTTGACACGACATGCTGTCCACCACCGTGAGCGATGGAGACGTTATTAGCGATAGAGACGTTATTATGATACCACTGTTTGGTGTACCTGATGTACTGCCTAAATGATAACATGGAAGATTACTACGACATTTCAGTGTCTTGGTTACGCTGATAAATACTTCTGGGAAAAGAACTTCAAATTGTGTCACTTGGTGTTGTACTTTGTGGAAAGATATGGACTTTCAGTGCAGCCACGTGCAATCTAAAGTGCTACAACCATGATGCAATCCTTCCCTTTCCTATCCTAATAGTGAAAAGCATTTTTTAGCTAACACCATTTATGTTCATGGACTATACGTTTTTTTCGATTTGTTGAACTCCAGTGCAAGTACACTTATGTCACTTGTCGACATGATTTTTTGCCATTATGTTTATTTGTTGTGAAAATGCTAAAGACATTTTTTCGATTTGTTCTGAAGTGCAGTATATGTGCACTCTTGTCATCTATATTGTATATACTTTTTGTGATTTGATGATTTTTTTTACCCTTGCGTTTATTTGTTATGAAAATATTCAAAAGTTTTTTCAGTGCATGTGCACTTATGTGTTAATATGTTTTCTACTGAACTTCAGTGCCTGTGCACTTTTCTCATTTTTCAATATGATTTGTGCTTATTCTGTATACCTTTTATGATTTCGTGATATGTTTAATACTTCAGTGCGTGTGCACTTATGTCATTTGTTACTCATTGTATATACATTTCGCCATATGCTGATATGTTCTGAACTGCAGTGCATGTGCACTCATGTCACTTGTCAACATGATATTTTGCCATTCTATTTATTTGTTCTGAAAATGCTACAGAATCTTACAGTGCGTGTGCACTTTGTTATCTATCACATAATTTGTATATACATTTTTCTGATTTACTAATATGTTTTGTACTTATATTTTGTCTTGTCTGAAATGTTTTGTACTCGGTGCATGTGCACCACATTTAACTCATGTACTATTCTGTAAATTGTAAAGTTGATTAATTAAAGGAAAAATTTTGCCGCGATTGGCAAGTCCAAATGACTCACCATCGCTGCCAAATTTTTGCCCCCCCAGTGGAGGGTTATGAAACGCGTACGTTTCATGGGCAGCGATGGCGAGCCACAGAATCTCTGACCAGAGAGCATGTAGTTAGTGCAGTTGCGCTCGACCCGTAGTAGCGAACAGCTGTGTGTCGGTAGTGGTAGCCCAGCTCAGTTGCGAGCTAGTGGTTGCGAGTAGCGCGTCGGAGATGACGCAGTCGCGGTCGAGATGCGAGAGAGTTTAGTTGTGTGTGAGGAGTCGGCGGGCGTCGACATCGCACTCTGGTCACGATTCAGGACGAGGTATATTTTTATTAAATAACGTATTCAAGCAGCATTGCGCTCATCAGATAATCTAATGTATATTTATTGTAATTAACTTTCAAGAATCGCCCCAATAATAATTTTGATTTCAAAGCAATTTTTACAAAAAAAAAAAAAAATCATTTGATTCCCTTGCATTTCCTTAAAGAAAATTTTCAGTTAAATTCAAAAAAAAATTATTATTGCGATGCATTTCCTCCGAGCTATGGTCACAAATAAGAGCAGATACAGTTTTACTAAGGTAAGAATTTCAGTTTAATTATTGAACAGGGCCTAAAGATCGACATTTAGGTCTATTTGCGTTTTCATTGTCACTGAGATTTTATTATCACTGAATTGACTTTCATTTTTGTGAGGAACTTATACTTGGGTCAGATTGCTATTTTCCATTTAATTGTCATTGTCTTTAAATTTAATTGCTGGGAGGTTACACTTAGCTCTATTCCCATTAACATTTTTTTAATATTGTCTTTCGAATTTCTGTGGGGAGGTTACAGTACTTCAGATGATTGATTTCCGAATCCAAATAGTCCTATCAGAAATCGTTTTTTCTCTGTGTGCCAATGTATCTAAAATTCCTCTCTTCTGGGCTGGATGATGACAACTCTGAGCGCTAAGACATACAACAATGTGTGTCGCATTGCGTCCATTCGACTTTCATTGTACCAACACATATAAAAATGGGAATCTTCCCTCTTTCTCTGTCACGACAGTGAAGTACATTGTGACTGAGGAAGTCGGGATGAGGGTACACTTAGCATGGAAGCTCAAGATCCCTACAATGTCACTCCTTAAACACAACAACCAAATCAGCAAATTAAAAATTTTTTCGAATACAATATTTATAAAACAGCTAACAGACAATCAACACGTGGCCATCTTTAAGACAATACCAAAATCGCACAGATAGCTTGCTTCTTAAGCAAGGCAGCAATTTACACTAACAAAAATGACTTAAAGAGATGAGCCACAAAGCTTTCAATACTTAAAGGATCAAGAAATTACAATTTGGAGGTGATTTAAAGAAATGTATTACAGCTAATTTTTTTAACAGCAATAATTTACAATATGAAAGTGATTTATGAAACGCACATCAGTTCGTTAAGAACCCAAATAAAACAAGCAGCATAACAAGTTACAAATTAATACGATTCATTCTCAAGCAAATAAAAAAACTTATTTTTTTTAAATATACATGAAACATGTTAAATGTCTACCAAACGGGCAGTGACGCCAGGCTGCCCTGGGCAAAAGGTGACTTAACTTAAAATGCCGTAAGCAGCAGACCAGCCGTCCAAAACAACACCTAAACGCCGGGACCCAACTAGGAGTCACTTCCCATAAGACGTCACGTCAGAGCTTCAGTGCACCGAAGCGAAACGTGGCACCGCTCCCATACACCCCAACTCGCAGAAAACTGCAACACAAACAGACCACAGAAGACACGGCAAACACCAGCCAAACATCAATTAATATAACTTAAGAGATCAATAAATAACAATATAAATGAAGAAGCAATTGCTCTTTTACTGATACTGAGTGAGTGCATTCAAATAAATGCTCGTATATAAAGGAACTAAGTATAAGTGACTATCTTTACAGAATACGAGTCTTTACCAATAACTAAGTGCTTTCAAATAAATGCACGTATATAATTGACCCAAATTTTACAACAATATACAAGGGATGTCGATTTGATGGCAATCAAAATACACTGAAAATCTCCTACAGACAATACTGGATACTGTCCCAAAAACCCAAAATGTAACACATACACCCTCGTGCTAGTCAGCTTCCATATAGTAATCCAACCAGCGGATTTTTACAGAGAAGTAGTAACTGCTGGTCTCCATGCGGTCACACACTTTGCCGGCTGCTCTTACTTCAACAACGCGTTCATTAGGGCAAACCAAGCAACAAATACACTCCGTGCAACGAAAATGGTTCAACGGAACGAAGGCACCAAAATCACTTACACCTTCGATGGAGAGCGTTGTTCGAGATGGTGTCCAGGGATGGGTCTCTCCGAGAAAACAGGCACCAAGGCAATGCGACGAACAGAGTCCTGAGCTGACATCAGGCAGGTTCACCACAAACTCGCGACCGCCTTACGAGTTAGACCCGCCGTGCCGCTGCTGGCCGAGCACGTCTTTTTCCTATTTCGTCCACACAAGCGCGTCCTTGCGCCTCGTAACGAGTCCAACACCAACTGCCACGAGCACGAAACAGCCGCGAGATCACAACAGGGCAAAGATCCTAGTACAGCCGGGTAATCGATAGTGTCGTGCCAAAGAGCACGAGAAGGAGCACCACGGCTCATACATGTATGGGTGTATACTGTTATATGTTCAAAGAAGTGCTCAAGATGTTTTACGCCATGTGACTAGGCGCTACAGTCTGGAACCGCGCGACCGCTACGGTCGCAGGTTCGAATCCTGCCTCGGGCATGGATGTGTGTGATGTACTTAGGTTGGTTTGGTTTAAGTAGTTCTTAGTTCTAGGGGAATGACAGAATTTAAGTCCCATAGTGCTCAAAGCCATTTGAACCATTTTGAACCTGACCACAAACGTGTCGTCAACATAATGATAAAATGAGGCTGTACGAAGAGGAGCCAAATTCAATGCACGTTCTTCGGAACATTCCATAAAAAAGTTGGCCACTGCCGGAGACAACGAAGAACCTGTAGCATCCATGAAATTTGTAACTTTCCTTGTGAGTGCGGCAACAACTACGTCGGTCAGTCCATCCGTACCGTTGCCGACCGCTGCGAAGAATATCGATGGCATGTTACACTGAAGCTCCAAATAAACTGGTACACGCATGCATATCCAAATACAGAGATAAGTAAACACGCAGAATACAGAGGTCGGAAACGCCTTTATAAGACAAGTGTCTGGCGCAGTTGTTAGATCGGTTACTACTGCTACAATGGCAGGTTATAAAGATATAAAGTGAGCTTGAACATGGTGTTATAGTCGGTGCACGAGCTATGGGACACAGCATCTCCGAGGTAGCGATGAAGTGGGGATTTTCCTGAACGATCATTTCACGTGTGTACTGCGAGTATCAGGAACCCGGTAAAACAACAAATCTCCGACATCGCTGCGGCCGAAAAAAACCCTGCAAGAACGGGACCAACGACGACTGAAGATAATTGTGCAGCGTGACAGAACAGCAACCGTTCTACAAATTGCGGCAGACTTCAATTCTGCGTGATCAACAAGTGTCAGTGTGCGAACCATTCAACGAAACATCATCGATATGTGCTTACGGAGCCGAAGGCCCACTCGTGTACCCTTGCTGAACGCACGACACAAAACATTACAGCTCGCCAGGCCCATTGGCCTGTTGATGACTGGAAACATGTTGCCTGGTTTGACAAGTCTCTTTTCAAGCTATGTCGAGTGGATGGATTGGTGTGATGACAACCTCATGAATCCATGGACCCTGCATATCATCAGGGGGCTATTAAAGCTGGTGGAGGTTCTATAATAATGAGGAGCGTGTGCGGTTGGAGTGATGTGGATTCCCTGATATGTCTAGATTCGACTGTTACAGGTGTCACGTACGTAAGCATCCTGTCTCAGCAACTGCATCCATTTATGTCCATTGAGCATTCCGACAGACTGGGACAGTTCCAGAAGGATAATGCAGAGCCCACACTTCCAGAATTGCTACATGTTGACTCCAGAAACACTCTTTTGAGTTTAAACATTTCCAGTGGCCATCAAACTCCCCAGACATGAACATTATTGAGCATATCTGGGATGCCTTGCAAAGTGATGTTCAAAACAGGTCTCCACCCTCTCGTATTCTTATGGATTTATGGAGAGCCCTGCAGGATTCATGGTCTCAGTTACCTCCAGCACTACTTCAGACATTAGTTGCGTCCATGCCAGGGTCGTGTTGCGGCACTTCCGAGTGCTCGCGGAGGCCTTACACGATATTGGACAGGTGTACCAGTTTCTTTGGCTCTTCAGTGTAAAAATCGATTACTAGGGAAATCTGCAGTTTCTGAGGAAAGCTTCACAAAAAAACGCAAAATAAAGTTGAGCGAAACTAAAGTTCTGTCCCAGACTCCATACTGGGATTCTGTACTTGAAGGGGCTATAGAAATAGGAATATGAGACAGAAACTTTAACAGTGACAGAGGATATAATGTTATGGGTGCAGGGCACCGAGCTCTCGATGCAGAAAACGGGCAGAGATACTCTTCACAACGTTCACGCTACTATGGGAGGAGTGGCGCCACCAGCGGAGACGTTGTGACCACCTGAAACTGCATTACATAATTACCAACCAATTAGGAGCCGTCAATGGACCGTACATGGTAAAGCCAGTTCCTCCTGACGTAGCCGTCGAAAGCTTGAGGTTTCATACTGAATTGATGTGGCAAGAAGTCCGAGAGTGCTTTATACAGGTCTACTATTTATTTGTAGGATTTATTAATTTATAGTAACAGAGAAAATTGATTAGGTTTTTACTATTCGAACGAAGTCCGCCCCAGGTAGCTGAGTGGTCAGCGCGACGGAATGTCATACCTAACGGCCCGGGTTAGATTCCCGGCTGGGTCGGAGATTTTCTCCCCATCGACACATGTCGCCGAAGAGGCGTCAACTAGAAAGACTTGCACCAGGCGAACGGTCTACCCGACGGGAGGCCCTAGCCACACTTCATTTCCATTTCCATTCTAACAAAAGAAATAACAGTTTTAGTTTCAAATTAACGTGGCTAACATGACCCCAGCCTTGACTTTTAAAAACAAAAACAGAAGGCAAATAGAAAAAGAACTAGCGAGCATGTATAATAGGCACAGATCTGATTGTATGAACTCTTAGAGACACTACCACTGTGTTTGAAACGGCCCTAGTATGGCGTTATCGTTTATGAGTATAAAGGCCTTGTGGATAATATTATACATCCAGCCAGAACATTACGATCTCTGCCTAATGGTATGCTGGTCCACATTTGGAACACAATATAACAGCGATTCTGTGTAGGTATATGGAAACAGATGTCTGCGTACAGCAGATAATTACCGTATATTGAGGGTCGTGAGTTTTGAGCTCGAGTCTGTCGCTCGCTAGAGTCCCAGATGAGTCGATTAGGGGTTCAGGTCAGGTGAATGTGGTAGCCAAACCATCTGTGTGAGTTCACTGCCACGCTCCTCAGACCACCGTAGCGGAACTGTGGCATTGCGATACGGACAGGTGTGCTGCTGGAGGATGCGCTCACATGAAGCATGAAGGTATGAGAGTGGTCCGCAATAAGGTTCGCTTATTCCAAGCGTACACTGACCACAGCCACACGCCTTACGGTCCATCAGTTTGTCCTACAAATGCAAAATAATGTACTTTTAAAAGCCGGTCTCTCAGCTCTAAGAGCACCTTGGATGGAATGTTGTTTTCGTCGGGTACACTTTTCCTAGAAAACCTGAGTGTGCCACGTTGATCGGGAGATAATCATCCCTGCTGTTTCGTGGGAAGTTTGGTGGCTGTTTATTTTAAAAACATTTTTTCTGCCCTTGTGGGGGAAAAAGTGTGACAGCCTGATGCAACTCCATTTGAAGGAAGGACCTCTCTCTCTTGCAAGGCGGAAATATGGCACACTGGATGTTTTTTTAAAAAAAACCTGTAAGTGGGACTTCGGGATGGTATTTTCTAGAATTTTGGACTTGAGGAAACAGCCCATTAGGTGACTTAAAAAGATACCTGAGAAGTGGGATCTTGGCGATTTTCCCAGTACTGCATGTGTTGGAAGTAAGCCCACTGGATTACTTATTACACATTTGCTAGGGGGGCACTGTATCGCTGAAAAAAAAAACTCTTTCCTCAATGTTTAGTAGAGCCTCACGACTGGCGGAGTATTCTTTTGCGTGAATTTTGTAGAGAGCAGAAAGAAAAGAATATTTTTGACACATTGAATGAAGACTAGAAAGTAGATGTTCTGGAGGCACTGAGAAGTGGAAGTTCGGACCTTGGAGGTGTGGCAGGCACTACACTTCGGTTTCTAATGATCAGC
The DNA here is from genome assembly GCF_023898315.1 of Schistocerca nitens. Lineage (NCBI taxonomy): Eukaryota > Metazoa > Arthropoda > Insecta > Orthoptera > Acrididae > Schistocerca > Schistocerca nitens. Next base: position 378,665,842 of record NC_064621.1, on the reverse strand, counting down.
CAGTGGCTGATGATTAGTGGGTGACTGGACGCCTCAGTGTATAGAGGCGAATCATGAACAATGGTGAGATTATCTGGCAGTGTAAGGCAACTGGAAAGAAAAACAGCCGGCCGCTGTGACGGAGCGGTTCTACGCACTTCAGTCCAGAACCACGCTGCTGCTACGGCCACAGGTTCGAATCCTGCCTCGGGCATATATGTGTGTGATATCCTTTGGTTAGTTAAGTTTAAGTAGTTCTAAGTCTAGGGGACTGATGACCTCAGATGTTAAGTGCCATAGTGCTCAGAGCCATTTGAAGTACTTGAAGAAAAACAGTTGAACGTTTTTGGCCCGTAGCTCCTAGGGATTCGAGTGCTCATCATTGATCGAGCAGGCCTTGTATTTCCGGCATGACTGGGTGACGATTTTCGAAAATGGTCTACTGAGACAATGGTCACTGCGATCCAACTTGTCCCTTATGGACTGTGCCAAACCAGTCAACCTCTGATTGGACTGAAGTGCGTTTCCATGACTGATAGAGCCCAATGAATGTAATAAACTGGGGCTAAATTCGGCCAAGACATTTAGTACCGTAATTAGACGGAAACCTCCTTTTAAAATATTAAACCTTTAATGCTTTTTGTAAGAACCAACGCCCAGGACATATTTACGAAGGCCATTCTATTCATTTCACTCAGTCCACTGCGTGACAATATGATTTACGTATATTAGTTTGCTGGGGGTAAACTCTGTCTCTCTCTCCGTCAGTCCAGCCCGTGCAGATCACTATCACAATCGAAAGACTTGCTAACTCTGTTGGCTTCATATATGTTCCCTGCCAGTAGGGATCCTTTATGACCACCTGTATTTGCTCATTTTATACTGCTGTGACTGGTGCACCATTGTCCATACTGATATAGCAATATGTCACTCAATTTCCTTCATGGTACGGTCACAGGAACATAAAGACATGATTGCTCCATGCTACCCCTATATCACATCTCCAGTTCCTCAGTTCTTCCATTACTTAAAGATCTTGCATTATGGTGATGAAAGCTATATTGTCTTTCAATCCAGACTGCTGAAAATGTAGTTTTCATACAGCCGGTTTGGAAGGTTTGTTTAGTATATGCCAGCTATGTTTTTATTGATTACAGATGACACATCATGTGTGGCAGACATGAAAGCAAAGATCCAATACAGAAACAGCTCATACATGAGTAAAAGTCAGCTTTTAACTCTTGCAGTCTGTCAAGGATTTTCAGACTCCATCTGTACAAAACACTGTTTTGGTGCAAATCATGGAGTGTAAAGGAAAAGCACTTCAATAACCTTTGTAGTTTAGGCAGTAAGTGAATAGAATCTTGATAGTACAGAAGAAACCTCAGCGTTATATGGGTAGATCCCATTCCACCTCTATCACTCCCTTCTCACCACATGTTTGTGTGCTCGTAAGCTTAGTGAGCAGTCTCATCTCGCTGACCAAATGTTCTGCTTCTTGGAACAAGTCTTGACTTGCTGGTACAGCATATGTCATTGGAACAAGTCACAACTTGCCACAATAATTCCATTATTTATGGGTCCATTATTTACAAATGCGTGTATCAAGGATGATGTATGGGCAGTTAGTTACAGTTACAAATTTAACAATGGTTGTATAAGGGGCTGTTTCTTACAAGTTCTGTGTAACAACGGGAATGTATGGGGAATTTTGTTACAATTTTATTTGATACTGAGTTCCAGTAGCTGACATCCACTATTAGTACATTATTTTTCTTAACTTCTGAATAAAATGATGTATTCAGGGTAGTTGTAGTGACCATAATTCTGGGATAGAACAGCCACCAAGTCAACTGACGTCACTGGAATACCCAGTAGCGCTGGGTGCAATGGAAGTCGCCCTCCCAACAGACAATTGCTCCACAACAATATCAAGGTTAATGGCAGTCAAATAATCAACTTACTATCATTGTCCCACAATAGTACCTAGGATCCTGCAATCAGACCGTAAGCCGAAGATCATTGCCCCACAATAGAATTCGGGTAATGATGTTCAGCTTACGGGGTGATTCACATTGCCCCACAATAGAATTCGCGTCCCCCCCCCCCCCCATGAAGCATGGACTTTGCCGTTGGTGGGGAGGCTTGCATGCCTCAGTGATACAGACAGCCGTACCGTAGGTGCAACCACAATGGACGGGTATCTGTTGAGAGGCCAAGCAAACGTGTGGTTCCTGAAGAGGAGCAACAGCCTTTTCAGTAGTTGCACGGGCAACAGTCTCGATGATTGACTGATGTGGCCTTGTGACACTAACGAAAACGGCCTTGCTGTGCTGGTACTGCGAACGGCTGAAAGCAAGGGGACACTACAGCCGTAATTTTTCCCGAGGGCATACAACTTTACTGTATGGTTAAATGATGATGGCGCCCTCTTGGGTAAAATATTCCGGAGGTAAAACAGTCCCCCATTAGGATCTCTGGGCGGGGACTACTCAGGAGGACGTCGTTATCAGGAGAAGGAAACGCGTTCTACGGGTTGGAGCGTGGAATGTCAGATCCCTTACTCGGACAGGTAGGTTAGAAAATTTAAAACGGGAAGTGGTTAGGTTAAAGTTAGATATGGAGTGAATTAGTGAAGTTCGGTGTCAGGGGGACCAAGACTTCTGGTCAGGTGAATACAGGGTTATAAATACAAAATCAGATAGGGGTAATGCAGGAGTAGGTTTAATAATGAATAAGAAATATATGAATGTGGGTAAGCTACTACAAACAGCATAGTGAACGCATCATTGTGGCCAGGATAGCCATAAAGCCCATGCCTACCACAGTAGTACAAGTTTACATGCCAACTAGCTCCGCAGATGACGAACAGATTGATGAAATGTATGATGAGATAAAAGAAATTATTCAGATAGTGAACGGAGACGAAAATTTAATAGTCATGGGTGACTAGAACTCGACAGCAGGAAAAGGAAGAGAAGGAAACGTAGTAGGTGAGTATGGAATGGGAGTTAGGAATGAAAGAGGAAGCCACCTGGTAGAATTTTGCACAGAGCATAACTTAATCATAGCTAACATTTGGTTCAAGAATCATGAAAGAAGGTTGTATACATGAAGAGGCCTGGAGATACTGGAAGGTGTCAGATAGATTATATAATGGTAAGACAAAGATTTAGGAACCATGTTTTAAATTGTAAGACATTTCCAGGGGCAGATGTGGACTCTGACCATGAACTGCAGATTAAAACTGAAGAAACTGCAAAGAGGTGGGATTTTAACGAGATGGGACCTGGGTAAAGTGACAGAACCAGAGCTTTTACAGAGTTTCAGGGAGAGCACTAGGGAACGATTGACAAGCTTCGGGGAAAGAAATACAGTAGAAGAAGAATGGGTAGCCTGGAGAGACGAAATAGCGAAGGAAGCAGAGGACCGAGTAGGCAAAAAGACGAGGGCTAATAGAAATCCTTGGGTAACAGAACAGATATTGAGTTCAATTGATGAAAGGAGAAAATATAAAAATGCAGCAAATGAAGCAGGCAAAAAGGAATACAAACGTCTCAAAAATGAGATCGACAGGAAGTGCAAAATGGCTAAGCAGGGATGGCTAGAGGACAAATATAAGGATGTAGTGGCGCATATCACTAGGGGTAAGATACACTACTGGCCATTAAAATTGCTACACCACGAATATGAAGTGCTACAGACACGAAATTTAACCAGCAGGAAGAAGATTCTGTGATATGCAAATGATTAACTTTTCAGAGTATTCACACAAGGTTGGCTCCGGTGGTGACAACGTACTGACATGAGGGATGTTTCCAACCGCTTTCTCACACACAAACAGCAGTTGACTGGCGGTGACTGGTGAAACTTCGTTGTGATGCCTCGTGTATAGTGGAGAAATGCGTACCATCACGTTTCCGACTTTGATAAATGTTGGATTGTAGCCTATCGCGATTGCGGTTTATCGTATCGCGACATTGCTGCTCGCGTTGGTCGAGATCGAATGACTGTTAGCAGAATATGGAATCAGTGGGTTCAGGAGGGTAATACGCAACGCCGTGCTACATCCCAACGGCCTCGTATCACTAGCAGTCGAGATGACAGGCATCTTATCCGCGTGGCTGTAACGGACCGTGGAGCCACGTCTCGATCAATGAGTCAACAGATGTGGACGTTTTCAAGACAATAACCACCAGCACTAACAGTTCGACGACGTTTGCATCAGCATGGACTATTAGCTCAGAGACCATGGCTGCGGTTACACTTGACGCAGCATCACAGACAGGAGCGCCTGCGATGTTGTACTCAACGACGAACCTGGGTGCACGAATGGCAAAACGTCATTTTTTCGCATGAATCCAGGTTCTGTTTACAGCAACATGATGGTCGCATCCGTGTTTGGCGACATCGCGGTGAACGCACATTGGAAGCGTGTATTCGTCATCGCCATTTTGGCGTATCACCCGGCGTGATGGAATGGGGTGGCATTGGTTACACGTCTCGGTCACCTCTTGTTCGCATTGACGGCACTTTGAACAGTGGACGCTACATTTCAGATGTGTTACGACCCGTGGCTCTACCCTTCATTCGATCCCTGCGAAACCCTACATTTCAGCAGGATAATGCACGACCGCATGTTGCAGGTCCTGTACGGGCCTTTCTGGATACATAAAATGTTGGACTGCTGCTCTGGCCAACACATTCTCCTGATCTTTCACCAATTGAAAACGTCTGGTCAATGGTGGCCGAGCAACTGGCTCGTCACAATACGCCAGTCACTACTCTGATGAACTGTGGTATCGTGTTGAAGCTGCATGGGCAGCTGTACGTGTACAAGCCATCCAAGCTCTGTTTCTCAATGCCCAGGCGTATCAAGGCCGTTATTACGGACAGAGGTGGTTGTTCTGGGTACTGATTTATCAGGATCTATTTTCCCAAATTGCGTGAAAATGTAATCACATGTCAGTTCTAGTATAATATATTTATCCAATGAATACCCGTTTATCATCTGCAATTCTTCTTGGTGTAGCAATTTTAATGGCCAGTAGTGTAGATACTGCCTACAGCAAAATTAAAGAGACCTTTGGAGAAAAGAGAACCACTTGCATGAATATCAAGAGCTCAGATGGAAACCCAGTTCTAAGCATAGAAGGGAAAGCAGAAAGATGGAAGGAGTATACAGAGGGCCTATTCAAGGGCGATGTTCTTGAGGACAATATTGTGGAAATGCAAGAGGATGTAGATGAAGATAAAATGGGAGATATGATACTGCGTGAAAAGTGTGGCAGGGCACTGAAAGACTTAAGTCGAAACAAGGCCCCGGGAGTAGATAACATTCCATTCCAACTACTGATAGCCTTGGGAGGGCCAGCCTTGACAACACTCTACCATCTGGTGAGCAAGATGTATGAGACAGGCGAAATACCCGCAGACTTCAAGAAGAATACAATAATTCCAATCCCAAAGAAAGCAGGTGTTGACAGATGTGAAAATTACCGAAGTATCAGTTTAATAAGCCTTGGCTGCAAAATACTAACACGAATTATTTACAGACGAATGGAAAAACTGGTAGAAGATCAGTTTGGATTCCGTAGAAATGTTGGAACACGTGAGGCAATATTGACCCACGATTTATCTAAAAAAAATAGATTAAGGAAAGGCAAACCTAGGTTTCTAGCATTTGTAGACTTAGAGAATGCTTTTACAATGTTGACTGGAATACTCTCTTTCAAATTCTTGAGGTGGCAGGGCTAAAATACAGGGAGCGAAAGGCTATTTACAATTTGTAGAGAAACCAGATGGCAGTTATAAGAGTCGAGGGGCATGAAAGGGAAGCAGTGGTTGGGAAGGGAGTGAGACAGGGTTGTATCCTATCCCCGATTATTCAATCTGTATATTGAGCAAGCAGTAAAGGAAACAAAAGTAAAATTCTGATTGTGAATTAAAATCCATGGAGAAGAAATAAAAACTTTGAGGTTCGCCGATGACGCTGTAATTCTGTCGGGGACGGAAAAGGACCTGGAAGAGCAGCTGAACGGAATGGACAGTGTCTTGAAAGGAGGATATAAGATGAACATCAACAAAAGCAAAACGAGGATAGTGGAATGTAAGCGAATGAAATCGGGTGATGCTGAAGGAATTAGATTAGGAAATGAGACACTTAAAGCAATAAATGAGTTTTGCTATTTGGGAAGCAAAATAATTGATGATGGTCGAAGTAGAGAGGATATAAAATGTAGACTGGCAATGGCAAGCAAAGCATTTCTGAGGAAGACAGATTTGTTAACATCGAGTATAGATTTAAGTGTGAGGAAGTCGTTTCTGAAAGTATTTGTATGGAGTGTAGCCATGTATGGAAGTGAAACGTGGACGATAAGTAGCTCGGACCAGAAGAGAATAGAAGCTTTTGAAATGTGGTGCTACAGAAGAATGCTGAGGATTAGATGGGTAGATCACATAATTAATGAGGAGGTATTGAATAAAATTGGGGAGAAGAGAAATTTGTGGCATAACTTAACTAGAAGAAGCTATCGGTTTATAGGACATGTTCTGAGGCATAAAGGGATCACCAATTTAGTAGTGGAGGGCAGCGTGGAGGGTAAAAATCGTAGAGGGAGACCAAGAAATGAATGCACTAAGCAGATTCAGAAGGATGTAGGTTTCAGTAGGTACTGGGAGATGAAGAGGCACAGGATAGAGTAGCATGGAGAGCTGCATCAAACCAGTCTCTGCACTGAAGACTACAACAACAACAGAATTCGGGTGATGATAGTAATCGTTGTCAGATGACCATCATTATCCCTATAGCATCTTGGACGATCGTTGTCATATGACATCAGACCATTATTGCCTCTCACCACTCCACAGTACCATGTGGGTTAATGGTAGTCACCATAACTGAGAACACAAGTACTTTCTCTGTAGTTGCACAGATTCCACACGTACGAGAAATGGTCCTGTTGTTGCAATCATTGCACTTTGATCAACGTGTTGCACAGATGTGTGGAAGCACTATGTTTGGAGTGGTACAGATTCTAATCATTGCCCATGCTGTGTCCTGATCATCGGACTCTTGCCAGTATTTGTTGGTTTTCACTGAACTTAGACGAGTTTTTGACAAATAGTGTAACGGTATTAGCCGCTATAGTTCCCTCCATACATCTGTGACATATGGGGAAATTTGATAACATTTCATGTAACAATGGTGAAGTGTGGGATAATTCGTTGCAATTTAGCCATAACATGGATTTTTGCTGGTCCATTTGTCAGAGTTTTTTATTAGTATATCGATGTATAGCGAACTGTCTTACAATTTTACTTTAACAGGAGCATTTCGTTTCAATTTGTGTGTAACATTAGTGATGAATCGGGTTATCTGTTACAATTTTACTGTAATATCGCGATGTTACATGATGAAGTATAAGCCAAGTAAATATTTTGCTGTTGTGGGGCCTTAACCTCGTCTTATTTTAGTTCAAGATTTATATAAAGTAGATTCATGTTAAATGATTTAATTGTTTTCTTTTAGTTTCTCTTGGCAAAACTTTTGTTCCCTCACTAGCTGTCCGCTAGAGGAATTTATATAACTGCGTACCTATCTTGATGCTCGCTGAGAACACGACACAGGAAAGAGAAGCAGCTAGGCACCAAAAGGGCAGTTTCTGGGAAGTGAGGGTGGCCACAATTCCTGCAGATCAGAGGGGGGGAATCTGTCTGTGTCTGGCTGAACTGGTAGAATCGGCTTCCCTTTACAAGCAGGGAATGGACAACAAACAGAGGGGTGCTAGGTAATAAAATTGGGTCTTGAGTCAAAGGGAGTTGGGTGAGCGTACGCAGGGTAACGCTGTTTGAGAGTAAGGCACACGACTAAAGAATGCAGATAGCAGGGCTTGCACTCCCAGGTCACGAAATCAGAGAAGCACTCAAAGTTACACGTTCGATTGTTGAGTGAATTCTTATTCCCATAAGAAGGGAAGAGAGGAATCCAATACTGGTGTGTGGAACTGCAGCGATGACTTTGGCCGTACATTCCGCCGGTGATGGCAAGTCCCTCTGTCTCCTCTGTGCTGGACACGCTGGTAGGAGGGGGTTAAAATTTATTGTAAATTATTTTGCTCTGGGACTGCATCTGGCTTCTGCAAGGAGACTCTTCACAGGGCTCTAAAGAGCTCACTGCTCCACAATCAGGTGGCGAGCCGAAACCAAATGATTCTGATGTCAGATTCTACTATTGGCAGGTTTCGTTCTACTTGGAGACTTACGGTTTGGACTTCAGAGGCCAAAGAGCTGGTGTGTTGAGTGGTACTTAAGATAAGTAAATAAATTAGTGAAATCAAAGTGAAGTAGAAATTAGAAAATAAGTAAAAAACTTGGTTTAGTTTAGAGAGTTACATACTGGCAAACAGCGGGCAGAACAGCAGAGCAGAAGAGACGATGACCGTGAAGTCAGCAAGTTCCACATAAGCGGGTGCTGTCGATTCAGCCGTCAGGGCATCGCCTGACCGGCTCACGTGTTCCTCAGTTGTCGCATGCGAGCAAAGGCCCTCGCCTACATTCCAAGAGCCAATGACCGACGTTAAGATGATTCTTCGAGAAGCTTTTCAACGTGACAGACGAGGCAATGACCGTGAAGTCGTTCACCTCCAGTGAACTGAAGTGAATAAATACGCGAGACGCAGTGGGCCCGATGGAGGAAGAGAGAGGAAGAAGAGAAGCGTAGCAGTAGTTTTCAGTCAGTTTCGGTGCTGAAGACCGTCATTCAAGAAGAGACTACATCATGCACAGACGCACCAAATCCGCTGCTGTAATGGAATAGCAAGCAGCAGCCTCGGCGCCAGAAGACAGAAGTTAAAAGGTATTTGAAGTCTGATTTTTACTTACCCGGGTGACTCGTGAGGACGGGAAGGAGACGGCCTCACATCAGCAGTCACCTGTGAGCTGGCATGAAGATCTGACAGCCGAAGACTGGCAAGCGGGAGTCCGTTATTCGAGTCCGGGACACTGGCCTTCCCACGCCGCGCCGCTCCGCTGGCCGACACTCAACACACGCGGCCGCTTAGAGAAGAGAAACACTGGGACGCCACATCCAAGGTATCACCATCCGATGCACGACTTCGATCGCAATAATTAAGCGGGGCACCTCGCGCTGCGCGTCTCCAGTCAACTGGGCGAGACGGCGACACGAGATACACACCGCCACGCGTAATCAGACGCCGCCGCTGCCGCAGCAGAAGGCTTCGCAAACGACACAGCTGCCGCTCTCCGAGCCAGAACATCGAGTAAGGAAACAGTTGTACAAATCTTCAATAAAAGTTATCTTATGTAAAAATGATGTTTCATTCGACCTCATACCCGAGCCAAGGAAGAACCCACCCTGCCCACATGTTGTTAAGAGAGAAAAATTAATTACTTTAGTATTTTCACCCTGACATAATGCTTTAGAATCAAATGCCCTTTGCAGAAATGCTCATCCTGACAATTGACTAGCATCAAAAGAGAAAACCCAGTTACATTTAGTATCACAAGTGTTACAGGTGTACAAACTGGCTTCCAAACAGTAACTGCTCATTTTGTTGAAGTGAGAAGTTTTCAGTAATCTGTAGATTGTTGCCATTTTGGCCTAAATGGTATCCATACTTCTAGCAGCACTGCTGGAGTGCTGAGGAGGGCAACAGTAGCATTCTGTTTGCATCTGCTTCTGGCAGACGAGGTGAGGGCGAGACTTGCAGCCGCATCATGTTGTCTGCTGTCATAATCATTGATGAAGTCGTGTTAAGGATCCTGCTCTATGTGAAGAACTAAGTTCGCATCAGAGAGAAGAGAGACAGGATTCAGTTCACATTGGCATGGACGGAGGGAAAACAGAACATAGGCAAGTAGTAATGATCTTTCAGCCTTCTTTTCCTGTCCTATTAGAACCAAGTGGTCACTCATTTGGTCGGTTAAATTTGTAGTAACATGTGTCGTGGTGTTAGAAGAAAAGTAACTGCGCTAGTTTCCTTCCTTAATTCATCCTCGGTCTTCCTCCATTAATTATTGTGAATAAATGTCAAATTATAATTCTTCCTTTTGTATTTCTTCTTGTACCAAGATATTCGACGTTTTCTTTCAAGTATATGTTACACTTAAAACGGCCCTAATAGTGTTACATTTTATAAGTACAGTAACGTTTCTGTATCACTGTTTTTCATTAAATAAATTGTGAGATAACATAGTTGTTGCCATTATTAATTACTAATTGATTATTAATTAGTAACTTGATAGTGCTTTCTTTACGCATAGCAGCTTCATGACCATTAAGTTCATGGAAGCCCCAGCATCATGGGATCCAGAGCGTCAATGACTGGAACAGAAGTGTTATGTTAAGTCCAAGCGATTTAACATCTAACATAATGGAAGGCTTTTCTGATTTATGCATTTCCAGGCGATACTTTGCAAAATTGTGATGTACAGGGTGAAGTATCAAGTAGTTTCAACTGTGTAGTTACGTAAGTTACGAATCTCAGTATTTCGTACTGTAAGAATATATCATAGCATGGGAATCTTGAAAATGTTAGGCTGACTTTGCGATTGGTACTAGGTGAACTAAGGCAGGTTTCAACCAAATGGTAGCAGTGAAACGTGACTTCAATTTAGTTTAACTTCTTCATCATTGTCTGCCAAAGTTTGTATATTTGTATGACACTTGTAAATGCCCAGATTGTAAAATACGACTGGGCCTGTAAGGCAAGGCTGTTAGCAGGCTTAACTCACACGGACCGTGACAGGTGGTATGCTGTGTTTGAGTCAGGTTTCGACAAAGTCAACAAGTACAGGCTTGACGGAGACGCGACAAAGGATCCTGCGGCTTATGTTGCCTGTACCTGCCACAGTTAACTTTCGACAACGACATGCGGACGTTACTGACTGGTTTTGAAAGCTGGGATACTTTTCAAAATGGCACAAAATTACTATCATTCGGCTACTTCTGAACATGAGGCCCATTTGCGCAAAATTCAGACCGCTCGGATATTTTTTAACATGGCACAGAATTCATATTGTTCAGGTACATGTTTATGAACATGGCGACATTTTATGCAAAATTCAGATCATTCGGATACTTCTGAACACGGTGCGAAATAAATATCATTTGAATACTTTTGAAGTTCAAGTTGTTTTATGTTTCATTTTGTTTTGTTTTTCAATGCATAAAACTGAGGTGATTTTATCATTTTTGTCTAACTGTGTACGTATAAAATTAATATTATTTCAAACTTCACATTATTTATGGTAATTACTTATTGATGCCAATATCACCTTGTAATTATTTATGAAGAAAACGTCCACTCTGTTTTCCCTTTTGTGGATTCGGCTCCCAAGAGCATTATCTAGTGGTATACGTCAGGCCTCCTGAGAGGGCAGTGAGCCGTGCTTTGAGGATCGGTAACTCGTGTCACGCTCTGCGTTCCCCAGATTTTACTGTCTTGAGCGACCACTGATTCCGTGCCAAGCTCTCTTAATGTGAGAGGTGCGAGAGTACGACGTTGTCGCTTGAAGAAGACTGACCATGTTTAACAACCGAGGCAGGAGATTTCCTATCTGGGAAAATGGACAAGCAGCCTGAGTTGGTATTGGAGCACACCTGTTCACGCTGATATCTGGAATACATCAGATCAGCACCCCATCAGCATAGTACTGGACAGGAGATTGTGTGGGCAGCAGCTTATGGAGGAGGGAACCATCAAAGTTGGGAGTGGAACCACTACACCTTGGCGAGGTCGCTACCGCTGAGCCTCCTGCCAACTACTATACTTGGTGAGTGCGTGTTTGAACAGATTTAAAATTGTGACTGCTCGGCTAAATTGCGTGAATTAGAATTAAATTATCACACATAGAAATTTAGTTATGGTGGGCTCGGTGTATGATTGACACCTAGTAACATTCTGAATTGTGTACCTTCGTGTGAACCACGCTTAAGCTACTATTCTAAGTGCTATTTTGTTTAACAAGTGTTCGGAGTATAGCTAAATCTCTTATGGTGCACATTACCTCGTGAGTTTTATTTTTGCTCTCTGTATTACGTAATGTACATTTGGAGAATATTTAAATTGAGTTGTTATTGTGTGTCAAATGTTATCTGAACTTCCTCATGTAGTGTTACATCTACGTCGAGACTAGATTGTGTGGCATTAATAACTTGTTCTGCTAATTAGGTTTTGCTTATTGCTGAGCCAATGGTGTCTGCATTACGAAATTATTTTTATTTGCAACTGCGTGAACTATTACCAAGTCGTTATTGTTCGTTCATTGAACTACGGGTGTGGGACACTACTGTGCAAAGTTGGGCACCTGCCTCCATTTGGATTCTATTATATAGTGTTATGTCAAGGAAAAGGGTTCCGATTTCATTCTGTGTTACCAGTTTAAAACAGTCTGAGTTCAACTGCGCATTTGCATCCAGTCTAGTTGGCAACAACTGTGGTTTGAATCCTGTCTCCCAGTGTGTCTCTGGGGAGCGGGATGATTTCGTTCAGCTGAAGCTGCTGGTATTTCTTTTTTTTTTTCCTGTCAATTGAACGCAGATTTGAGAGGTCTAATAAAGAGAGTTACTGCTCAGGATGATGATCAGCTTCCCACCACCCGGTTTTTCCACTTCTCAAGTGGTTGGTTTGAAAGAAGGTGTAATTGAGCATCATTTGTAATAAGGAAAAGTTTTTGGTGGGTTATTTGTGTTAAACTTTTCTTTAACAAATTTTGCTTGCTTGTTATGTTCGCCGCTGTGTTCAGTGTTACCAGGGACGCCTGCGGCGGCACTCTGTCCTCGCAGTTAGCATCACAGCTATGGGCTAATCCCACAACGGGATTTGAGTATGAGTTCAACAAATGTTAAATAAAAGACATTAAAATGCATACATCTCCGATGCAACAGTAAGCTCCAGGCCTACTCCAAGGCAAGGAATTAGAAACAAGTACATAATGTTGGTATCCAAAGACCGTTAGCCACCTCACCACTAGGAGGTACTCAATCCAGTTAAATTTTCCTTTTACTAATAACACTTGGAAGCGTAAGGCAAATGACGACATTTCGCTGACATAAGAATGTTATTCTGCTCCCACATAGACAAGATACGACCAAGCTGGCCAAACTCTATCCACGTGTCAAAACAGAAGCAAACAGTAATATTTCACTGATTAGCCCGTCGGCTAATGTTAATTACTCAAATAAACTGCCGGGCTCCTAAACCACTACTAAAATGATAATGACTATTAAACACCTATTTTTTTAACGAAAACAAGAAACTCAGTGTTCGGTTTGCCCAATGGCTTCAATCACACGCCCAAAAGGACCTTACAATGATAGAATCACTGAATACATTACTTTCCCAAAATTACTAAAGCCAAGTATTAATCCGGCAACACCCCTGCCGCAGCACGATACCAATGAATGACAATAAACTACTCAACTTGAGGATGGAACAAGATATTGGCAGAAGCGCTTGTGACCTGCCAACACCTAGTGTGATGACAGGAAAGCCGCCGAAGCAGAAGGAAATCGCGTCCCTGTCCCGAAGCAGCAGAAGAGCAACTCGTCAACCGCTGCCAATACGAGGCTGTCAACATATACCAAACAACAAACAGCAAACAAATTTGATAAAAACCAGCGTACACAGTAATACTGAAACAGGCAATTAATGATTTTTTCAAGGAAAGTGACTATTAAAACTTCATTATAGGAGCGACTCACCCACCCATGAAAACTGAATGTTAACCTTCCTAGTAATAACAAGGAGCAATGTACGAAGCTATTTAAAAGAATAATCACATAATAATGAAACAAGATTGAATAAGTAAAGGTATACCTATACTGGGGCCTCTAAGGGACTAATAGACACTGTAATCTGGATACGCAGCAAATGGCAGACGGCCAGTTAAAATGTACAAATGTAACCTGAAAGTCCCGTCAACACAGAGTAACAGTGTGCAAATACAAACACGCATGCACACGTGAACAACGCGCGCTTATTCTTAGGCTGAGGACCTATAGCTTCAGCTACAGGCCAAATCCAGTAACTTGCCCCAGGAAGGGCCATGAGGTCTACAACAAACAGACATTACAATCAGTAGTATCAAATACTCAATGATAACAAACAACGATTTCAGATACCAGATAAACATTGCAAAATACTTGCTTGGCGCTTACAGAAACCACAAAAGGGGTCCGACTCAAACCAGGTCAGAATTAACAGTCTTTAAGTTCACTACTTACTGAACGGACTTCACAAATAATTTAAAAAAAAATCAATGAAGCCAATCGCTTCAGGACTCCAGGTAGGAACCAGATAATTCTGTCCTCCTGCTCGTGGCTTTTAACAAATTGCTCAGTACGTCTTCGGCGTATTTAGCACACCACAATTTACCGATGCACTCATAACCAGATTGCACGCGACGAGAGCCGCTCCTTGCCTGATACACTCGCCGATAACAACAATCAACGGTGCAGGAAAACTCGAGCTCCCATAGCCCAACGGGTAACGGTGTTAAATTTCTGCAATAGCCAGGACGCCAGTTACGCAGGCACACCCATTCAGCTCCGTGTCCCACACACCACTCACTATCACACAGCCTCAAAAGAAACAGATAATCATGCAAAGATGATACGACGAGGGCCAGAAATGGATGGAACGCGCGCACAAGTGGAGCTGCGCCGGTAGGATCGCGCGCGCGCCCTCCCAGAAACCGCCAAGGCTCAATTACGCAAAGTATAAAATCATGCAAAAGAAATAAGGAGCGTGAGGAAGTGTGAGGAAAGCCAAGCTTTCGCCCTTGTCTTTTCCGTTTGTGAAACACCTTTTCCACAAGAGCAAAAGCGCGCAAGGGTGATACGACAGAAAGTGTCGAGATAGGAGTTACGGGCGACTTTATTGCGTTCAGTATAGGGGACACTATTCACACGGAAAAAAGTTAACCGCAGTCAAACTGAGCTGTGCGTAGTACCATTCAGCAGCGACAGTGAGAGGACGTATTTTAGTGCACTCCCAAGACATTACTACGTGCACATATACGTTTATCAACACTTCTGAATTAACGTCTCTGATTATTATTTGCTATGGTTTGCAACACTTACACCTCTAAATTATGTGTTGCAAAGATTGCACCACTTTGCTTCAAGCAGACGTAATAAGCCAGCCAAAGTGACGCTGTTGTCGTACCGTTTTAACGAGAGGTATGAAGAATGCGCAGGAGTGTTTTTGCCAGCATGTCTTCTATTGCACTGCTCATAACATGGCAAGCTACAGAGTATTCTTTTGTTATTCTGGTAAAAGGGGAGCTACACTTAATTCAACACGTACTGTCATCAAGTGTGTCTTTGGTCACTATAGCGACTTTTATGCGAAAATCTTGTAACTATTTAGTTTAAAATATCCGTTTCATTTAACTTAAATACAGCATCAAAATTTATCAGTGCTGGGTCTAACAACAGTATCAGTAATTTACAATGTACTGCTCACTTTACTAGATAATTTTACACATCTTTGAGGGGCCGCTTTGTTGCAGTACTTTCAAGGTTCTTTCCTTCAAAATGTGATGACTGCAAATATTACCGAAGAATTTCTGGTGGAATTTCTCAATGTGAGTTTTTCTCGGTCCACGTTCCAGAGTTGAGTGCAGTCAGTATTGGTACGTTTAGTGGAACAGACAATTGCGCCGAAAATTTTATTGTTAAGTACAACGACGAGATCATTTTTCTACTTTCGACCTTGCTGTTCAGTCTATACATCGAAGAAGAAATGACGAAAATATAAAATAGGCTCAAGTGTGGGATTAAAATTCAGGATGAAAAGATATCAATGATAAAATTACCTAATGTCATTGATAACCTTAGGAAAAGTGAAGAGGAATAGCAGGCCCCGTGAATGGAATGAAAAGTCTAATGAATAAGGAGTACGGACTGAGAGTGAACCGGAGAAATATTTACGTAATGAGAAGTAGCAGAGATGCGAGTAGAGAGGAACTTAACATCGGAATTGGTGATCACGTAGTAGTTAAAGATTTCTGCTACCTTGAATGCAAAATAAACCATGATGGGTGAAGCAAGGAAGGCACAAAAAACAGAGTAGCACGGATAAAAACGGTTTTCCTGAACAAGAGAAGTCTACTGGTGTCGAACGTACGCCTTGATTAGAGAAAGAAGATTCTAAAACTGTACGTTTGGAGCACTGCATCTGCAAGGCGTTGTTTGCTTTAATCATAAGTACGTGTCTGAGTTAAGCTAAACGTTATTATTTTCATATAAATAAAAGTATTATCTTCTCAATACCCTTCAAATCATTAGCATTCCTGTTGTCACTTTCAGAGCTCAAATTAATAATCAAATTAATTAACTTAATAAGATTGAACCTTAAATTTCTGGTGTACCTATGTACTACCACAGCAAAATAAAAATAGTGAATAGGTGAGGGAGTATGAATGAGAACACTGACGTATTTAAGTTTACAAAATAAGACAAGTTTTATTAATCCTTTTGTAACTGCAACTGGCTGATAAATCTTACACAAAAAATGACAGACACAAATCGGAAAAGAAATGGAGTTTGATTGGCAAAGCATACATTGGGATAGGAGCTATAAAATTCTCCCCATAATTAACCCCTTTCTGAATACAATCTGACTTCCATGAGTCCACTGTGAGTCCCAAATCAATTCAAATGGAATCAACTACGACCACAGGGAGCCGGTCAGCAGCATTTTACCCTTTCACTCTGATCCTGGCGGCACAAGAAACTGGATCGCTGTGAGCGAGAAGCGGTGCGTTGTGGCAGTTGTAATGTGCAAACTATGCGGTTTAGCGTCCTGATTATCAGAACACAGGAAACTTCTGTATCAGAGTCCTGAAACCTCAGCTTATTTCAGTGTCAGGTGCACCCGGTTGCTGGCCTGGCCTAGCCAATTTTACTCACAGGCATATCGGGGCCTGCTGGTTATCAAACGTCAGACAGCCGACTCAAGACGAGTAAGTGCACCCTCGTGACACACGATGTGTCCGAGATGATATTCAGTTCCACTATCAGTAGAGTTGGAAACATGATGATGATGATGACGTTTGGTTTGTGGGGCGCTCAACTCCGCGGTTGTCAGCGCACATACGAATTCCCAATTTTTACACAGTACAATTTTTTTCACAATCCAGTTTAGTCACAGTTAGGAATGATGATGAAAATAATGATGAAATGATGAGGACAACACAAACACCCAGTCCCCAGGCAGAGAAACTCCCCAACCCGGCCGGGAATCGCAAAAGTTCAAATGGTTCAAATGGCTCTGAGCACTATGGGACTCAACATCTGAGGTCATAAGTCCCCTAGGACTTAGAACTAGTTAAACCTAACTAACCTAAGGACATCACACACATCCATGCCCGAGGCAGGATTCGAACCTCCGACCGTAGCAGGCGCGCGGTTCCGGACTGAAGCGCCTAGAACCGCTTGACCACCGCGGCCGGCGGGGAATCGCACTCGGGACCTCGTGATCCAGAGGCAGCAACGCTAGCCACTAGACCACGAGCTGTGGACAGTTGGACACAGCCACTGGCTCTTAGTCCACTCCAAGATACAGATCACAAGTCTCACGCACTAGGGAAAGGCCTGAAGTTCTCCACCAGGGTAGGACCAGAACATGAAAAAGCCAAGAATCGCAACCACATTCCGCCGAATCTCGGTAGGGAAGCCGAATTAGCAAAACGTAGGGGAGTTGAATTAGCAAAAACGAAATCGCCTCCATTGCACAAACTAATCGAACTATCTTCTACTCATTGAATCTTCGCTATTGACTGTTCTGTTGGCCTGGTAGCCAATCAAAACTTATCGCCAGGGTTCCCACGCTCAAGGAGCAAGCCTCCACTTCGCATATTCTCAGAGGAGCCAATCAGTAAAACTCTCTGGTCTGAAAAAACAAGGCCGGCCGTTGTGGCCGAGCGGTTCTAGGCACTTCAGTCCGGAACCTCGCGACTGCTACGGTCGCAGGTTCGAATCCTGCCTCCGGAATGGATGTGTGTGATGTCCTTAGGCTAGTTAGGTTTAAGTAGTTCTAAGTTCTAGGGGACTGATAACCTCAGATATTAAGTCCCATAGTGCTCAGAGCCATTTGAACTATTTTGAAACCAGAAGATTTTGGAGCAGGGAGACTTTGTTTTCATGGTAAGCACGTCCATGTTTTGGCAAAAAATTATCTTCCTATAGTGGACCAGAGTCCCTCATTAATAGAGAGATCTAATCTTTCCAGGCCGACCATTTCCAATTTCTGAAAGAAGGCTGTTAAGCTTCCGAATGGTTCAAATGGTTCAAATGGCTCTGAGCACTATGGGACTCAACTGATGCGGTCATTAGTCCCCTAGAACTTAGAACTAGTTAAACCCAACTAACCTAAGGACATCACAAACATCCATGCCCGAAGCAGGATTCGAACCTGCGACCGTAGCGGTCTTGCGGTTCCAGACTGCAGCGCCTTTAACCGCACGGCCACTTCGGCCGGCTAAGCTTCCGAGATAGTCATGCCCATGACATATATGTATTTGCCGCTCGCTAAAAGAACCTGGCAACTTCCTGATGTCATGAGAGGGGGGTTAAAATCTTGCCTCCACTAAACAAGTACACCAGCTACTCTGTCCGTATCATCCCGGTCTCTAACATGAGAATGCACAGAGCTTTATGACATTCACACCATTTCCACAAAACCTCCGTTAATAGCAGTCTCTCCTAAATGGCTTCTTCCCCACACTCTCCGTCAGCTGGTCACCATCGTGACGGACTGCCGCCTGGACCAGGTTTTGCAAACTCTTCTCTCCGGCCTTAAGCAAACGAAGAAAGGGCTTCGGCCGGAATTCCCTCTGGAGATATGATCCACAGGACGCTGCTCCCCAGAATCACTCACACAACCTGATAGTTACACTCAGCATTTATGGCCCGAAATTCATCTCTTTCCCTGTTCTCTATCGTCCCCATTACGGCCCGTCAGGTACGACTTCTCTACAGGTCACACTTGCAGTTATAAGAACATGCTGTCCACAATTTCCCCATGTAAAAAAGTCTTAAATCACAGATACCAAATTTAATGCTATGGAACACCGAGATAATGACTTAAAATATGAGTGTAATCTGGCTGACATTGTTGTTAAAGTGAGGGTTAAGTGATGTGTCACCTTCCACATTCTATGATAGTCAAATGTGGAGCAGAAGAGAATCGAAGCGATTGAGATATGGTGCTGCAGAAGTATGTTGAAAAATAGGTGGACCCATAAGATAAGGTATGAAGTTCTCCCCAGAATCGGTGAAGAAAGGAAAAGATGGAAAAAACTGACAAGAAGGGACAGGATGGTAGGATGAGTGTTAGCACATTAGTGAATAGCTTTCATGACACTAGAGGGAGTGACAGAGGATAATAACTGTGGGGCAAGACAGAGGTTGGAATAAGTACGAAATAACTGAGGCTGAAGGTTGATAGAGGTGATGAATTGTGACGGACTGAGATTTATCACAGAACGTCGAGATATAAAATCAAACTCCCAGTCATGGAAAAGTTCTAATATTGCCAGATACCGAGCAGTAATAAAACTGTATTTCAAATCAGCCTGAATCCATGAAGCACCATCCAGCCAATCCCAAGTGAAATCAGACAATTTCGAAGCAAACCTTAGATGGAAACAGTCTGATAGTTGTCACCATCCGGCTCAGAATGAAGGGGTACTTCGTACCTTGGTACACAGGGCACATTTCTTCAGAATGGTTATAGCGAAAGGTAGATCGAACGTGCGTTTGTGCTGTCGATCAACTGTATTTCGGGTGACTGATGATAATAATGAATCGACACCTAAGTCTACCGCCTTTTTGCCTTGCGCAGAAATCACTTCCAACAAGATCGGTCGTATTTTACGGAAATACGATGTGAAATGTGTTTTCCGATCTCCATCTAAAATCATATTGCTTTTGGGTAGTGTTAAGGATGATCTTGATTTGCTTAAAGCGTGTGTATATTGGATTCCTGGTACTTGTGTCATGACATACATTGGTCAGACCATCAGGACTGTGGAGGACCGATGTACTGAGCATAAACGACACACACGATTACAGCAGCCAAGTAAATCTACTTTTGCCGAACATTGTTTGGATACTGGTCACCTTAAGTTATATAACAATACTGAGAATTTAGCATGCATGTGTAGCTATTGGAACAGTGTTATTAAGGATGCTGTTGAGATTAAATTAGCGAGCAACCTTGTAAAAAGGGGTGGAGGTTTTCGTTTAAACTCTGCTTGGAATCTGTTATTTCTCCTCTCAAAAAACAGATGGGTAGAGTCAATATTACCTCACTTGATAGTTCGCAGTCTGTCACTATCTATACCTCTGACAATAGTCATCTTTGGTGGCACTAGTGTTCAGTGTGTGCGTATTATCTTTCATGAATTACTCCAAGAACCGAGGTTTTAAATTTGCTTTTACATCGTCTGTCCGTTGCAGTTTGTGCCTTGAAAATGGCGGGTTGTACTCCCGCCGAAATATCAATAGTCGCTGTAAATATTACCTGGCTGAATTCCCATCAGTTGTTTGAAAATTGCTTACACCAGGAGAACCTCATGTCTTAGAAATGTAAATCTATTGTTATTTGCCCCTCTGCCTTCACCGAAGCATGTCAGAACGACACACATTGAGGTATTTCTGATAGGTATAGGTAGTACGTCTAGTTGTTCGAAACAACTGGAAGACGTGGTGGTGGTGGAGAAGATGACCTGCGACGCAGCCGGACATTCCAGGTAAGTTACGTTTACGAGTTCACATGACTGTACGTTGTTTTGCCAGTGCTCTGAGATCTAGGACTTAACGACGTCTCTAAAACAGAAACTGTTATTAGAAATTCCCATAATGACTGCGAGACGGCGTGTTTTCGGTGTTTCGTGCGCCATTACTCCAGCGTGATAAATCGTTTTACGAGCTGGAATATGGTGCTCGACAACCAGCGGTTCACGAAGGAACGCGCACGCACAGCGTATGATGAACTGTCAGAAAAACTCGGTTTCACCTAATTCTTGTTTTGCCGTGTATTGCACTCCTATGTACATAGACAAGGGGTTTGAAAACTCCTTTATTGTCACAGAAGACTGTCCTGATTGAAACTACTGTACATTCGAAGTTCATACAATCAGATGCCAGGTAACAGATACTAGCTGAGGTGTGGCCCATTTTACATGTATCTATAACGGTGATATTCAGTAGTATACTCAATAGTATAGCCTATTTTCCTTGTGTCGTCATTTACTCATTTTTCAATGGCTGTGTTCGAATCTGTACTTAGCAGTCTGTCTTTGACATTGTTGTCGATCGTAGCACTCTCGACTGTCTCCTTCATCGGCCATTTCGTACATACCCTACTTAACACTGAAGATGCGTATTTCAGAACTTTCATGTTCTTAACGGATGATGCGGAAAGATTGTGATACCCAACTGCAACAACAGCCAGGAGTGATCAGATGCAAATCCTGGAGCTATGATAACTACCTGAGGACCTCTCGACATTTTCAAATAATATGTTCTCTTCCTTATGAATTTTGATGTAAAATGAGAACGACTATCAACGCTTCAGAATTAAGTGTTACTTTTCGTTTTACATATTTTTAACAGCAATCTGCTTAATATTTGGATGAAAAACATGTTAGTAGCGATTACTTATACACCGAAGAGCCAAAGAAACTGGTACAGGCATGCGAATTCAAATACAGAGGTATGTAAGCAGAAAAAATATGGAGCTGCGGTCGACAACGCCTGTATAAGACAACCAGTGTCTTATGCAATTGTTAGATCGGTTGCTGTTGCTACAATAGGAGGTTATCAAGATTTAAGTAAGTTTGAAGGTGGCCTTATAGTCGGCGCACGAGCGATGGGACACACCATCTCTGAGGTAGCGATGAAGTGGGGATTTTCCCGTACGACCATTTCAAGAGTGTATCGTGAATATGAGGAATCCGGTAAAACATGAAATCTACGACATCGCAGCTTCAGGAAAAAGATCCTCCGAGAAAGGGTCCAAGGACGACCGAAGAGAATCGTTTAACGTGACAGAAGTGTAGCCCTTCCCCAAATTGCTGCAGATTTCTATGTCGGGCCATCACCAAGTGTCTGTCACCATTAGAACCATTCAACGAAATAACATCGACACGGGCTTTCGGAGCAGAAGGTCCACTCGCGTACTCTTGATGACCGCTCGACGCGAAACTTAGGGCTCTCCTGGGTACGTCAACAGCGACACTGGACTGTTGATGACTGGAAACATGTTGTCTGGTCGGACGAGTCTCGTTTCAAGTTCTATTGAGCGGTTGGACGTGTACGGATATGGAGTCAAGCTCATGAATCTATGGATCCCGCTTGTCAGCAGGAGACTGTTCAAGCTGGTGGCGGCTCTGTAATCTTGTGGGGCGTGTGTAGTTGGAGTGATATGAGGCCCCTGATACGTCTAGATACGACTCTGACAGTTGACACGTACGTAAGCATTCCGTCTGATAATCTGCATCAATTATTGTCCATTGTGCATTCCGACGGACTTGTGTAGTTCCAGTAGGACGATGCGACACCCCACACGTTCAGATTTGCTACAGAACTCTTCTGAGTTTAAACACCGCTGGCCACCAAACTCCCCAGACATGAACATTATTGGCATATCTGGTGTTGTGTCTAGACAAGACAGCCTAGACACAATGAGAGGAAGCCGAAAGGCACGCGCTTAAACTCACGCAGGCTGGCGTGAGGTCTGAAACAGGATACGTAATGAATGCTATAAAGAAAAGTACGTAGCTTCTGGAATACTTAACTTTAATCCACATTTGTAGAACATCGCTCTTGATGATACATTAATAGAATCTCAATATCAGTTGAATACGGCGCCTTGCTAGGTCGTAGCAAATGTAGCTGAAGGCTATGCTAACTATCGTCTCGGCAAATGAGAGCGTAGTTGTCAGTGAACCATTGCTATGAACGTCGGCTGGACAACTGGAGCGAGTGCCAGGACGTCTCTCTAGACCTGCCGTGTGGTGGCGCTCGGTCTGCAATTACTGACAGTGGCGACACGCGGGTCCGACGTATTCTAATGGACCGCGGCCGATTTAAAAGCTACCACCTAGCAAGTGTGGTGTCTGGCGGTGACACCACATCTGGGATGCCTTGCAGTGTGCTATTCAGATGAGATCTCCACCCCGTCGTATCCTTACGGATTTATGGAAAGCCCTGCAGGATTCATGGCGTCAATTACCTCCAGCACTAATTCCGACATTAGTCGAATCCATACCACGTCGTGTTGCGGAACTTATGCGTGCTCGCGGGGGCCCTACACGATGTTAGGCGAGTGTACCAGTTTCTTTGGCTCTTCAGTGTATAACAGCGTCAGAAGAAAATAAAGCTTTCACGATGATCATCGTAAACATCTGCTCGCTGAAATGTTTTCAGAGACTAGGTCTTGCTGCAACTCAAACTATGGCTTTTCTCTATTTTTTAAGTGAAGTAACTTAAAGTCTGGACTGAGGAGTCAGTTTCCCCCCATTGTATAAGTGTACTGATCTCAGGGCTTTTTTTAATACTCTGCAATACGTACGTCATTCCTGTAATCCCTTTTGGGAACGAACAGTCACACAGCGAGTTGATGCTGCCCGAAGTATCGCAACTGGCCTGCTCATAAAGTATTTAATAAACGGTCATGTAGAGCGTTTACTGCTCCACTAAATCACTAGATGAAAGGAGTGAGCGACTAATTACACCAAATGTTATCAACATGCTGAGTCGTCATTGCTTGTCGATGAGCCTCTCATTTATATTATGATTGCTGCTGTACTAGTGATAACACTCAAATTGATATATTACGAAAGAAGTAATGATCTTGCAATTAATCTTGAAACGAAGATAAGGGCATTGTGGTAAGAAGGAAGCTCCGTCTTCGCTGACGTATCATCGATTCCTCTGTACCTTGCAGCTGCGTCAAAGGAAACAGTAAGCAGACATCGCGTCCAGGAATCGGTAAATTTAATATGCCTACGCAAAAAGCGGAAACGGACTTGTCTGTCGATATTTTACACACCAATTTACAAAACAACGAAAAGCCATTGTTTATGTTGCTCAAAAAGAGAGAATCGACACTGCGAGAATCCTGTCGTCTAGATATTAATGCGAAGTGTGAGTAGTTTTCAAAAGTCTCATCGACTATCTACCTAGCCCGCATCTCGTGGTCGTGCGGTAGCGTTCTCGCTTCCCACGCCCGGGTTCCCGGGTTCGATTCCCGGCGGGGTCAGGGATTTTCTCTGCCTCGTGATGGCTGGGTGTTGTGTGATGTCCTTAGGTTAGTTAGGTTTAAGTAGTTCTAAGTTCTAGGGGACTGATGACCATAGATGTTAAGTCCCATAGTGTTAAGCATCTGTTCTACAATAACAATATCCATGTTCATGTTCGCATGCGAAAGTCTTAACCACCCCTTTCGATGACACTGAAATTCGTTAAAAGCCCCCTGATATTCCAGGTGGCCAGACAGCCTCACATCCAGCACGTACACCTCTCCGCCGGCCGGAGTGGCCGAGCGGTTCTAGGCGCTACAGTTTGGAACCGCGCGACCGCTAGCGTCGCAGGTTCGAATCCTGCCTCGGGAATGGATGTGTGTGATGTCCTTAGGTTAGTTAGGTTTAAGTAGTTCTAAGTTCTAGGGGACTAATGACCTCAGCAGTTAAGTACCATAATGCTCAGAGCCATTTGAACCATACACCTCTCCCTTCGATTCTAGCTCACTCCGTACCCTGACCACCTGCTCCGCAGTTACATGGATGACCCCGAACACCTAGCACATAGGAATACGCGGACACGATCTATCCACGAAGGGGCTTCCCTTTCTAACCACCAGCTACGATTTACATCTACATGTATGGTGAGGCTCAGAGGCTGTAATGTCAATACGGGTGGCTTGTTTTTACACATTTTCCTTATCCTTTACAGTAGAAATTCCTGATATTCATACCTGTTTGCCTTGTGTTGATCTGAAGTAACTGCCTTCATTGCATTATTATCAGTTACAGTTCACTCTCAATTAGGTAAATTCCTCTCTTCACACTAATTACTTGAGAAATGATTTCCCCCCGCAAAAGCCGGCCGCTGCTCTTACGGTCGCAGGTTCGAATCCTGCCTCGGGCATGGATGTGTGTGATGTCTTTAGTTCAGTCAGGTTGCAGTAGCGCTAAGTCTACTGGACTGATGACCTCAGATCTTAAGTCTCCTAGTGCTCAGAGCCATTTGAACCATTTAAACCCTCGCAAAATTGGTCTTTCTCTCCTCTGCAAAATAACTATACAACGTTCCCACCTTTGTACTAGGTTAGGGTACTGCCGGCACTAGGAGTCCAGCCTCCTTTCGTTATGAGTCACAGCCCAGATGAGGCTGGCTCCCACTCGCCGACAGTGTATGATTAACAAATATTTATGAACTTCCACAGAAACCACTTACGACATTAAGTCTTTTATTCTTGTTAATACATTGGAAAATGGAAAAATGGTTCAAATGGCTCTGAGCACTAAGGGACTCAACATCTATGGTCATCAGTCCCCTAGAACTTAGAACTACTTAAACCTAACCTAAGGACATCACACAACACCCAGTCATCACGAGACAGAGAAAATCCCTGACCCCGCGGGGAATCGAACCCGGGCGCGGGGAAAATGGAAACTTAAATAAAAATCAAGTTAGCCAATCAGTCTCAGTTGTTCTCTTAGCCTGGAATTGCAGTGCCGTTGGCTCAGGTTCCATCCTTACTGCAGTCCCACGTCGAAATTTTGCATCGCTGTCTTGTTCGGCCTTAGGAAACTAAACGTGGAATACGTTTGCGGACACCATATCGGTGCGGCCACTTGAATTCCCACGCGCAGAAACTGATTGCTGATCTTCAATGCTTATTAACTCGGAAACCTCACAAGGCATCGAATTTGTTTTCTTAACAATTGTTGTTCAGCACAGTCTACACTGCAACATCGTTGCAAGCTTTTCAGACTGTTTCTGACCATCCCGTATGTGCAGGGTTTTAGGGGTACAAATGCAGATTTGGTTATCCTTGTTACCTTAAGATGTTTCAGTGTGTTAGTTGCTTTTTCTCTGCATGTAACCATCTTCTCGCAGTCATCTCATTTAATTTACTACCCGATGTTTTCTGCACGGTCGTCTGCCCTACTAAGTGCACTGTGTTTCTCCGTATAGACTAAGTGTTTTGTGTCCACACATCCACACTTCAACAAATGACCTACGCCCCAGGGGAGTTAAACGTTGAGGGATTGCTCTTGCCACATGTACTTTCAGGTAAAAACCTAACTGAAAGCACACTACTCCTAATAGGTATAATTATTACTCTGCGTATCAAGTAATTACTGACTTGATGTTTTTTACTACGCTGTCCTCAATCGCAAGAAAAACTATCGGCTCTTATTCCGCTAACACCCTGTATATATATGTAAATCTCCCGTCCACCTGACTTACCAGGTCAGTAAAGAATGATCTGAGTGTGCATGAAGTCATCCAATGGAAAATAAATCATCCCATGTGATAAAGTAACATTGAGAAGTTGGCATGCGCTTCCACCTACTCGAGTAATGTTATTAAAGAAACAGTCGTGATAAAATCAGCAAGTGACCTTCCAAATACAGACGGAGGTTTTCACTTAAATTCTACGTGGAGTTCCGCTATCTTCCAGATCATACAACAGAGGAAGAATTAATGCTATCTCACCCATTGGTTATTAATATTCAGTATCGATAACTTCTGACGTTCGTCCTGTTGCGCCGCTTTTACTTACAGTGTGCTTGTACGTGTTATATAAGTGCATATGCTCTGCACACCGAGCTTTTAAATATACTTCCATGTCGCTTGGTCGTTGCATTTGTGCCTTGAAAATGACGGGATGTGCACCTGTCGGAATACAAGCTGCATTCCAGCAAGTTATATCAGTTCGGATATATGTTTAAGTGAACAAAAACTCTTTTTTTTTGTAACATTAGCCTTTCGATACGTTTGGTGTTCTTCTCCACCTTTACTTGCCATCCGCGACACCCTTACAGGACATCGGTACGTCGACAATTTTCTATGGCCTCTCTCGTTGCCCTTCATGGCCAGTCATCCTGAGCTTACATTTCAGCAAGATAATGCCCACCCGAACACAGTGAGAATTTCTACTGGTTGCCTCGGTGCTTCACAGAAATGTCGGCTGATTTCTTCCCTGTTAAGAGTGTTTCGAGCATTAAAGGCAGGGCCCTTCCACCATCTCGGGACTTTGACGATCTAACGCGCTAATTGGACAGAATTTGTCACTACATCAGTCAGGACATCGAACAACTGTATCAACCAGTGCCAAGCAGAATAACTGGTTGCAAAGGGGCCAGAGGTGGACCAACGCGTTATTAGCTTGCTCAAGTTGTAAAGCTCTTTTTCTGGGATAAATCATCCAATTTTTCTGAAACTAATAATTTGTTTGTATGTACGTGTACATCACATCCTCCGATTTCTATCTCATTCAGATAATATCTTTGTTGGAGTCAATTCTTTTTTTTTTTTTGTTTTTGTTTTAAAGTATATTTTCATCTACTCGTAACTATTACACCAACCCCTTCCATGATTAAATACACCCCTATTACTACTTTCTTCACTGCTTATTCCAGTGACAGGTCATCTACTCACTGACGTCGTAGAATATCTTCCCCTGTCCTGACCCTTATTCTGATAAATATATTCCTTTTAGTACTTCTACATTTCCTGTTTTATCTACTCACTTATTTCTAACATTTTTCAGTGGTATACAGTTCATATACTTCCAGTTTCTCCTTCTCTAGGTTTCCAATGGCCCACGTTGCTTCTTCCACACAATTCTATGGTCCTAATGTAGGCTTTTGAACTGCTTCCATATTAATCAAAATATCCACGGGTGTGCTGCCGGTCTATAGTGTCCAACGGGCACAATATTTCGGCGATCATACATG